>NC_090944.1:111423852-111735775 GCF_040807025.1 Struthio camelus
GTCGTACACTTCAGCAAGATTAAGTAAGAGATTTAAAATCCACTAAAATGAATATGGATGTAATTAATTAGGAACAGCTCATGATGCTATTTTACGGCATTGAAAGACACCATAAAGTCTGTAACATGGACTATGGCAAACTGGAGGAACAATTAGAAAGGGCTTTGTGCTTGAAACAAGAACTGTGAAAGTAATGTAAGCGAGAAGATCTTTGAGGGAAAGAAAAGAGTAAGGTGCAAGCTTTGTGACTGAGGTCTGTAAGCAAAAGCAACCCATAACCTTCAACACTGCCACTGCCATGAAAGACATTCTGCACTGGCAAAGAGGCCAAAATGGAGAATCATTCTGGGGGAATATGAGACAAAGGGACCAGTTGGCAGGCCTGAAAAATGTTTACTTGGTTCTGTTCTGTTAAAAAGGTATGTCTGGAGAAAAGGAAGGATTTCTTAAAGTGGAAGAAAGTCAGAAGCCCAGTCAGCTCACTACATCTATGTGGCTGGGGGAAACAATCAATCCTTAATCTCAACCAATAGCTTCCAGTACTGGGATACAGATGTTATCAAGGAAAGAAAGGATGAAAATAGGAGATGCGTTTAAAACATCTTTTCGCTATTAAGCAGGAGCAGGATTGTGCTTTCTGTGCTGAGAGCTGAACGCCAAAACTGCAGTGGCTAATGAAGTGGCAGGCAGAGAAAGGAAGGATTAGGGGCATGGCTAGGTGGATGGAAGCGGATTGCAACACAGGATCAGCAGCAGCTGAAATCCAGCCTTGCTACCTAAAGCCAGACTGCAAGTTGTTCCTGTAGAAGACGGGGAGCAACAAAGGGTCTCCAGGAGAGCTGCACCAAAGAACAGCATTATAAAATAGTTATAAGTGAATTTTCTTGTGTTTATGTCTCTCACTAGTGGGTTTTTGGCTTTTTGCTTGCTTGTTTGTTTTGGGTGGGCACTTTTTTTTGGAAAAAAAACAGATTACTGAATACCAGGGAGTTCAGTTAAGCACTCAAACTAAATTATCTTTTTCTCAGCACTACCCAACTAAAATTCACGAAGAGAGCACTTGGAGTTATAAACTGGATATAAATGAGTCACCACGCTTTACTGCATCAATGTGTGCATGTTTTCAAGGACTGACCTTTGGACTGACCCACCAGAGGTATAGCCAAGCCATCATCCTCTGACAGGCTTTTACTGAAGGAGAAAAATCTTTGTAATAGCACAGAGGAATTTACTAATCTGACATCTACTTTAGCAGATTAATCTTGGATTTTCTTTGATCATGCCTGGTTACAATGTGCAGCAAGTCAAACCAATCAACAATCATTAATTAGAAGAACAATGAAGAGCACAGGCTATTTAGTTATGAATGGCACACACTGATTGAAAATTAGGAGTTCTCAGATGAAAGCAACATTTCCTAAATTGCACAGATCAGTGCAATTGATAAGCATCAAGATACTTGTACAGTGTAAGAAGGAACCTTGAAAGAATTTTCACAGTGAGGAGAAAAAAGTAAAATGCAACTGGAAAGCTACCTTTAGGATTGGGGTGAATCAATGCTCTATGCAGAGATTGATGTGAGCAGATCTATAGATATCAGTGCAAGCTCTACTGTGGACACTCGTGCATTGCTTGCAAACACTAAATTGTGTTTCAAAATTCTGGTCACAGAAAACAAAAATAAAGAAAAGTAACCCTGTTAAACCATCTTGGCCTTTCTTAAATGTTAGGTGGTATAGCGCTGTCTACACAATAGAAAGTTATTTCTGACTCATAGATGCTTAGCTGATGTAAATTCATTTTCGTCCTGAAATCAATAAAGTTACAGTTCTTCATATCAACTGCAAATGTGACCTCAGATCTTCCAATACTGACGTTTTAATTTCTTGTATTATGTAACGCAGAGAGTTCTTTTGTTGAGAACTTGTTACTCTTTAAAACAACATAATCTGAAAGTATTATTTGGCTCTACTTTTATGATTGTAAACCAGGCCTATGTTCCTACCTGTGTAATGTTATAAAGAATGACTAAACCTTAATTATTCTGGGAAATGAAATGAATATAAAACAACGTGAAATGCTTAAGGGCATTTTGTTTTAACAGAAAAAGTATAAGGAAGTTACAGGCGTGTACTAGCTTAAAACTTTATTACTTAAATAATTGCATAATTATACACTGGGAAAATTGTTTGATGCAAAAAAATACTCCAACCTTTGCACAGTTTCTTGGGCTTTTCTAATACGGAATGGGGTTTTTATGGCCAAATCTAAGCAGATGTTATAAAAGTTCAAGGTCCTGTTTATTAACAATATTCTAAGTTTTCCTTAAAGCTGCACGTCAGCAGAAGGGTGGAGAGGTGACTGGCGAATACCTCCTGAGTGTATAGAGCAATGAAGCAGCTAGTAGATGGGGGGCACTCTGGCACTGTCAAAATTGCAAAGCATGCACAAAGCCAGAACCCAAAAGCAATAATGAGACAAACATTTACAAAGAGGAAATTTCTAATAGCTCACAGCTCTGCACCAGCTGAGGAAGGGCTAATGAGACTCAATCATTAAACCAAAATCAGAAATGAGGTACAGCAGTGTGGTTACTTTAAAAAATCTATTTAAAACTGCATGGTAGAAACTCCATCAACTATAGCTTTAAACTATATCTCACAGATGTGCTGCATCTTAAACGGAAGGTCTAGGCTTCTCGTGTCAGTTATCTGGCGAGATGTTTTGTCTGTTAGGCATAAGATCTGGGTAGAAAATACCCAGAGACCTATTCTGTTTTAAAATTATGAGTATTTATCTAATTTAGATCCTATTTCTGGAGCCGTACTATGAAACGGGTGGATTCGTGATAGCCTACCTTTGTCCACTGATCTTGCCTCCAAGTATGGTTACTAGCTATCGGGAAATGAAAACAAATATTTCTTTCAGTAGGCTGGGATTTATCCTTTTTGATTTTTCTTCTCGTTAAACTTTATTTTTGTAATTTAAAAGTTTTGTTGGCATTACTGAAACATTTATTTCTGTTGAAGCATTAAATATTTTAATATTCTATTACCAGCAGTCCTTCCATTACTCTCATCATATAGTATGAGTATACTAACACATGTGCTAGATACTTCATTGCTAGTGTTACTTTTCCATATGAACCTCTATATATCACATACTAATATAAATTATGGTGTTATATACTAAAGCATATTTGGTATCAAATGTTTCTTATTTGTAAATTGTGTTAACTTTTGTTTAGACTACCAACTTTTGTCTAATAAATGGAAAAGACACAACCTAAGTATTGGAGGAAGGGAGGAAGTAGCAGTATTTGATATATAAAAATCATTTTTGCTTGTAAATTATTATTTTGGGGAGCGTTTTGTAAGTCTCTTGCCCAGTACAACATGCCTTATGTTCAAACTGAGTACACATCTCTTGCTGACCATTGTTTTCATATGAGACTTAGCTAGTGTTATCTTTACTCTGATCATTAACGTTTTCAAAGACTGTGTTGCTCCTCTGTGCAGTACTTAAAAAAGTAATTCAAATTATAAATCATCTCTGGCCATAATCATAACATTTCTATTATAGCCACATTATGAATTTGTCTCTTTGCACGGGACACCCGCTCATGTTTTTAAATGTGAACATCAAACTTTGAGCATGGTACCTAAGCCAAATGTTAACAAAAAAAAAAAAGGCAAAAGATCTACTCGAAGCTGAGGAACTAGGGCTAGATCAGTTAAGGCAGACTTGTTTCTGGTGCTAACAATGCACAAGGTAGCATCACATCCAGGCACCCTCGCTTGTTCTCTTCACACCTCAATGATTAGATACCTATTTATAGTTATTTGCAGCTGGACCAACTGAAAATAACTGCTGGTGCAAATCCAGGTGAAAGCTTAAATGCAAACGACTAGCTCCAGAGCAGAACACACTGCTCCAATGCCCTGAACACCTTTTACTTATAAATCTTTATTATATAGGGTAAAACATTTGTACCTGCGCTTGGAAAGTGGTTTCATGAGAACTGTTTATCTCATTTTCCTGGTAGGCTTACCGGAGTCAAGCAGCACACTGCAGTTTCCCACTTGCCTTTGAGAGTAATGCCAGATTTATTTCTAAACAAAAGTGGAGAAGCTTGATAAAGGCAATCTAGATGAAAGCACAGAATTGCAGTCTAGTATGTATTTAAGGCTATAAAATACAGTATTTCTGCTGTGGAGACCATCTACAGAGTATCGACTCTATTGCTTTAAAGCACAAGATACCAACAATGCAAAGGTACAGAATGTGACTGATGTGATTGAGACAAACATAAATTTGCCAAACCTCAAAAGGAGTTCTCTTTTAAATTCGGCTTCAGGTCTGGCTAAGTCCTGCTTCTTCTATGGCTCACAGAGAGGAGAAGAGTAGAACAGGAAAAGTCTACATGGTCTGGCGAGTGGCCCTAATTTCACAAGTACTCTTCAATATTTGAAACGATAATGACTGAGTCCTGGGAAATTACTTTTTATTTCTGTTAAAGTAGTTCTAAGTGCCCTTTTCTTAAAGAGATATTTTACATCCATGTGTAGATCCAGGTCAGTTTCTTTCACATCAAGATTTACGTTCATTTAACTGAGAAAAATAGTTATATTTCACTGACTTCATTAATTAGGGTAAATTTTTATTCAGACTCAGCCTAGAATTGTCAAATTTGTGTCCCCAGTGGAACTGATTTCTCATTTCTAGTACTAGGTCTTGAGTTAAATTTAATAATTCATGTCCATTGAAAATTCAGCAGCTACTGTGAGAAAAATCATTTTGTTTACTTCAAAAACTTTCTGCAAATGGTCTATACTTTCTTATGTGATTAGATATACTATATGCCATGGTTCTGAGATTCTGAACTTGAGATGATTTGGTAGGTCAGCAATGTTTGCAAGTAAGATCCCTGAAAATGTCTCAAGCTGAGAAATCAAAAATCGAAGATGACATTTAACACACATTTTTGGGGAAACAGTATTCAAAGAAGCAAAAACAATAATTAAAATTAAAAAAAATCACATTCTTTTAAATCATTCAGCAGTTCCTCCAACCACCCCAAGAAAGTCTGAAGCATATCATGAGATGTTGCTCCTCGTAATGTAGCTAGAAAAATAGCAACTGAGTGAGCCAGCAAATAGATTTAAAACTTAAAAGTATCTCATCTATAAGAAGGTAATATATCCTAAATGCAACAAAGATTTTCATTAGCATGAGCAGGAGAAGTCTAAGTTGCATTAGCAATGATACATTTTACAAATCAACACAAATGCGGACTTGCAGAACTTCTCTATCTCATCATATTGATAGAAATATCACAGCAACATGAAAGAAGTATGTATTAATGTATTTCCCAATACAATATGATCATAAGTTCTATTCTCTTAGCACCATAACTCATAATGAGCCGCACTCAGTAGAAAGAGAAATGCTAAATTTAATAGATATGCAATACCTTCAGATATTTTATATAAATATAAACTGAAATATCTATAAATTATGTAGATATATAAATAATATATTTATATATATTCAGAACTTAACTGTTTCAATCAAATTTTGCAAAATACTATAATGCTAATTTGCATTACCCTAGGTCTTTCTTCAGGGACTGGAAATAGGCATTTGGAAGATGAGGACAATGGAAAACTCTCCTCTATGTGTCAGAGTGCATAAGGATTTTAGAAAACGCTGTTAACATTTATGCGCAGAAGAATGAATGACTTCCCTTGATCTCAAAGGACGGATAAGAATTCCACATTTAGGGAGGTGGTAAAGGAAGAATATGAGCTTTTAAATTGCAGCACTGTACTTACAGAAAGTGGCTATATAACATGGTACCTGTAATAACAGGGGCCTAGCCTTGATGAATCAAGGCACCCTTCCAATCCTATATCCTGAGTTGCTATGGAATATTCCTCTGCAAAATCATAAAAAATACGTGTACATATATGTATGTGTGTCTGCATACACACACACTCACACACACACACACAGAAACATGTGAAGCTATGAAGCTGCTAAGGGACCTGGAAAAACTTGTTTCCAATGTTAGAATTAGATAATTCAGAACTGACTCTGGAAACGTTTATCATATGTTTGTGAAATCTATCACATGGATCTCAACTCTGCATACAATATACTGTACAAGACTGTAAAAGCTTGGAAAGTGAGAAAAAATCTTGACATTACCCAACTAAACAAAATATATTCATCCTCAAATAAATGGAAGGGACAAAAATAAAAAGCCCAGTTGTGCTTTTACAGCTAATGTTGTAACAGAACCCCTTGATATGCATACTGAATATAAAATGTGAGATCATGATATAACATCTGACTGCTTTGCATAAGAAACGAATTGCCTCTCCTCAGCAACTTGGTCAATGGTATTGGGCAAGAAGAGCCGTCTGGCACATGCATGTGCGTATCGCTGTCGAGTTCTAATGGGAACCCCACAGTACAGTATGTTGAGGTGCCTTAGGTCTCTCACTGAAAAAAGGATGAAAAACCCTGTCTATTTTAAAGCAGACTTTTTAATCCTAATAAGCAGCCAGCTATGAAACCAAAATGAAATCATTTGGTTCTGTGTGAAACTGTCCCAGTGAAAGAAACTGTGAAATGGATAGCAATCTGAGGTGCAATTTTCCATTGCATATGTTTTTCAAAGACAAACATCTGATCAGAACACTTTACTGTTAGTAAGTGAAAATAAGAACCAGAACTAATACAGTAACTGCCAGCAGCTTCCAGATCATTAACTATTGTTTATTTCTCCTCATGTTCAGACACCAGACTGGAGTGATGGAAGATATAGTCATTAATTTGGGAGGCATTTCAAGATGTTCCCATAAACACTGAATCAGGATACTGGCAAGATGCCTAAGAAAACTTGCTGCCAAGAACTTTTTTTTTTTTGAGTAATATTTTATTGTTGGTGTTATTTTCTACTTTCTAGTCCCTGCAATGAACCAACTACAGATAGATCATCAGAGAGTTTATACAAGAACTGCCTTTTTATACTGTGTTCTGCAGCTACAGTTTTTTTTTTCTGCCTTTGAATTACAACAGAACCTTTAAAAATTTTCAGAGTAAAATATTAATTATTCTATTCCTGACCTATCTCATGACAGCCAAAGGAGGAAAAAATTGGTTTTTGTTACTTATCAGAAGCCTGTTAAAGTGAAAGATGAGCTGTTAGAAATAATTAAACTAAAATAATTTGCAAGACTTCATAAAACGTATGTCTGTCCTTACTGACAACACCATGGTTATAGATTCTATTCCACTTCTTAAAAATATAAGGAAAAAGAAAGAAGGAAAAAAAATCCAGTCACCATTATCTCTGTTCATACATTGACAAGGACAACAGGGAAAAGGCTATCCTACCCCTAGAATAAGAGTAAGAAATAGATATAAACAACAGCTTAAGCAAGAACTACTAATAGGATTGTAAAGGAAATTTTTAAAAGTTATGGGCTCCAAATTCTTGCATACAGGTCAAGTATCCTGGACCAAGCCCATAGTAAAAGACTGACAGTTATCATTGAACAGGACTAAACTATTTTATACCTCCTGAGATTCTGACTACTTGTCAGAACTCTTGTTTTATATGGTTATTATGCAATACTTGCATGATACATGAAGTATCAGAAATCTAGTAATTTATTCTGAATACTAGTGCAGTTACATGATTGTTACACTTAGTGGATCTAGAAGCTATTGCTAGGTGATGGGCATGACAGTATGTTTAAAAAAAACCATCAGTAACAGCGTGTAAACTTTCCAGAAGAACCAAAAATTGAGCAAAGTAATTGAAGTCTGTAAACTTACATAACAATTTTATGGCATCACTGATTATTTCAAATATTTTTGCATCTCTGTCAAAGATAACATCCTATATAAGATCTTTTTGCCTAGCTAGAAGAGGAAAAAGAACACACAAGATTTTTTTCTGGTCAGACTAAAACTCTGGACTTTCTAAAATCTCCGAGTTCCAGCTACTATATAGCACAGAAAAAGAACATAACCTTCAGGTTTTAGATGGAGAGGGGAGGAAATAAAGGAAGAAAAAAAAAAAAAAGAGTACAGAATTCTATTGATAAGTTAAGGGATCTAATAGTATACAACAGAAAGTCTTGAGGAAATCAAAGTTGATAGCTTTAAACGTCAAAAAATTATTTCTTTTTACTGGTTTAGAATAATCATTGCCAATAATACTCCAGTGCTGTTTTGGTCTGGACATAGTCAGATAAGATGTGCCACAGGCTAGTACAAACAAGTCAAGTAAGTTACATTTATAAAATTGTCACTAATACAACATTTCCTTCATAAAACCTTAGTTATGTCTCCTACAGAAAGGAGAAACCGATTTTTTGAGCCAATAACTGTGTTTTTATTGAAAAAGTATGAATTGGTAAACAGAAACCTTCAAATACAAGAAAATGCCCTATGTTAGGAAAGATCAACCTTGTTAATCCTATAGGCCCCATCATAAAGCCAAGCACCTTACATAATACATACTTCAGACTATGAAGAACCCAGTGGATGGGGAGCTCAGGGAGCTGCTCATGAGCCTGAAATAACCATGCTTGCCCCGTAACCCTTCCACTTGACTGTGGGAGAGGAATGAGCTGAAACACAAGAAGGCTCAAAGGCCACTGAGATGCATCAGCCCGAGCAGCTGGGGTTCTGCACCTCCTCAGCCACTGGGCTCCAGGACACAGGCAGCTCAGCTCCCACGATGCAGCTGCACCTGCCGTGGTGCAGCTCGGGGCTGGCCGATACACTTTAGCAGTCCAAAAACTACAGTCACGAGCTGTTCAAAAGGCTACCCAACAGGTACTAATATCTCCTTCTCGTCCCTCTGTCTTCCATTTCAAAGAGCATTAACACAAAAGATGTCAGAGGATGGTCATGACTCCAGGACCAAATTGTCTACATGGCTGCTTAAGTGTGAACAAGAGCAGCACAGCTTGAGCTGATAACAGTTCTTCCACTAGTTCTTCTATTCTTCCCTCCTTCCTTTGTCCTAGAGGCTGCTCATTGTGAGAGCTATAAACAAGAAAAATTTGCCACTCTAAACTGAGCTTGGTGTTATGTTAACAAACATGACTTGTTCTGCAAGAACATTTTTTGCATGCATGGATAACACAAGCAGCAGGTTCCAATCCAGACTCAGTCTAGGACAGGAAGGTCTGAAAGGTGCAAAGAGGATCCTTCCTGCCTGCCCTCCCTCCCCCAGGGCACTTACAGAATGAACAGAAATGAAGCAAGAACCTCAACACGGAAAGAGCAAACTGCATATTTTGATGACCCCAAGCAGAGAGGGGATAACAGTAGAAATTAAGCTAGAGATTTCTAGTAGGATGTTGCCTTTTCCTAACCCCAGCCTCAAAGATTTAATTATCTTGCTGTGGATCCAGAGGTATCAGTTTAAGACTTGTTCCGGACTTTTGCTTAAGTCTTCCTACTGTTGGTCCAAGTAAGGAGGAAAAAGCTCACAGGCACAGAAATAAAAACATTACACTCATGCATGATATTGGCCTCAGAAATTGATATGCCTTAACCGTGATAGACTTACAGACTACATAGATTTATAGAGAACTGTGTCTGCAAACCATGCCTGACTAGTTTACGTACCACTCTTTCAACTTTCTAGGTTGCTAGTCAAGATGATGGAAGTGTGAAAATATAGACATCTTTGTAAAATCTGCATAAATCAATGGAGTTCTTATTTTATTAATAGTTGCTAAAAGGAAGCCAATTTCATGACTAGCGAATGCAATGCTAATGTTCAATCTGTAATAAAATAAAATAAAAAAATCCAGATTTATCTCATCTTCTGTTTATTCCAAGGAATATCTGTCCAGCAGACAGTATGTGAGACAGGCATAGCAACAGAAATACAACAATCATAACACCATTGACCCAAACAGCTATCTGATTATGTTGGGAAATGGCTGCTGTTAATATATTGGCAGGAACACCTTTTAACATAGTACATAGTGATTATTACCATGTTGTAATTAGTTATACCAGCAACTGGTTAGAAGATACTAGTAGTATCTTAGTAGCTTAGCTTTCTTAACTGCAATATCAAGCTCTTAATATTATCTTCCATAAAGGACACGTAAACAGATTAAAGCTTTCAATGACTTCAAGTTCACAGCTGCAGAGCATGAAGATTTTCTGAAGAATTCAAATAAGTATAGATTTTTTTTTATTCATTATTTTTAGACCTATTGCAGAAGATTTTAATGAAGATCTGTTTCTACTGACCTTCAAGGAGTGCATTGAAAATTATTTGCCACAGGTTCTTCTTTTTTTTCTTTCTTAAACTAGATTTATAAAACAACCTAACTCGTATCAATTGAAATGTTACCATCAGAATGATTACAGTCAAATAACAATTAAACAACATTACTTGCTGATAACATTTAAAAATGAAGTGTGTTCAATCCAATAGAATGCACAAGATAATGTAAAGAAAGCAAAGCTTAACTGTACAGAGATATACATATCTTGCCAAGCATTCAGAACTCTATCAATTCTTTTAGAAAAAAAATTCTGAAGTTACTTTAAGTTTTACTTTTGAGGGTTTTTTTTTTTTACTTGAATTTGATTTAGGAGATGTAAATCAGAGTTAAGCATTTCATGGACACAACACTTTACACAAAGTACGTATTTGACCCATTGCATCGGGTTATACCCGCTGCAAATTTGAGATAGAGTTAATTTTCATGCAAAATATGGATTTGGAAGATGAAAATAAATTACTTGGGATTTATAACACAAGACAAGAAAAAATATTTGAACCACTTGCTAACGAATCAAAAACGCGACCAATGGCATTAGGCTAACTCACGATCACTTAGGAGTCTGTTCTCTGTATTAGTAAGTCTTAATTAATGATTATGTAATATAAGCTTGGTATATTTAGTATTTGCACACACACATATATCTTCAGTATATACATATGCATGTACACATCTTATTTATGTATACATACGTACATATACATATGCATCCCTGCCCACACATATTATTTTATTTTCTGCATATAGATATAGAAAAGTATGCGTATTTTTTGACTGTAACACATACACAAAGACAGAACCTAAGGCCATTACGATCTGGCTTCCATTTTGTTGCAAACATAGCCATCTTTTTTCTCCAGTCCTCTGGGATTTTCCTTTTGCTACAGCTGCTTTTGCGATCTGCATGTGAATATCCTTTGTACTGCCTGGATCTGATTGCTTTAAAATCTTACTGAGATTTCTAATTATGCACATTTTTACTGGTTTTGTGTGTAACTTTTAACTCTGCTTCCCATTCAAGAATTGGAATTAGAATTTCTTAAATTAATCCCTTAACATATCATCAGTATCCTAACATACTACTGAGTCCATGCAACGTCAGCCGGGCTCAGCCTCTAAAGTTACTGGGCATACCTTTCTTTTTCTTTTTGCTCCAGTGTAAATCAGAAAGCAGAGAAAAGGTTTCCTTCCAACAATAACCAATTCAACTATGCAACCCATCTTTTACGTCCAGGACTCTGTCCAGACTCATTATTTTCTCCATTCAAGGTGAAGTTTAGAAGCCAAAGAGTAATCTGTTCCATCACAGATGGTCCTTGAACTATTTGTAATTGGACATCAGGACTAAAATAAGAAAAATAATTTCAAAAGAAAGAAAGGCCATTTTTTTATATAGTCTAAACAAAAACAAACAAAACAAAACAAAAAAACTCCAAAATCCTCCACACATTGTATGAATTGTCAAATTCCCAGGAGAAAAATAAGCTACACAGAGATGCACAGCATCAAAAGAGTTCCAAAAAGGATCTGGAGCACTGCCATTTCAATAATCAAAAGAAAAAAATTACTCAACTAAGTATATGTTATAACAGAGCTAACGGCAAATAGAGCAAAAATAAATGAGGTGTCAACACTGTTTGATCAGAAACACACTGAGCACAGTACTGTGACAGGGTTTTAACATATTTACTACAGGAAAAATTTTAGATTTACTTCGAAACCCTTTGAGGCAGAGTTATAACACAAAAAATTTTGGGGATACTTTTCCCATTCCAATTGTAGCTCCCTGACTGTTAGGCCAAAAACTGTACAGAGTTCCCAGGGCTATAAATCCCTAAAGAAATCTCTAAACACTAAATCCCTAAAGAAAATCAGGGAAGAAAATAAGAAGCTTAAGGTGGTAACGGAATCCGAGTTACGGATGCAATGATCAAATTAAAGAAAACAAGAAGAATTTGCAGGAGTCACCAAAATCCAAAAATACCAGTCACTGGTATTTTTTAATCAGCATTTTTTAATCTGCAAAGTCTACCTCTGGCTGCATTGCTCTTCAACATCCTATACTTAGCACTTTCTTGTCAATTTTGGGTTTCATTCAGAGTTATTATGTCTAGTTTATGAACTTGAGTTCAAAGACTGCTTTGAGAAGAAACCTTTGGCTGGTGCAGAGAGAATTCCATAAACTCTCTCCCAGGCTCCATCTAAGATCAATCAGCTATGATGCTTCCAAATCCTTGCCCAAAAAGAGTTTGACAATTGTCATTCATCACATTATTAGCTACAGTTAGATACTTGCTTTCCTTTGGTAAGGCATTTGTTCTGCATACTGTTACCTGATTATTAAACGGAGGTTTGTGAGAAACTAAGTGCAGCACATTTTACAATTTTTAAGAAGCTTATTTCAACTACTACATCTTGACAACACAGCTGCTGGAAAACTGGGATATGGATAATTATCTACATTCTTTCTGGAGATTTCAGAGTGTTAATGAGCACTGACTGACATTTACTAAATACTGAAAAGGAAGGAAGACTAATACTTTCAGTGGAAATTCATATTGGTGCATATATTACAATACATTTTTCCCCATTCAAGGGGAAAATATATGCTGATAGTAAAATAATAATAGTTTAAAAAAAATACATTGCTCCATCAGGAACGCTAACTTATTTCAAAATTGCTTGTCCATGCAAAACTCTCTGAAGAGCCTGTCTCTGATTTAGCTTGCCTCCTGGTACTTGAGCATCAGTTCAAAAGAAGAAATGCCATTTTACATTTCTTTTTGCTTCTGGTAATAAACATGCTTCTTGACACAGTGGCAGTGATAATCCTGTGACTTAACTGAAAGCTCTCTGGATTATGTGCTGAAGTCCTTCGGTCAGGTCAGAAAAAAAGTCAACAGCACTAATTACATCAAGAACAGAATTATGCCTTCTTGACCCTCAGAATGGACAGAATGGCTTTAGCCTTCCAGATATGTACACTGTTTTCAATATAAAATCCATGTGTGGGTATATGTCAATATTATATTGACATAAACCTAAAGAATAAAATCAATATTGATTGGTTTCTGACAAGCTGATTTTGAAGAAATTTTGAAAAGCATTCAGTAAAACAGGTTGAGTAATCTTAAGTCACCGAAAACAAGGCCTGTTGCTATGAGTCTAAGAAACTTCAAAATCTCAAACCCAGCTCGTGAAAAAATATTCTATAGAAAATAAATTTACAGTGTATATAAGCCCAAAGAGAAGATCAAGGGACCTGAAGAAGAATTAAAATGTAATTTTTATTTTCCTAAGATTTCTACTAAAGATGTTCTGTGCAGAGTTGCACTGTCAAACTGTGACATAAAAAGCCAAAAAGGATGTACTGCTAGGATTTCTGAGCATCAGCTTTTAAAAATCAAATCAAGAACAAAGCATTTGCCAAAGTTGTTTTGCAAGAACCAATAAAAAAAGAAAAAAAAAACACAATTTTTGTAGCTATGTTCACTAAACCTGGAATGACACCAGTAATCAGAAGCAGCGACTAAGAGCCAACCACTCTCAGTTTATGTTGACAGTGTCACCATCATACACCTTAGTACATCAAAAATCCACTGCTTTTAGTAACTTTTACTTAAAGCTTTATCTATCAAATGTTTTCAGATTTTATGCAAATCAGCTCTGCGGTACCAGCAGGCTTATAAGAGAGACAATCTTTGTGCCTTCATTTTACGTCACCATGAGATTCAACAATTCAGTACTCACATGAAATGTGTTCAGATGCGTTATTTGTGTCCTCATTATGGCACACCACTGAAAGTTATGTGTATGACTATTATTCTGGCATAGCACCAGTTCTTGCACACTGGTATGACAGAGGGCATCTTGATCAACAAGATATTGGAAAAGAAATAACTCCGAAAGCAGGAACTGTAACAATCCCTATCTCTTGCAGTGGCACTCAGCATGAGCTGTTACACACATTTGCTAGCAAACCTTACTCTTTTTTAGCTCAGAGAAAGTTTTTCCCATGAACCTGTACCTGTTGCCATCTCAGTTTGAAACAAAAACAAAACAAAACAAAACAACATTTTCTCAGCCAATGCAAAGAAGGGCTGAACCGGGGAGATCCACAACTCAAAACAGTAACTGTGCCATTTGTAACCAGTGCGTTTTATCTGGAGACTATAACAAGTCAAGACTTCTTCACAGAGAAAAGGAACTCAAATATATATTCATAACTGAAATACTGCAACACTTCTTAAAATCAAACAGGAGAAATACAGTTCTATCAGATTTAGACAGAATATTAGACCAATTATTAATACAAGAGAGGGTAACCGCATAGAACAGTATTGTTGCCCCATAACGCGTTCTAGTGCACAGCTGTGTGAAATGTGACAGGGATAAATCCGATTTAGCACTGCTTGAGGAATCATTTGATATCCTTTGGAAGAAAGACTATTACAAAAGGCAAATTCTTGTGGCCACTAGAATTGAATAAAAACTCTGCTGCTACCTGGAGGAAGATCAAGCCCACTGCGTAAAAGTAGAAGAAAAAATATATCGTTCTAAGATGGTGACACACCATTGCCAAAATAACTCACCTGTCTTACTGTTTTGTTCACGTTTGTTTACGCTATAATTTGGTAAAGGTAATTAATCCTATAACTACTACTACTATTTCTTCCATAACAGATAGCAGAATTATAATTTTGTGATTACAGTAGCAACTGAGGTGAGTTCTTGGCTCCTGTCTGAGCATCAGGCAGAGTTTACCTCTCCACAGTGCCGTGGATCTGGTATGTCATTGGAAAACAACACTGATACTTTTCCTACCTCAAAAGCACCTGATTTTGCTGCTCAGTTCTATGCTTTTCTGCAAAATACTAAATGCTCCTCCTTAACTGTTGTTAAAAACACACTCTTCTCCTAAGGCATCTCCACATTCCAATGTTTCTCTAAGGAGTAAGGAGCAAAATGCCACTTTCCCAGGTCTTTTATTCCCCAGTGCTATTCTCAACCTTCTCCTTATTTATCAAGATAATTAATTTTAATTCTCACCATCCAAATCTCATACTTTAACAATATTCTTTTATTTAAAATCCTTCCGGGAGATTTGACGCAATACATGCAAAGATTTCCAAGAAAGTTTTAACATTCTGCAGAATATTCTGAGTGAAAGGATGATTTAACTATATGTTAATATAGAGCTCCATGTCTTTATTTTCCAAAAGGTGCAGTTTGCTAAAAATAATAGTAGTGATTCTCTGAAATACTTTTTTAAAAGACATCCTGGAAATCACAAACCAATTCCTGACATTTTGAAATATGGTTCTAGTTTCCATCTTGCTTAAGCCCTTCAATTTGATTCCGTAAGACCTGATGTACCACCCGTACTGGGCAATATTTTTCACAATCAGCTGAACAAAAACACAATCCATTTCATATGTGATTAAGAATTGTTCCTTCTCCCCTTCCTAAAGACTGCACTTAATTAATGCACGTACGACTTTGTCACTTTGGCTCCTCCTCTGTATGCCACCTGGATAATGCATTGAGCGTCCAGCATCAGCTTGACCCTCATCTTTTTTTCTTTTTCTAGCCTAGCATAAAGCATTGGAGCCCCTTCACTGACACACATGGACTCATGCTCACGTTTTGGAGTCAGAGATTAAAGTTTGGAGAAAAGAAATACCTCATGGTCAATTAAGACTTTTCTCTTCAAAAAGAGCTAGTCTCTCCATCTGCCCAAATATTGGCTAAGTTGCTGAACCTCAGCGTCAAGACGGTCCTGAGTTAGCGCAGATGGAAGCAACAGGGCTGACTGTGCAGGCTGACAATAAGTACCATGCCGCAGGCAGCGAGGCAAGAATCCAAGTCACCTGAAAGCTTCCAGCTAATCTGAGGAAACAAATTAATTCTGAGCAGGCATGGAAGAAGGGTGTGCTAAGAAATTGTTAATTCCTCTCCTACTGTCTTGGATAGTCAGGAAACAGCCAGCACAACCGATTTTCCCAAGCCTAGTAATTATTTGGGAGCTACCAAGCAAAACGAATTTGAGGGCTGTGCTAGGACTCGCTCCCCAGGAGTGACTGTAAAATGCTCCGAGAGCAGGAGAGCCCGGTTTTACAGAGCTGGAGGTTACACAAGCTAGGGATGCTAATTTTGAACGTGATAATATCTGGGGACCTGATGGAAAAAGCAGCGTTTCCTTCTGCAAGAGTGAATCTTTCCTACTGACTATAAATGGAATCTAGAGAAACTAGGCTCTGACTTATCCACCGCAGTTAGAGACCTGGAGTAGACCGCGCAAGTGTCTTCTTTGGGGTGCATTATGCTACTTAGCATAATCTGCACAGACTGGAACATGTATTTTATTTCTCCCTTATAACTAACTAGTATTTACTCAGAAAAATCCCACTTTTGACTACAGTAATTCCACTGAAAGTGTCCATGAAACATTTAGAAAAACGTATCAATAATGACCTGGCTGCAAAAGGTTTAGTATCTTATTCCTATTAGTTAGATAGACAGAAACTTAATTCTTAATAAGCAGTTTCTAAGGAATTATGCTGGATTACCATAATAAGAGACAGAGCCACGCATAATTAAAACAGTATTGTCTAAGGAGAGAAAAACACAATTGTGCCTTGTCACAGATTTCAAATAAACACATTTTTGATATCTTCCCAGGTTTTCTGCTGAAGATGTTTTATCTCTTCCTGATGGTCCGAGACTACTGATGTATTTTAAATTGTTTATACTAGGCTAAAAACCAGAGCTACTTTAGTTACATACTTCAAAGTAGTTGTTTTAATTTTCTAGAATTGCCTTTGGCAGATAACAAGTGATTGTGTAAAGAGGACTACAGTAAACAGCATATATATATATTCCCTTCTTCTTTTTGCCACCCAAGAAAAAAAAGGGGGGGGGGGAGGGGAAGGGGGAAAGAAAGAAAAAAAAGTTGTCCACCATTCCTTTCTCTCTAGTCTTACTTTTTTAATGAGCTAAGCTGATATCTGCTATTGGAGAAACACTGTTGAGACCTGTACTACATATGCTCAAATTTAACACATTCCCATGGCAGTAATGAACAAAGCAGTCCTTCCTTTCAGGAAAATCCTGGACTCACATTCCCCAGGTCCCTGAGCAGTATAGAATTTAGAAGAAAAACAGGAAACACATGTGGAAACCAGATATAACTGACCAAACCTAGCCATTTAAGTAGCCCAGCCAGTAGCTTTTAAACGAATAATCACATCTATCTAAATTATGCCTGACTGACCCTTCCCTCCCCAACCAACTATTCATATTGAAACATTTAAGCTAGGCATATGTGTTAGAATAAGCACATAAATATGCAGAGAAATGAAATAGGAGCTAGTGTAGTCTCTGCACGCTTACAGTATAGGAGTTTATTATTTTTCAACATAACCTAGTTATCCTTCGGTTTAGATTTCTCAAAGAGTATCTTGGAAAGCAAGATGGGACATTTTTCTTATCCTTTTATAGAGAAAATCAAGTAACAAATACCTGATGTAGTATGACTTTGAAAAGAAAAGATTTTTAGAAGCGTAAAAAACTCTCAGCACAAAAGATGATGACACAAACTAGACTGTAAATGTGAGCTGGGCTCCTTTTCACATAAAATACTGCTTTCCTGTGTGTACTTAATGGAACATCAGGAAAAAACATTCAGCTCTTTTTAATATTGCTATCTATAAAATGCAGTGGGACTCTCGTGTAAAAAGTTGGTTCCCTTGCATTCTGCTGCCAGGACCTTCTGATCTTGCAACCTTCTGCCTGTGACAGGCAATTTTAAGTGTCTTTAGGCTCATCTCCAGACATTTTGGGAAAATTAAATCCACCTCTCAATGCTCTGTGAACTTAAGTCCTCAGGATGAATTAAATAAATAGCTTTAAACCAACACAATTTTTTAAAAGCCAGACAAGAAGGGAGAAGGAAAAAAAAACAGAACAACAGGCATAACCATCTTCAAGAGGCAAACCACACTTCTTTTCTCAAAGAACACAAATAATAGTTCAAATAATTTTCTTTGTAGAGTGACTTCTACAGTAGCTGAATTCTCCCATCTTTCTGCAGTTACATCTCAATGACAGGGTTCATAAGCCCATCTGAGTACTGAATTGTGGAGCTCAAGCCGGTTTATGTTCCTGTATATAAAACATTTAAACACCTTCTCTGTTACATGCCAGCCATTCTTCCCACTCTTTGCTCTACAGTAGTTTCAGTTTGTCTGTATGAAGAGAGTGACATGAAATTCTTGTTATATTTGCTAAACATAATTTTTCTCTTTCATATCCCAGCATACCATTTAATTAGAAGCTGTGAGCTATGGCAGTAGAATAGGCCAATAGGCCAGCCCAGGCATACTGGGCACAGCTGTGGTATCTGTATTTTTCCCCCAATTAAGTACACTTCAGCATTAACACACATTTTATGGGGGTGGGAATGCCCTAAAATATTGAACAACATGAAATATCCATCAATCCCATGCATGACTGACCATGGATAGATTCTATTCAGTTCACCATAATTTCCCTAGGAAGAAACTGAAAATATGTTTTCTCTCCAGTGTACCATCCCCAAGGGTATCTCTAGGATAGCCTCATTGTCTACTACCCCATTTAAAAAAAAAAAAAAAACTTCAGATGGATGTGTTTTTAAGGTCTAACTGAAATTAATAGAGCTCTGGAGACATACAGGTGTCTATCAACAACATGTGCATTTCATGTCCATATCTAAAGTGAGTAACACAGTCAACAGAGATACTTCTTCTACAGTGCTGGATATCCCGCACTAAGCAAAATATCCCTGTACTCTGAACGGCACTTCTCTGGGTGGCCCATCTATTTCTACTTAAAACTACTGTCTTAGCAAATACTAATATACTGAACTACCCACAATCTGTCACAGAAGCTCCCATAGCATACAAAGAGACCTGTGATCACTGGAAGCATGAAACTATCTGTGTTACTGCTCATTAGAGTGAGGGTGAGCTTTGGGATTAGAACAAGGAAGAGGGAAAGTGAAATACGTATTTTGAGAAAAATTGCCAAAATTGTAAATTCCATTCTCCCCAAGCATATGGGTTTGGGGTGGAGGAACGGTCTCTGAAACAATTAAAGAAATTGGTGATACTCAATCAGTACACAGGAACCAGCCAAATCAGTAGTGGAAGTTGCCTTACCCTGGATATACTAAAAATAAATAAATTAAAATTAAAATTAAAAAAAAAAAAATCAAGAAATGTACGTAGGCAGAGAAAAACAGAAACAAATCTTACTGAGCACTAATGGCTGCTTGGTATTATCAAGAAATTCCAGAAGAACAGTGGACACCTCAAAATATCTTGAATAAAGTTATATTACAAGATTTGCTTGGCCCAATTCTCTGCTTATATTCAGCCTCTGTTGAAAATACTCTCTCTAACTTCAAATTCATATAAAGCTCAGACCAACACTGTATACAGCTCATGGATCACCGCAGAGCAACAGTCTTTCCTGTGGACAAGTTGGGGTATGCAAGTATAAATGAATTGTTCTTACCTGGAGAACCCTTTTTCTTGCCTCCATTACATAAATAGACGGGTACCATGGATCTAAATTAATCATGTGCCTTACCACAAGAAAGAAACACCATGAGTAGGAAGATAGAAACGGGCAAAAAATTTCTGCAGTGACATTCGCTCAACCAATCAGGAAAAAAAAAATTCTTGTACACATTTTTAAGTCCTTTAAGCTCTCTATGCACTATGGCTATGAGATATGTTAGTCTCACTAACTTTCTGACTTACAAATAAATACATAAATAAATAAACCAACACCAAACAAATAGGAGAAAAGAAGTGTAGTTTGTTGTCCTGGCTCATTGCCTCAGTGGTTTGGTTGCTAAGAACAATGACATGGTAAAAGGGCATTTATACCACAGAAATCCTTAGTTCTGGCTCTGCTTTTATGTTAGTCACTGAAATAAAATGTTCAATCTACTTACTAAAAGTAACCTCTTCCCATATACCTTTTGAGATCCACCATAGTGATCCATTTATTCTTGGCATTACATATTTTGGTCATACACTGCATTACAGTTGCATTATTCTCCCCACAGATACAGAAATAGTCTAGGTTAAAGCAGCTGAAAGTAGGCATCTTTCCATTTAAAGAGGCTTGATTAAAAAGAAACATTGTGCCACTGTGAGCTTTGACTTAATGTGAACTTTCCTATGTTCCAGTCATGAGATTTAACCAAAAACAGCTTTGGGGATATCATGATGGGAAAAGCAAAGTGTGGTGATTGCGCTGGGAATATATTAGCTGGAACGCTGTCTCAGCAGCTGGCCAGCAGCCTTTTGAAACCAGGGTTATTCCAAGAACTATATAAATAAACAGAGACCTTGGGAATTTTTATCCGTCCAAAAAAATCTCTTTGCCAAGCCAACCATTACCCAAACTTTCTCTATATGTGTGCCTCACATGGAGGGTACTTTATACAGAGTAAGAGATGGCTAGCTGTGCCTGCCAAAGGCTTTAAGTTAGGATTTGGCAAGGGCTGATTTGCAAAGGGGAGGAGGAAGAAAACGACGTGGGGAAAACAGCTTTTCCAGAGGTCTACCCTAAAGCAATTATGCAGCTAATTATTAGTGGGCTCTCTTTTTATCACTACTGCTGTCCATCAAGAATTCTATTTTTCCTTAAGTTCACGGGACCTCAGGTGCCGGTTCTTGCTATGGAGTAATTCTCATTAGCCAGTAATATGGGAGAGTCAGTAAAGATTCTGTATTTTGATGCCAGTTAATCTAAACATACATGAAGGAAGGAGATACCTCATAGGGAATAGAAGACAGCACAGTAGTAGATTATTAAACATTACATTACATTAACTTAATGTTTAATATAACAACCTTTCCCTTTGTAAATCACAAAACGCACTCCCAAACCTAGAGATTAAAATTATGCAAAGAACTGACAATTTTCAGTGCCATAAGCAAGAGCAGCAAACAGGCAAGAAGAAATCATAGAAACAAAACACAGACCAAGCTGAGATTTGTCCTAAAAAATGTCTGCTTCTGATACCACCTTCTGGATCCACGAGACTGAACGAAGGAACGCTGTAGCTCAGAGAAGTCTCCCAAAACTGAAAATCATACTTGTTCAGCAGGGGTAGAAACAGCTTCTATTGGCTAGATGTAGAAAGACACCAAAGACCTCAGACAAGTGCAACTACCTTGTCACATCTTAGATGACGAAAAACTGTTTAGTCCTTCTGAGGCTTCTCTCTGTCATCGTGCTGTTCAGTTTGGAGTTAGCTAACCTCCAAGCTATCTGAAAGAAATCTGAAATGCATTTTGTTGCTCCAATTACTATTCCTAAAAGACAAAAATAGTAAGATAAAATAAAAATCAACATAGATATATCTGGACTTTTATTGATCACAAGGTCAGTCAGGAAAACCAATACAATTACTGTGCAAATACACGGAAGGAGGCCAAAGGCACAGATATCCAGATGGCTGTAGGCACTGCTTTGCAAACATTCAACCCTTTTCATTATTAAGACTCAAAAGGGAAAGGTTAAACATTGAGGAATAATAGGGGAAAAATAAGTTATGACCAGAAACAGAGTGACAGCAATGCCAAAGAGGCTTAAGAGTATTTACTTTGATAATAAATAAATACATTTTTAAACAGTACTTATTCTGAATCCAGATTCTTTGCCCCACTCTACAACTTCTTATTGGTAGCTGAGCTTTCTAGTAGTAATGTAAATATGCTTTGGCTAGCATTTGTCATGTTTACTACTGACAGCATATAACCAGCAAGAACAAACCAGAGAACTTGTGATAATCGTATAGTCCTATGAAACATAAATCAATATACCACTTACAGCTGTTGACACAAATGTACAAGGACTCTGTACATTCTTTTGACCAAGGAAAGTCCTAAGTTAACTGATGCCATCATGATGTAAATTATAAGATGTTGGAATCTATAGGGCCTTCCATTTCAGAATTCCTAGGTACCTTCCAAAGACAAATTAATTTTATAAAGCCTTTAGCAAATTTATTCCTCCTGTACAGATCTGGAAACAGACACAGAAAGGTTGGGTGATTCACCCAAATTCACACAGGAAATATGAATCAGTTTGACAGAAAGAACCTGTACCTCCTCCATCTCGCTTCTCTTGTTCTGCTTACTTTTATAAATTTTCAGGTAATAATGGTGAGAGATATACAAACAAAGAGGCCGTAGGAGAGCAAGAATTAAAAAAAAAAATCAATGAAACTATGGAAAATGAGATCTGGCCTAAGCAACCATTTTTCAGTAATTCCTGATGATCTATAGAAGTGAAATGCATAATAAAAATCCCAGGGTTTGTGCATATGGAAATAATAATGAAAGTATCTCATAGAGCAATGCAACATTCAAAATATTTCTCATACCACAAAAACATCATTTGTAAATCTTCACAGAATGAATCATAAACATCAGGTGTAATTTAATTATGCTCAGACTGAGCGTAAGCAGATGAAAATGCATCTATTTCAAAACATTTGATGCATTTCTTATAATTGCATCGGATGGACTAGAAAATTGCTATTCATAAGTCTAAAATCTCCAGGGGCTTGAAAAGCGGTTTGTTTAGGTCAGCGCAGGTGCTGTGATTCAGCACAATAACACACAGGCTGCTCAAAGGCTCTATACCAAAGAATCTATGGCTTCCTTCCCAGTGACTCAAGCCCCATTAAGACACTATAAAAATGAATAAAGCAATAAATCTCCACCCATTTTTTAAAATGATTTACCAGGAATTTCTCTTGTGATGAAATACTCCGGTATCCAAAAATGATACTAACACCTTCAGGTTTACATGAACAGGCTAAGGTTCCACATCCAAGGGTTATATAACCCTGAAAATTAGGACACAAAGTTAAAAAAAAAAAAAAAAAAGCCAATAGGACTTAACCAAAGCATATGAGCAGTGCCTGGCAGCATGAATGAAAAGAGTGCAGCAGAAAAATTGCTCAGAAATTATTTTTCCTCCATAATTGTTTCTTAGAAACCATTTCAAGAAATTTGAGCACCATTTTAAAAGTCTATGTATTTTACTCCTTCAAATACAAAGATTTCCACACACAAACATGCATTACTGAAGCCAAAGTTAGCAGGTTCATAAGTTCACTCAAGGTACAGCTGGTTGGGCATTTCACAAAAACTGGTGCAGTACTTTCTGAACCCACTTAAATAAAAATAATTCCAGAATGCAGAATTTCAGTCTAGTATTATCATTTCCTTTCTTAAGTATACCAAGATTGAGAATATAAACTGCCTAAATGGTCTGGATTGAAGGGTGGATGATATTCCAAGACGATTGTCCCCTAAAAACAATAGGTATTGCAATAAATGCTACAGGCCTTCTGTATTTTCTGCTTTTTAGTTCTCCTTTCAGAAATATATTGATAGCATTGAAAGCATTCATTCTGAGTGCTTTTGGCTATCTGCCAACCTGCCAGAATGGTTTGCTACCTGCCAGGGGTTCAAATAAGAGATGTCATGGAAAGACTGCCAAGGCTTGTCCATGCATCGGACTATTACCCTCTGCTGCTCTTCCACGTGGGCACTAATGACACAAAGGGCAAATTGGATACCATCAAACAGGATTTCAGAGCTCTGGGGATGGTAGTTAAGGGTCTGGCAGCCCAGGTCATTTTCTCCTGAATCTTGCCTGTGAGGGGGAAGGACCGGGAGGAGGAGTAGGCGGGTTTTCCAAGCTAACAACTGGCTGTGCTACTGGTGTTGGCAGCAGGGTTTTGGTTTCTAGGACCATGGAACCCTGTTTGAAGATCAACAGCTGATGGGGAGAGATGGGATCCACCTCACTAGGTGGGGCACACATCTGTCTTTGCCAACAGGTTGGCCAGCCTGGTAAGGAGGGCTTTAAACTAGGAAAGACGGGGGAAGGGGAGTGGTGTAGAGACAGGGGACTCAGTAAAACACTGCTCAATCAGGATGCCTCCAGCAGGTGCATACAGCGGGGGAGACAGCATGGAACATAGCTATGGAGGATCCTCTTGCACCTCTCCTGAGAAGCTTGCATGCTTGATTGGCTCTCTGAAATGCCTGTACACCAATGCACGCAGCATGGGGAATAAGCAGGAAGAGTTTAGAGATCTGTGTGCGGTTGCAGGGCCATGATCTTGTTGCAGTTACAGAGACATGGTGGGATAGCTCACATGACTGGAATGCTGTCAGGGATGGCTGTGTGCTTTTTAGGAAAGACGGGCCAGGAAGGCGAGGTGGTGGAGTTGGAGTTGCTCTTTATGTGAGGGAGCAACTAGAATGCATGAAGCTCTGCCTCGGGGTGGATGAAGAGCAAGTGGAGAGCCTATGGGTAAGGATTAAAGGGCAAGCTAACATGGGTGACACTGTTGTGGGGGTTTACTACAGGCCACCTGACCAGGAGGAAGTCATCGATGAGGCCTTCTACCGACAGCTGGAAGTAGCCTCACGATCACAGGCCCTGGTTCTCATGGGAGACTTCAACCACCCTGACATTTGTTGGCAAGACAGCACAGCTAGGCACAAACAGTCAAAGAGGTTCCTGCAGAGGATTGAGGATAATTTCTTGACTCAGGTGGTGGAGACGCCAACAAGGAGAGGTGCAATGCTAGACCTTGTACTAACAAAAAAAAGAAGGTCTAGTTGCAGGCAGACCTAGGAAGGTCTAGGTTGGGGGCAGCCATGGCTGCAGTGACCATGAGATAGTGGAGTTCAGGATCCTGCGAGGAGGAAGCAGGGCAATAAGTAAGATCACAACCCTGGACTTCAGGAGAGCTAACTTTGGCCTCTTCACGGACCTACTTGGAGGAATCTCATGGGGTAGGGCCCTAGAAGGAAGAGGGGTCCAGGAGAGCTGGTTAATATTCAAGCATCACTTCGTCTAGGCTCAAGAGCAGTGCATCCCTCTGAGGAAGAAGTCCAGCAAAGTGGGCAGGAGACCTGCATGGATGAGCATGGAACTTCCGGCAAAACTCAAACAGAAATAAGCATACAGAATGTGGCAAAGGGGATAGGTCACTTGGGAGGAATATAAGGACGTTGTCAGAGTGTGCAGGGATGCGACAAGGAAGGCTAAGGCCCATTTGGAATTAAATCTGGCAAGGGATGTCAAGGACAACAAGAAGGGCTTCTTCAAATACATCAACAGCAAAAGGAAGACTAGGGAAAATGGGGGCCCGCTGCTGAATGGGGCGGGTGCCCTGATGACAAAGGGTATAGAGAAGGCAGAGTTACTGAATGCCTTCTTTGCTTCATTCTTCACTGCTAAGGCCAGCCCTCAGGAATTCCAGACCCTGGGGACAGGAGAGGAAGTCTGGAGAAAGGAAGATTCTTCCTTGGTCGAGGAGGATCGGGTTAGAGATCTTTTGTCCAAACTTGACATCCACTTGAAATCCATGGGCCCTGACGGGATGCACCCACGCGTGCTGAGGGAGCTGGCGGATGTTATTGCTAAGCCACTCTCCATCATCTCTGAAAGGTCCTGGAGGACAGGAGAGGTGCCCGAGGACTGGAAGAAAGCCAATGTCACCCCAGTCTTCAAAGAGGGCAAGAAGGAGGACCTGGGAAACTACAGGCCTGTCGCCCTGGAAAGGTGATGGAACAGCTCATCCTGGAGGTCATCACTAAGCATGTGGAGGACCAGAAGGTGATCAGGAGTAGTCAGCATGGATTCACCAAAGGGAAATCATGCTTGACCAATCTGATGGCCTTCTATGACAGAATGACTGGCTGGGTAGATGAGGGCAGAGCAGTGGATGTTGTCTACCTGGACTTCAGCAAGGCTTTTGACACTGTCTCCCATCACATCCTCCTAGGTAAGCTCAGGAAGTGTGGGCTGGATGAGTGGAAAGTGAGGTGGATTGAGAACTGGCTGGATGGCAGAGCTCAGAGGGTTGCGATCAGTGGCGCAGAGTCTAGCTGGAGGCCTTGTAGCTAGTGGTGTCCCCCCAGGGTCAGTCCTGGGTCCAGTCTTGTTCAACTTAATCATCAGTGACCTGGAGGAAGGCACAGAGCGCACCCTCAGCAAGTTTGCTGAGGATACTAAACTGGGGGGAGAGGCTGACACACCAGAAGAGGCTGCGCTGCCATTCAGAGGGACCTGGACAGGCTGGAGAGTTGGGCGGAGGGGAACCTCCTGAAGTTCAACAAAGGCAAGTGCAGGGTCCTGCCCCTGGGGAGGAATGACCCCACGCAGCAGTACAGGCTGGGGACCGAGCTGCCGGAAAGCAGCTGCCCAGAGAAGGCCCTGGGGGTGCTGGTGGACAACAACAAGTTAAGCACGAGGCAGCAGTGTGCCCTGGTGGCCAAGGCGGCCAACGGGGTCCTGGGCTGCATTAGGCAGAGTGTTGGCAGCAGGTCGAGGGAGGTGATCCTGCCCCTCTACCCGGCCCTGGTGAGGCCTCACCTGGAGTGCTGTGTCCAGTTCTGGGCTCCCCAGCACAAGAGAGACATGGCACTCCTGGACAGAGTCCAGCGGAGGGCTACTAGAAGATGAGGGGACTGGAGCATCTCTCCAGTGTGTACAAGTGTCTGAAGGGAGGGTGTCAAGAGGATGAGGCCAGACTCTTCTCCGTGGTGCCCAGCGACAGGACAAGAGGCAACGGGCACAAACTGAGACACAGGAAGTTCCAGCTGAACATGAGGAAAAACTGCTTTCCTGTGGGGGTGACAGAGCACTGGAAGAGGTTGCCCAGAGAGGTAGTGGAGTCTCCTTCACTGGAGAGATTGAAAACCCATCTGGACGCGATCCTGTGCAGTGTGCTCTAGAAGACCCTGCTTGAGCAGGGGGGTTGGACTAGATGATCTCCAGAGGTCCCTTCCAACCTTGGCCATTCTTTGATTCTGTGACAGTGCAATGTAGCCAGATACATCAGAAAACATAGTCTAGAACCCCCCCCTGAAAGTGGTGGTCCTTTGACACAGACAAGACCATCTCCTCCCCTATGCTGCCCACTTCTTGTTCTGGATTCCTCAGAGATCCCTGAAGACACTACAGATCCTTACACACAGAAGGGGAGCTTCAAGAGGAAATCAGAACACAACACTGTCTCCTCTCTCCCCAGCAGCAAAATTAAGTTCATCAAAGGTAGCACAGAAGAAATAAATTTTACATAAACGTATCACACACTAACCTTCCCTAGGGAGAGGAACCACAAAGGGACAGCTATGTTGTCATTATGGGAATGTTTCTAAAGGCCTTTGAATCTTTTCCTGCAGCACTACTTGCAAATCAGAACTGGTGAAATTTCTGTGAAGGATTTAAAACAGTAGATCAACAGTCTTGTTATGAATGTTTTAAGCCTAAATCACTGACAGGCAGACCAAACAAAATGGTCACTATTAAAATAGCACAAAAATCAGCATAAGCACTATCCCCTCAAAAGCTCTAAAAAAAACTCCATCATACTTTTTTCTCCACAGTTGAAGACATCCAGCATAAACTCACAAATGATTTTTTTCCCCATGTTTGTATGGCTTTTGGCAGGTAAAAAACCCCATGTGATAAAGCTATGCATCTGCCAGGTTCCTTAGCAGACACAAACAGTTCTGAAAGACACCGAGCAAAAGATAAACAGAGATGTCGACACAGTGAAAGAGAAGGATTTCAGGAGGATGATGCAACCACAGAATACGTTTTAGGCTTAGGTTTCCTGAACTACCATGAAAACCTTAATGGCCATCCTGAACCTTAAGTTCTTAACATTCTGCGCAGTAACTATGCACTATTTCAACAAAAAAGCCAAAACCTATAACCTTATTTGGTGTTCACACTGACACAGTTAAGAATTTTAAAGGGAATACTAAGAAATTCTGAGGGATGTATGTATATGCCATTCAGAAAGCATGTCATATTCTTAAAGATTCAGATTCCTGCCACACAGGGTGCTTGTAGGACTAACATGAAGGATGTTAGAAAGAGTTGGCCATTGTAATAATAATAATAAGCAGCTTTCAAAACAAACAAACAAACAACAGTTAGAGATTTTCATCTCATCATAAAATAGTATGACATGACCATTCATGAACGTTAATGAATACAAGCTAGGAGCAAAACATCACAACATAGCTATTAACTGCTTGCAACAGAAGCAAACATCATCAAAAGAGAAGGAACAACCTAGCTCTCACTTTTGCCTGCATTAACTTTAATCACTGTCTCCTGGGAAACAACTATGTCCATATGCATAGTCAACAATTTGAAATCTATCTTCAAGAAACCTTTGACATAATCTCCAAAATGTCTTTAAAGAGAGTTTAATGACAATGAAAAATGTCATTTGGATACTAACACAAAACACTACCTCTGAAATTGGTTAATTTGTGTCTAGAGCATAAACACTACAGAACGCACTGACCGCTCTAATCTCTTGAACTACAAAGGGAAGATGTTTTATCAGGACTTCAAACACTAACAGAAATTGGGGAAGAGCTTCAAGTCAGACGGACCTTGAGAAGTTTGAGGCCCAGTTCAACAAAAACTTATGAAGTTCAACAAGAAGTGCAAGATTCTGCTTCTGGGGCAGAAGCAGAAGTTTTATCAATACAGGCTGAGTAGCATCAGCTGAAAAGGACTTAGCAGTTACAACAGATGCCAAGCTAAATATGAGCCAACAGTGTACTTTCACCACAACTAAAGCAAACTACATAACTGGGCTACATTGAGAGGAACAGAGCCAGCAGAGCAAGGGCAGGTGACATCCTCTTCTGCTTGGTACTGGTGAAGCTGCACCTGAAATACTTTATCCAGCTCTAGGTCTCCGCTCCAAGAGGAATACTGAGATTTTAGAGAGGGTCCAGTAATAGGCTTCTAAGATGGTCAGGAACCTAGAACCAGTAGCTTACAAAAAGAGCAAAGAGGTAGCTAAGGTATGATCTAATAGCATCCTACATATCTGAAGATTTACAAAGGTGACAGAGCCCAACCCTTCTCAGAACCAACAGACAATACAACAAGGCCAGACACTGTGTTTTAAGAGATTCAGACTGGACATTAAGGAAAAATTCTTCACTGGGGAATAGTTCAGCACTTGTACAGGCTACCCAGAGAGACAACGTGATCTGTGAAGCTTTTCAAGACACAAGCTAGTCAAAGCCATGACTGATCTGTTGTTAGTGGCAGTCATGCTTTGAGGAGGAAGTTGGACAGGATGACCCTGAAAGGTCCCAGTCAACCAAGCCTTCTATGATTTTATGATCATTTATTCCTTTCTCAACACGTAATTACAGAACATTCATCACACAGGGTAGCTGTCATCACAAAGAGCAACAACAACAACAAAGCCAAGCTCTTCAGCACTGGGCATCTCTGGGAAAAACTGAAAAACAGCAAATCAGCTCTTTATAACAGCATCTCATTTGAAATTCCTATTCGTGAGAAAAACTCAATGCTAAAGCATGTCCATCTCTGTAAGGCCCAAGATAGCCAACAATGAACATAAAGTCAAAAAGTTAATACATTATCTGCAATGAAACTCCAAGAAATAAATAAAAAAAATCTCATAGAGCATGAAATAAGTTGCACACACACACTAACAATATGTGTGTGTACAGTGCAGACCATTCTAGGCAGAGACTTAAAGCTGATAGGAGATTGAATACACATAGCAGATGGTTGATTTTTCAGACTGTTGAGAAATGTATCACTTGTTTATGACACTGATCCTACAAAATACAAAAAAACCTCAAAACAAAAACAAAAAATCCACCTTTCTAGGGCACGAATTTAAGTCTATTGATTAGGGGCTGACCTGCTGGAAAGCAGCTCTGCAGAGAAGAACTTGACTACTGGTGGTCAAGTTCAGCATGTGACACCTGCATGCCCATGTGACAAAGAAGGCCAATGGTATCCTAGACTGCATTAGGCAGAGCTCTGCCAGCATGTCGAGGGAGGTGATTCTCCTCCTCTGCTCAGTGCTGGTGAGGCCACATCTGGAGTGCTGTGTCCAGTTCTGGGCTCCCTGGTATAAGGGAGATAAGGAGCTATCAGAGCAAGTCCAGTGAAGGGCCACTGAGATGGTTAAGGGATTAGAGCATCTCTTGTATGAGGAAATGCCGAGAGAGCTGGAGTTTAGCCTGGAGAAGAGAAGACTGAAGGGGGATCTTATGAGTGCATATAAGTATCTGAAGGGAGGGTGCCAAGAGGATGGATGGGCCAGACTCTTTTCAGTAGTGCCCAGTGACAGGACAAGAGGCAATGGGCACAAACTGAAACACAGGAAGTTCCATCTGAACATGAGGAAACTTTTACTGTGAGGGTGACAGAGCACTGGAAGAGGTTGCCCAGAGAGGTCGTGGAGTCTCCTTCCTTGGAGAGATTCAAAAGCTGTCTGGATACAGACCTGGGGAGCCTGCTTAAGGTGACCCTACTTGAGCAAGTGGCGTTGGACTAGATGATCTCGAGAACCGTAACCATTCTGCGACTCTGTTAAATTAATGTGATCTTGTGGGGACATAGGACATTTTCATAACAGTGAGGGACAGAAATGATGATCTCAAGAAAATTTTGGGGAAAACTCTTTAAAAAGTCTTGCTTTAATATTCTTTCTTTCATATACACTTCAACAAGTTCTCATATGAATATCCATAAAAGAGCTATTTTTTGTGAAAAAAGTGCTCAAGTTGCAATCGCACAAGTTGCAGTAACTTTTCTTATGCTCTTCAATATGCATGAGGTAGTAGAAGAAACATACAAATGGTTTCAAATATACAGGAAAAATCTAGGAAACAAATTCTATCCCTAGTTACCGTTTAAAGCGCAAACAATAAAATCCAGACAACAGGTTGGGTTAGTATCACAAATGACGACTCTTTTGACTTTTTGGATCTATGAAGTCAAACTGGACGCAATTAGTGACTGTTCATTTTATTCAAACGTACTGAGGTACCAAAGTAGAAATATTTTCCAGATGTAGACAGAGTCTACCAAGTTGATCTCTATGACCATGAGTGTTTTGGCCAAAAGAACTATTGTCAGGTTTGTCGTAGTTGCAAAATGAAGCTCTGGGGGAGCAAGTCACTGCAAGGATTTCATAATCACAGAACACAAACTTGATTTAATTGTAGAGCCAGTATCTTCACATTTATTGGAAGTAAGAACAAACCAAAGGTACTGGCCCACTATGTTTTATAAACACGGTACTTCATGGAAAAGAAAAGAGAAAAGAAAAGAAAAAAAATGGATTTTGTGGACATCTACTCAAGACTAGGCAGAACTAATCTCCTTTTGCAACCACAGACTCTCCAACCATTTGATCAGATGCATTGTTCTCACAGTAAGAACACAAAGAACAAGGATAGGCGTTTATTGATGTAAAAAAATCACGAAAGTCCATTAATATAGCTTCATAGCTATTGTATCCACTAGAGTAGATTTGTCCCAGATTTACAATAAGCAGTTTGATTGAATGTTTCTTTTGCTAGCTTTTGTAACATGAAGCTCTTAGAGATAAGACTGATCAAGAAGTTTTAGAGGGTTAAAAGTGTTTAAAAAATCCTCAGGATTTGTAATTACAGTCATAGAATAGAAACCTATCAAAAATCTTAACTAAGGTTGTTGCGTAGGAGAAATCATATATACAAAGTGTAATTAAAATGCAAAGAAATCAGACCCTTCGCCTCTGCTATAAATTTGGTTGAGTTTGAACTGTTTCATTTATGTACTCCAGGACAGCAGGCTTATAATAAATAGGTCCTAACTTTCTATTTGAAAACATGGACAGATGCCTGAGGGAAAAGAAATCTGAAAACAGGTTGTGTTGCGTTTTGGGGAAGGGTGAGGAGAAGAGAAAGGTCAGGAGGATGTCCATGATAGTGTTTGAAACTTAGGAGTTTGGTAAACTGGATAGTTAAAAAAAAAAAAAAAAAAAAACAAAGGAAAACAAAATCATTCATCATTAAAAAAAAAAAAAACTGACAGCTTACCCGAGGTTGGACACTAGAGAAAGAAAATGGAGGAACATTTAGGGCATCAACAAATTGTGATAAAATGTTTCAGAGCTGGCAAGAATAGACTAAATAAACACAAGTTGACCCCGGCAAAAAATTAAGTACAGGAACACAGAGAAATCAGCTATGAAACCCTGACTCTGATATACTGTCATACCAATAGTGGAAGTGAAGCAGAGGAAGTAGCACAGTGTAGAAAAAACACTTGTCGAAGATAGGCTTTTAATTCAGCATTCCCAGGCAACCATACCAAAAGCAACCCTTGTCTATTGAGACATGATCCTGTACTGACACGTAGTATAGTGGGAGAAAAGTTCTGCAAATCTCGCAGGTTGCGCTGCATGGGTAAGACACAGCCGATCCCAAGCCTTTGCCCTTTGTCTCCCAGAGAGCTGGGCTCCGATACAGCTTTCTCTGCCTTCAGATGCAGAAAGGCAGACAAACTATCTCACTTAAACACTACACTAGTAGCAAGTACAGACTATCAACCATTGTGCGAGGTTGGGAAAGGAGGTGAAGCTGGCTTGTTTTAGAAAAATACTACTAGCAAATCTGTAGACTCAGCACAGTCAGATGGCCTGTGTCATATAAACTTACAGAATTACATCTGAAGCCAGTTTTATTGCATTTTTTTCAATGAAATATTTGGTTATTCAAGCCCATTCCCACAGTTCTTAAAGATAAACTGTTCCTGATGTCATTGTGGAGTTCTATTTTCAGAAAGTCTTATTTATTTCTAAGTGGTTTAATGTGCATCTGTTTACATAAATATTTAGATATGTGAAAGCACATCCTGCTCAAGCTGGTCTGATAAACACAGCTCAGCTGTTGCTCCTTTTCCACTACCGACTCTGTTTGGAAGGCTGCCTATTTCTGAGTTTTCGTTCATAATGCAGCCATTGTACTTAGAATCAAGAGTTTATAAACACATGCTTGAAAAAATGTAGTCTGGCTTTCCAGCAAAATATTTCAATGGCTCTTTTATCATTAAACTGTGCTACAGTTGGTGCAGTTTAGTGCACTATAAGTTTACATTTCTCCATAAGGCCTAGTGCAATATACACATTGACATGATTAGTAAATCTGGGAGGTGACCGAGAAGGGTGGACATTACAGACAGAGAAGCCAGTATTATCACTTTCTTTGTAACAAGGGTTATCTCATTCTGCCAGCTAGTTCCACTGATTACAGATGCAGAGCTTAGGCAGTACAGCGATATAATACCTAAATCTACCAGTGGGCTCATCCCTTTGAGTTACAGATTTGGTGCTGTTCTCATTTCCCATACAAAGATCAAGTACACAGAGAAGGCAGATGTTCCTCTGATTTGAGAGCTGGGCTAAGGATGCAGAAGATCTGGATTCAGCTTCTATATTTGCCATAAAGGTCTTGTGCAAGTTTGGAAAAGTCTCTCAGATTACTAGCCTAGGGGCTAGTAACATACTCAGCATGTCCCATCGACCTCTGTCCCTGGAAAGACTTGATTCAACTGCGGCATCCTAAATCTGCTGAAATTTTTCCTGTTACTCTAGCCACTCTAGAAAGAATCTCTTTACCTCAGTAAAGATAATAGAGGATTATATATTATAAGAATTAAGCTTTTGCTGCACCCAAAATTACACTGGAGAATCTCTCTGCTGTTAATAAGTCAGTACCCATCCAAATTTTTGGATGTGAGCAGCCTCAAAATATTTTGCAGTTCAATTAATTGATTATAAATCACAGGCTTCTGAGAAACGGTCCTTATATTTCAGCTTTCATCCATTTAAAATTAAGATTGTAATGAAACTTTCATGTTAAAAAAACAAGACACTTGGAAACGAGGATAAGGCTATAAATGTCTGACAGGCTGTGGCAAAGGGTATCCCAAACTCCATAGGAAAAAGGACAATGTGTATATCTAGGTCAATCTTTTCTAAAAGTCTCATTTTCAGGTCAAATCCTTATTACCAATACAACTGTAAAGAGTAAAAAGAGAATATTTCAAGCATATTTCAAGAACAAAATTTTCAGTTCTCACTGAAGTCAATAATGGCTGAGACACTAATTACTGTTTTAGTTTAGATCACCAGCACACTTTTGAAGCAAATCTCCACATACTGTGCTTCAGTTCGGGGCATATGAACTAGATCTGTTTTAGCTGAAACTGAACTGGAAGATGCACTCCAGTGGCCTGCCCAGCGCACTCTGCTGACCTGGGTACTCAGCCCATGGGGCCTCGCGAGAGATAGTCTGAAGGAACACATCTTGAAATGCACACACCGTATCCTCAGTGCTGTTTTATTCCACAGGTCCATTTCCATTGGTCCTTGGTACTTCCTAACAAAAACACTAGCAATGAGACTTTAAGGCCTTGCTCCTAAAAAGTCAACAGAAAGCTGAGTTTATGACCTGGTTATTTTTCACTCTTCTTTGAACAGTTGCATATGTATTTAAATCACAAAGATTAAACTGGGGCAGGGAAGCATTTTTTCTGAACTTTCTTTACCTTTACAAAAGGTTATCATTTATATTCATAAACCTTTCTTCAAACACTTCTGTCCCAAAGAACCCCCACTAAAAATATGTTTGAGATAATGACAAAAATGAGAAGAAAAAAAGGTGGATATGTTTTATAAACAACAAAGTGTGGGTTTCTAGATTTCCTACCTGCACTCGGTAAAGCCGCTAACTGTTGATCTTCTGCAGAAAGTCATTTAACAGATCAATGAGTTACACAAATGGCTATTCAGAACCTTGCTTTCAATTTTGGAATCAAATGTGAAAACTCAGCAGAAATACATTAGATTAGAGAGGCTTGAAACATCCTGTATGTACTCAGCTTCATCAGTTCAAACATTTGTGTTTATATTATTTTAAAAAAGGTATCTTCCTATAACTTAAAAATTAAAAAAAGAATGAACAGAATATGCAGATGGAAGCCTTTAAGCATAACTATTACAGCGAAGGCTAAACCCCATGACTGGCTCCAGCTGGTTTCTGACACTCCAGTGGGACACAGTGGTGGTTAGAAGTTCTATGAGGGATCTCCTTGTAAGAGGCATTCCTGAGCACCATACAGTCAAAGTATTTCTCACAGATTAGATCTCCCATATCTCCCAATTTCTCTACATGGAGCGTGGAACTGGGGAAAAAGCTAGATGATAAGGAGGCTTTTTTTCCCCTCATCAATACTTGACTACCAACTTGACTACCAGAGTGTCCAGTCTGACTAGGAAGAAATCAATATGTGTCCTATGCTGAGCAGCACCACAACATCCCAGGATGCAGCCATATTTTGTTATAGGAAAAGTCAAAATAAAAGACCAGTTAAAAAAAAAAAAAAACGTAGAGGCAGGCCGTTCCTCCATATGTCATCATACATTTCTGAAAATTACACCACTTCGCTCAAAGTCAAGTCATTTTTAATGACTAGAGGTTAATTTTTACTGTGTTCCAGATGTAATGAAGTCACAATGCGTCAGATGTTTCCAGAAGAGTACGGCACCATACTCTCAACAACACTGTCAGATATTAGCAATAGGTCACAATAAGGACTCACATGGGAAAGATCAGGAAGGAGGAAAGGATGACAAATTGAAAATAGCAGGCATAACTGGGGCTGCTTCATCTCTCTTCAGAGAGAGACACCTCGTTTATCCTTTTCATTACATCGCAAAAAAGGCCACAGAATGTAGGATAAGGTGGTACATTATGAGAACCAGTATATATCACAGAATTTCGCTTTTCAGATGTTGAGGTTTGAGTCTGTTTTACCATTTCTTTGAAAAGCATTTCACTAAGGTGAAACTCCATATTTCATATTTCAAAACTATTTACAGACAACCTGATATCTACAATTCTGTTATTTGGTGGCTGCGACAAATGACGTTTTATTTTAACTGAATATTTTTCTTCAAAAAAATATGTGCATGTATGTGGATATTTTACATTTTTAAGAGTTGCAGGTGGTAGATAGTTCTGTCTGCCAGTCAGAAACTTTCTCTCCCCCTTTTTTCTCAGTTTTCAGAATTAACATGAAGAAAGATGTGCATCTTATAAAAGAAAAAATCTCAATCAGCACTTGAAGGGACCATTGGGAATCTCTCAATGAGTTTCAGATGTTTGGCCACTGATGCACTAATGCTTGCACCATGGAAAAATCTCCCAGGTGTTTGCAGTTTCATGCACTGTTGCACAACAGAGATCCTAAAGATACCTCCCCTCCATAAGGGGAGACCAAGGTATTCAAACAAAAAGAATACGCAGAGTAACTGCAACTGTGGCAGAAATAAAAGATCCAAGTGTAACACCACTGCTGTGTGTTTATACAGAGTGCGCTGCATAACAGTCTTGAAGTCTTGGACACACTGAAAGCTAAGAAAAGTCCTGCACAGTCAGGCAGAATCGTTCCTATTTCACAGATGGGGAATCTGAGAAAGGTCAAGTTTTTCAGAGATAGACTAACTTGAGATGCTCACCAGCCTGAGTTCTGATCTGCACCCCTGAGGCAACATTGACTGTAGAAGTAAATATTCATTTGAAAGACAATGTATTCTACACTTCAGAACTGGAAACCTGAATCATGACTTACAGCATGTTTAAGAGCAAACTGACAATTTCGGGGTCGGGAGGCAAGTCTAATTATGCACAGATAGGTATGCATTCAAATAGCAGATCCAAAATTAAAGGGTTTACCTGATTACATAAATCACATGAAATTCCATAAGTTAAATATTTAAGTAAGAATTAAAGTAAGAATCAGCATTCCCAGCACTTTATTTTTACCAGTAATGACCTATTCTGCCAGCATCTGCATGCCATCTCTAAAATGCAATGGGCACTACTTAGAAGGTGTTCAACTCCTTCAGGATAAAGCCATAAGCCACATATATTATTTTATTTTCTAAAACTGGTTTTATTATTGTCCAAAGAATCAGGTCAAAGCCCAAATCCAAGTTTCACAGCAGCAGCACATACCATTGTTCAGTAGGCCATAAGTACACAGCGTACCAAGAAATTCCTTGCCTTCTTTTAAATGTCTGTTATTTCCTTTTGGACTTACTAAAGGATTTTAAGCTGGAGTTCTTTATTTTGAAAATTACCTCTCAAGAGGTAGGGAGGGGGTAGGGAGGTTAGCAATACACCCATGTTCAATAAGAACACTACCACAGTATATAATTGTGAAATTATAAAATAAAACTGTGTGGCTAGGTCCTGGGTAGAGCACTGACAGAGAGCTACAGACAGTAGGAGGGCAAAGAGAAACCTAAGTGAAATGAAACTAGGTCAAAAGTATGTGGCTGTTTCTAGCCCAAATTAAACCAATCTGAAATGCTGCAAAGGCAGCTGGTAATCCATTTCAGGGATTATCTCCTGAAAATACGATCACGTTATAAACTGCAAGTCATCTGCATGCTCTGAACAACTATTTTAATTACGTGAGCTATTATAAAGTGGCATAATGGGAATTAAGTATGGAAGCATTCATGAATAACATATTAGTCAACCATGTTTTAACTAACCCAACATAAGAGTGTGAAGTGAAAAGACAAGATCAAAGGTCAGAGGAGAGGAGTAATTTGCTTTATCTTCACTATTCCATGTATTTCTTAGCTGACTCGTGACAAGCCATAATATAATTTATATGCACTTTTATTCTATGACTATTTGTACCTGTCTGGTCCTTGCTTAAACACACACAATTGACAAGGGATTTATCTTTAATTTCAAAAAGACAAAAAAAATTCAGATTTCTGTATTTCTCAATACAAACTTGAAAAAATTCCTTCATAATTTAAAGAGCTATTTGACTGATCTAATTACAAGATTGACACTACATATTTCTAAGGGTATTCAATGAAAGTCATTATCTAAGGCATTCAGGTTCCTTTGAAATCATTTCAAAAAGGACACAAGACTACTTATTTTAAATTGTGCTACCATGTTAATCGGTCAAACCTGATCTCACTGGAGGCAAGGCAACTTGCAATGGGAGCAAAATTAGATACAATATAAAGCTAAAAGGTGGTTCTATAAGGTGGTTCATGGTACACAGCTTGTTAAATTGCAAAACTTTTTGTCTCTCGATTGTGACATCCAGTAAGAAAGGTAACTGCCTAAAATGCCAACTACCCTATCAACAGACTCAGAGACAGCAGTTTTTCAGTACAGTTTTGTACTGATCAAACGTTCCAGACAGGTGCCACCACTGAAAAGTCATCCTTTCTACTCTAGCATCTTCCCATGCTCAGCTTGCCCAAGCTCTGGTCATCTTGTAGACTGGGAATTCCCTAATCATAAGCACTCCATGTTATTGTGTTTTTAGGGACTAGGGGGGAGAGCGGGAGCAAAGATATGCCACAAAATGATCAACATCTAGGAATAAGAGCAATATCGCAATTCTAAAACCTGAATTATTCAGCTTGTTAAGGTCCAGCAACTTCATCAACATCTTTCCTGTTCACCTAAATTCCCACTGGTAGCTCCAACGAGAATCAGCGCTCTTCAGACACGTCAATTCTCCACACTAGTCCAATAACTTGATGTCTATAAATTTCTGGGTTCAACTTTTCAAAAGGGTACCAGTAATATCAAGCGTATCAGCTTTTATTTGGCCAGTCTGAGATACTTCAGAAAAAAAAGTCAATTTTTACAAGGTGCTGAGCATCCTATCCAATAAAAGCCAAGTCCCTGTTTAATGCTGGGGATTCCAAACTTCAGACATTTACAAGTTAAATCACTTCTGAAAGTGAAGTTAAATTTTCCCCAGCAAACAGAAGGAAAGAAGGAAAGACTCAGAAAAAAATAGAAAATAACTAGTATCCTTGAATTTAGGTATCTGCTGTTACTCTATATCTGCAGTACCACATACATCTATTTTACATTTTTTTAATGTTATTTTTTAAATATGATCTCTTCCTTGTTCTGGTTTACTGGTGAAAACCCAAAAACATTTATACTGAATTGGTTTAATAGTGGATAAATCTGATTTGATAACCAAATTAATATGGTGCTTCTCTAAAACTCTCCCTCCAAAAACAGTACCAGCAAGATCTGCTAATGTTGCCAGCTCTTGTGAGTTTACCATAGGTCTCCTTATATTAGATTCTTTTGTGATGTTAAGAGCTGTGGCTCTACTGTTAAGACAGGCGGAACATGTAACCCGATTGCTCAGTCTCATTAATCCCTGCTAGATACACCAGTCGTTCTATTTTTCCATCTTCTTATGCTGTAAATGTATTTAAAGCAAATACCGATTATTTCTATTTGTCTCCACTGTATGACTTTATCAATAGTACCAAAAATTGCGTGACAGAACAGCATGTCATGGCCACTATTTACATGTGGACCTAGACCAGCTTACATTGTTCAGTGTTACATATTTGAAATATGACTGCTTCTCTTGCTTAACTCAGGGCATTCAGGGATACACACCAGTCATATGCTGGAGAAGAGTTGATCCACTACCTCCAAATAACAGTTCCACATAAAACAGCAAGTCTCTGTGAGTCATTACAAGACGTTTTAAAAATTTTTCTGATAGTCAGAAACATTTTAGATGTTTCTGTGGGTAACCATGATATGGCTGATGAAAATTTATACAGCTGTCAACCAATAACAAGATTCAAAGCGCCAACATTTCAAAGGTAATATTTTCACAAGCAATAACTCCCAAAGCATTAGGACCATGCCTGTTAGTTACAAATACTGTTCAAAGTACAAAATGAAATTAGACTCTCTCCTGAGACCAATTTCTCTGTTGGCAATTTTTAAAATAATCACTAAAAAAATTTCATTAATTTTCAATCAATAAGATGCTTATAAAATGTTAATTTCAGGTATTTCTTGTTTGTGTTTCACTCACATTGTGCATATGAAAAGGTAAGTCACATGCTGTGGTTTCTACCCTGATTTAGCAACTGCTCCTGTTTTTGTTTTGTTTTGTTTGGGGTGGGGGCAGATAAAAAGTAAATTCTCCAGTGTGTTAACTCAGGACAATAAGAATCTGAAATCAAAGGATATTTTATATCCAAACTAAACATGACAGGTGGACTCATTTCTCAAAAATTATAGCTACTTTTTTCAGTCAAAATTCGTATTAACAGAAGTGCTATCTGATACTTTTTCCTTGTTAAAATCCAAGGCCAATTGAATTCCATTCAGATACTGGTAATGAACGGTAGCTTTAATTAAACTAGTATCTGCCTTGTGGCAATTGTCACAAATTATAATTATCAAGAGACAGACATTAAAAGATCTCTAAATGAAGAAACAAATTATTTGAAAGGATGTATTTGACAATGTATGCTGAGCAAGATTTTCTGACAATATTATGAAAAGGTTTCTTTTTCCTCTTGTTTTTTCTTTTGCCATTATTCCATTTCTATTACTGATTCCTCCCTCCCTCCTTCTGTAACCATTTGACCCTGTGTTTGGCATTTCAATTATATATTCTCCTTTATTAAATGCTGATTGTTTTAACGTACTGCAGTACAGATAGCAGATTTAAGAATATATTCATGTCATCGATGGCATGCTAGATGTGAATTTATTGGCTGTTTTTGTTGCTTATCAACACAGGGTTGTCCTCCCTTATACATGCCTTTCTCCTCCTGCTTACCTTGGGAAGACTCTCAAGACAGACATAAGAGCCAGGGCTCCCCTCCTCCCCCAACTCCAACATATCAGAAAGCAGATTGCAACACACCACTAACCTCCGCTGCCAGTATTTCTTGCAGAGAAAACACAGGGCCAAATTCTTCTGGACTTCTCATTTCAAGTGCCACTACTGAGCTGAGGTGCTACGCAAAATGGAGACCAGTAATTTATGATGGAAAGTTGTTGTTGTAACACATACCTTGGACTTAATTCTGTCCTCATCATTCAAGACCCCAGGAGAAGGCTGCCTGCTAAAGAGAGAACTGACTTATCATATTTCATTGCTAAAGCAGAAATTGGTATGTCAAAAAAACAGTCCATCCTAATACTACACAAGTTCTCACTTTTAATACTTGCAAACATGCTGCACCTATAGCATCATACAGACAACTCATCTAAACACCAGTGTAGTGAGTGGAACCTTTTCTGTTTAACTCTGTTACTGAACTCAAACTCCAGCTTCCAATTTCCGATATATCACAGTGGTATCTGCACACAGACCAAGGCTATGTTTCTGTGTTTCTGTTACAAGATCCATTTTAACTCTATTTTCAAAGCAAAATTTCAAGCTAGGCTGGTACAAAAGACCTGAGCCCATCAGTACATTTTGATATTACACATTCTGAAATTAAGCTATTTTAACAGATTTAGTGAGGATGAACGCAACAAGTTAGCAAATAAACAGGGCTATGAGTTATAGATGTTATTACCCTTTTTAAAGGAAAAAAAAATCAGGAAAAATGAATACATAGTTGGGTTTAACACCTATGTATTTTCCATCATAAATACTAAAGATATATTTAGTTGAAACTATATGTGTGCAGCCACATTTTTAACAAACTATCCGATATTCATATTAACCTCACAGCGTGATTTGAATCATTGATACACAGTAATAACCAACAAGAGGCACCCTGTCGAATATCTGTGTTTTTCCGTATTAATGTCCCCAAGCTATTTACAGATTTGTTTGAGATCTGTATTTGGTATCTTTACATTACAGATATTGGTGAGATATTTGAAATTACATTAAAAGTACAATTACATTAAAGGTAAAGTTTTGCAAGTCTTATTACCTCTTTGCATCTTGTCTAGGCTTTAGCAGCAATGTAAGTCACTGTTCTACTGATTTACAGCAATGGATTTACCATACAATTTGGACAAATAAAATATTATAAATTCCATGATATTAGCCTGAGACCAGTCATGCTTCTGAAATGCATGGGGAACCAGGTTTGGAGAGCCAGTATTAGCACCTTCTCTGTCACTATCTATGCATTTGTACTGTGGCAATGCCTTAAGAGTATCAGTCAGATTAAGGTCTCAGCTTGCCAGGTATTTTACATGTAAAGGACAAAATGACTCTAGGTTCTGCCAAATAACCAATGCTGCAGTAAGCTGACAGAGTTGCACCAATTTAGTCTGAAGACAGAATTTGGCCCAAAACTTCAGATTTGTTAGCTGGTCTGGGAATAAGTGTATTTTCAGACTTATTTAGAATCAGACTTATCTTATCTTTTTATCGATCTGAATAAACTATCAAATGAGATACCACCCAAGGCCTTTTAGCAGTTTTCAATTCTCTAAATTTCAGCTAACCTATGTTTAATCTTAAATAGATTACATTTTAATTATTATATGAGTATGCATCTATTTTGCCTACTGCCAATGAATAACTAACGTGAGAAAACTGCGAGAGAAGAAAAAATAAGGAAAATAAGAGTTAGGAGTCTAACCAATTAACAGGACCAATTAATAATTTAATGCTCTCATCATGGAATGTATAGAGTAAAACAGGGTAAAAATCCAAAATCATTCCCTTGTGATTTCTGTATTACTCTTCACAAGACTGTTTTAAAACATGGGAGGTCATCATTTTCTAACAATTTTTATAGAAGAAAAAAAAAAAAACACTCTCCACTGTTTAGAAAATTTCCCACTGAGGTACAGACTTAATCCTGAAAACCTTTCTTATTCAGGTCCCCATCATTGCAACTCATGGGGTAAGCTCTTTCAAAACCGGCTATAAAGAGATAAATACTACTTTTTGCCCTATAGAAAACTAAATCTGTTTTTTCCACCCCTCCTGAAAATGAAGAAAAACTATGAATTCAACAAGATTTTACTTTTTTTTGTGGGTGAACTGCAGGTTATATGCTGCTTTTGTTAAAGTACGTTCTTTGCAGTCTTCAGTTTTGATACCAGCAAACTGTGGTAAGGGAAAGTAAAATAATAGACATTTAATACTGGATGGAAGAAAGCTTGGATACGAAGAATGATTCTACTAATGAGGAACATCTGAGATGTATGTAACACAGGCAGGATGCTGTATATTTTCCATTGTCCTAATTACATTGGTCCTTTAAAAAAACAAAAACAAAAAAACCTCAGCCATTTCCTTGCAAATGTTAGGTCTCTGCATGAAAAAATACACAGAATGTGCCTTTTTTTTTTTTAAAGCAGAAAGAACACTTTCCTGCTATTCATTAAATCTTGTTTCCCCACTGCTTGCACATAGTAATCTCTTGCTCTCATGCATAGTATGGATGCATAAATTTAAAGGAAAGGCATCAGAAGAAAGGGTAGGAACTTGTAGGTAGTTTTTCTTTAAAAGAACACATAAATGCTGTAATAATGCAATCTAAAGTATAAAAATTACACTTTCAGGGGAATGCTACACAGAAAATTCAGTGTAGAATCTAAATAATGGTATCAATAAGTAGATTACGAAGTGTTAAGAATATAACTGCTTCATTCACTATAACTGAAGCTTACTTGACTACCCTTTTCTACCCTATCTTCATTTTCTAAAAAAATAAAGAAAAAAAATTATACACTTCTAATGCAAAATATCAATTTACTTTTTCCTTTTCAAAGTACAGCTCTCACTAAGTCTAACCCACAGTATTATAAGTATGTGAATTTGGCAATAGCTGACTTTTTCTTTTTTTTAGATAAGTTATCCACCACTGTAGCATAATTAAACTATGTAACTCAGTAAAAATAAACATAGAATGAAATCAGCCCTGTCATTTTAACACATGCAATGCCTTGTCACTAGCGCCTCTCAACCCTGAAGGAGCACAGACAGCCCCAACACAATATTAATACCCTAATAATCACTTGCAGGGTCTCCCTACTTTGGGTTCAACAAGCCTACGCTTGAGGTTATGGCGTAAAAGTTTTTGAAAGATCAGATTTCAGTCTTTACCCATCCTGCCCATACATACACACAAACGTATACTTTTCACTATACCTTCTTTGAAGGAGATCAAATCTGAATTTCAGAAAAGTCCCAGGCAACTTCATACATTAGACTAATATCTGAGGGTTGACTCAGGTTCCTTTTGACTTCTGCAGACTATACAAGGTATATCTACACAGTCAAATAGTGTAACTCCCTAATTCGTTCCTCGCTGTGGTCCCCCATTTGCCCACACTGCATATACACTAGCTGTCTCCAATCTTCCTTCTAGAGCAAGTCTCAAGGTGAAAACCTGGAGCACAGTAACATGATTCAGTCCAGGTTCGCAGTATCTGGGATCTGCTAAGATGGCCCACTCTACTCAAAGCAGAGTTTGGACCCAGCTGATGCTACATTTGCCCCGCATCTGACCTGGGTCAGTCTTCCAAAAGCTCCTGGTAGACTTGACCCTTCAAACACACTCCTGGCTTGAAACATAAATCCTTGTTGGCCTGCTATATAAACACCATTTCGTCAAGATACAAGATACTCTTTCCAATATGCAGGCACTTAGAGCTAAAAGGAATAATTTTGTCTTCAGGCAGTACAGGCCCAAACTGAGTATTAGGCAGTGAAACTGCAGCAGGACCATTGCAGGGGATGGCAACCACTCTAATGGATGGAACAGGCTTAGTAAAGCCTATGCAAAGTGACAGGCACCAGGAGACACTTGCTTTAGCAGTGTGGTAGCCTATGGGTTTCAAAATGCCGAGGAGAATATAAATATGTATGTATGTGTATATGAGTGGGATTTCTGGAATATGATTGAAGACTGCTTATTCCAAGTTTGATCTGTAATGCATAACATTGACACATTGATTTTAAAAATGTATTTTGCTTTGGATATTTTCCTCACATTTTTATTTTACTTTGTTACAAAAGTGGATACAACCGCATATGCAACTTTCATAATTCTTTGAAGTTCCAGTCCTGCAATATTTTGGGGGGCCTGACTTCTCAGAATATAGAGTTAAAATGTAGCTTCCCCTTGACTACAATGCTTTTGCCCTAAAAGTGCTTGCTTTTGGAGGCCAAATCTAAGCCCAAATAAGAGGACTAGCAAAACTCCAAAATGTTTCAGTGGGCTTTGAACGAGGCTCTAAATTTCAGGGATAGAATTCTTCAAATGTGGGAGGCTATACTTCAAAATAGTTTGTGGGCATGCTATTCAGAGTGTTTTATTAACTTGCCAGATTAATAAGTTTTATTATTATGGGAATTTAAACTCCTTATCTGAAGTCTTTGGCAGATGGTTTTGCGCATGTTTAGTTAGTTAGCTCATGTTTAAAGCCTTTCTAGTCACAGCTCTTTCCTGTGTATTTTCCTATTTTCCTGACCAAGCAAAGTTAAAAAAAAAAACAAAAAACAAAAAAGCTGCAAAAGAAAAAAAACTTGAAATAAGACGGCAAAATATCTGGAAATAATAAGGAAAACAATAGGGCAAAGAAAGGAAGGAAAACAAACGCCTTCATAATATAAAAATATTCATTCTTAGAAGATGTCATGACAGGCCTTTATCCTATGGTTATATCTATGAGAGTAACCTGAGCAGTGCCAGGGCCTATTTTCCGGCCCCTGAGGCCAGCTGGCATACTCAGGCCACACACATAAACCTTTTTAGCCTTTGAAACAGGATTGCAACACCCAAACTATCTTGCCCATAACTCAACCTTCGCCCAGCACTGTCTCAGAGCCCAGGCCAAGAGCGTTGTACCATTCACCACGTGCCAACAGCAGTAGGCAACCTATTTCCAGTGCCGTTGCCCTGACACTATTTATTAGTGTAAAGGTAACCTAAAAATCTATTCGTATGAGCACAAAAAATAGCAACATATTATTTCAAATTCCTAAGCAATGTATGAGACACTCCCTATTAATGCTAATGACGTGCAAGTCGACGTCAAAGGAGACACTGGTTCAGACCTCAGCAACTAACGTAATTTACACGAGAGTGTTTAACTGTAAAGCAATGGTCCTAAGAGAACAACCTGGACACAAATGCAATATTGATCACAAAAATGCCATCTCATATTTCTTAATAAACATCAGCATGTACACAAAGTGTTTAAATAAGCTGAAGAAATTAAACTTTCAGCCCATAGCAAAGGACAATTGACAGCCATGAGAACCTGCAGAAATCTGGAGAGCTGCAACTCTAGCCACTAGTTTTCTATCCTTAGAGGCCCCTTCCGAACAGCAGTTTACTGTACATCCCTTCTTAACAGCAGTTCATTTTGTCCACTGGATGGAAAAAGGGAAAAATGGAGACAGAGGAGAAAAGAATAAATGTTCCACCCTTTCTTCATCTCTAACAATTCTCTCTATCCCTCAGCACTTCCCTCACAATCCTCTCGCTTGCATCAGGAGCAGCACATTTCCATAGCTCAAAGACAGGAGGAGGTAAACAGCTCTCTTACCACCCTCTCATCGATGCAATCGTGCACCAAATTATTTATTTGGTTTTGTATCTTCAAGTTTAACACTAGTTTCTTTCTCTCCTCCACCAAACCTTAAGAAAGAAGGTTCTGTAGTTTTTACATTTTCCTAGCTGAAATAGAGTTAAAGCTTAATGTGATAATTCTCAGATGCCAATGAAGGTAGATATGCAAAGACAGTCTTATGCCTTATGCAAAGACAGTCTTATGCCTGCTAGATCAGGAGCAGTCAGTGTTTGTTTAACACCTGAACAACTGATACCACTTTTGAGAAGTTTTGGCAAGTCACACAGCTTAGAGATGCAATTTAATATACATGGGCAACACTGATCATGAATAAGAGGCAGATCAGCTGTGGAAGTTGTCCTGCAAAGTTAAAAAGGAGTTTTGAGCATTTGATAAACAGAAGCTCACTTAGGAAATTGCTTTCGATTATGTGCAGCTTTTTTCTGAAAGGGGAGATACAAGAGAATGAAAAAATCTGATGACTTCTCTCTCGCATGTGGGTTTTTTTGTTTAATTATTTGAAAGAAGAATTTGTGGGAATTCACAATAGTATTACTTTAACTGGAGTGTGATAGAACATCTTTTACAAAATAAAATACTTCTGGATTCAGTCTAGATGGTAACAACGCAGGCAGAAAGCATAGTAGTGAGTTTCTCTGTCTAAAACATCTCTGCTGGGTAACCAAGAGGTAGGTTGCACAGGTAGTTGGCCTAAATAAGTATAAACTGAAAAAAAATTGACCAGCAAGCAGAGGTGAGGCTTGTGAATGCTTCTATTTGAGAATGAAGCATTAAGACAGCCCAGAAGCACAGGAATATATATATAACTAAAGAAGCTGATAGCTCAGCTAGTGAATACTAATAAGCCATAGCATGCCACTAATATGGGTAGATGACTACTACTGGGTAGATGACACTAAAAATAAAAATAAAAATATAAAGCCTTCCAATTTTGAAAACGAGCCACATAAGGAAGACCGGTAGATCTGACTGTACTATATTAAAGGAAAGTGCACTCTGAGTACAGTGCAAAAGTTGAGCTCATTTTGTTGATTTAAAAACAGAATGCCAGAAGAACATATAATATGATATTATATCTCTGGCTTTAAACTTGAACTCGGCATAAATTATTTCAGGAATGTTTTGCATAGTCTCTTTTTATATCTCCAGTACAAAATCTATTTTGATTGCATGGCCCTGGAACCAGCCTGTTATTTTTCACATTTTATCATTTTTTGGAACTAGTTTTCTACAGCACAGCTTTCTTATCTTTCATCCCCCACTCCCTCCTCCTCAAGGCAAAAATAAAACACACTGCACCACTTGTAAAAGCAGAGAGAGAGGCTAGAGTGGAAATCTCCATTCATCGAGGGAAGGGTTTTTCTCTCCAAAAGAAAACAAAAACAAAAGTGAAAGATTATGGTTAAGCTACCAAATATACTATAGCTGTATTCCACAGCCCTGGCTATATTCCTTAATACGACAAGTGGTCAAGAGGCAAAGCTATGAATCTTTAGTAAAAGAGGAGAAGATTAAAAAAAGCATTGTGTGCAAAGAATAAGGCATCATTCAATAAAAGTACTGACGATATGATTACGGAAAAACATTACTTTATCCATGTGAAATCATGGATCTATTAATAAGATAATGTACACAATTGAGTTACCACACGCAGAAGTCGGAGATGAGGTTTATGTAGGCCCTAATTTGCTTTCAACAATAATCAATACAAAAAAGTATCAAATTACAGGCTAAGATCCAAACATATCTGTTTGGATCCAAACATATCCATAACTTCTGTATGAGACCGGAAAGTCATTTCATATAGTAATTTAAATGCACATACATAAAAGTCGAAACTGGCCAGGTCAAAAAAAGCTCAAGTGCGATGGTAAGAGGGAATGGCCATTTACCTTTGTCCCTCTGCTGCTTCTTCACAATGTTTTGTTCACAGCTGCCCCTAAAGCCTTCTAGGAGATGTGTCTTTTTCTTCCATCCATTCTAGAATAGTGAGGAAAAGGGTTGCTTCATCCCTCTACAACCACCATCTCCTTTTTTTGGATGGGTTCTGAAGTCAACTGTGACCAGTGAAGGTGATGAGGGAACAGCACTTAAACGCTGGTGGTACAGCTCCAGGTTCCACCAATGCACAAGTTTGTTACGTGTAGATCAAATGAAAGAGTTTATGCAACCTGAACAGGTGTCATTCTGCTAAGGAAAATGCTGCTGGAAATAGTTATCACAGTGTGGGGCAGGTAATAAAGAGAAATTAAAGTTTCCTTATGTTGAAGAGGTAGTCGACTCAAGAATTAGTATGTCAGAGCCTAGGGAGAGACAAGACAGGTATCTGAAAAGAATAATAATAGCAATAATATGTGAAATCACAAGTCTAATAGAAAGGATTTGTACCAAGTCTTTCAAGTCAAAGAGAGACAAGAAAGACTATGGAATAGCAAACCTATATTTGGGCAGACATGATCTGACTTGCTAATCAGCTTGATAGTAAGCCAGCTTTAAAACAAGGCTAAAATGCGATAAAAACAGGTGGTCCCAGAAAGGAAAGCACTGAAGGTTATCAGTGGTAGAGTTCCTCAAGTTTCCAAATTTTCTAAGGACTACACCCTAAATACCAGGAAGGCGCCAACAAAATATGCTATTGATGCAAATTAGAAAGCAATGATAGCACACAGAAGGTGTAGACTTCATAAAGGAATAACTGGTTGTCATAGAAGAGGAATAGATTGACCTCAGTGGCTCAGCATTCAAGGTCATGGAGTTACAGATGAGTGTCTGTATCTAAAAACATCTGTTGATATATTTCATCAGTTGGCAATGTCAGAAAGAGGCAAAGGTAATTGTTTATGATAGGATATCTATGAGAATCAGTATCACAGCCACAGGAAACACAAAGATCTTAATGATTTCAGAATAGAGGCAGAACGTATTGTCAACTTATAAGACATCCATGAGAGTGACTCATCCAGGAAGCTAAACAATGGTCAGTCATGTTCAAGACAGATTACTTCAGAATGGGACTATTTCAGAAAAATATTTGATGAGCCTTCAGGAAGCAAGAGAATTTCATACAAGAGGCGTAGAGAGCTTGGTATGCTAATTTTTGGTGGCAAAATAAAGACTTGGAAGTAATATTACTACCTATAAATTCATTGTATGAATTCTTGTTCGTATCGGCACAAGAACAAATGGGTAAAGACTGTCCCTATGCAAGCTCAGGCTGGAAATAAGTTTTAGTGGGAAGAAGAATTTGTCTTGCTTAAGAACTTTCCAAAACCTTCCTGGAGAAATTCAACTTTTAAGATTGAGCTATATCAATTTGTATATTTTATGTTGTGTTTGCTAGAGTAAACAACTGGACCCAGCAACACTTTCAGCTTTGGGTCAGGTTTCATTACTTTAGTGACTGCATAGGACAGTAGAGAAACTCTGTGCAGCCACAGCATGCAAAAGAAGTGTTATCCTGCTGTGTTCACATGAAATACATTCGAAGGTGCACTACGTTAAAACAGCAGGCAGGGATTCCTTACCAGCGCATGCCACTTCTTAGTGACGAGCATATATATTCTTCTCAGTGATGAGATACCTGCAATGCCACCGATCCTTCAGCCCCGAGGAGGCCTCACAGTAATGGATGCCGATGCTTTGAAAAAGCATAATTTATTCCACGTGCTCCCATATCAACCCAAAGCAGTCTGCCTATGCTGCTTAACCCACTAGGGTACACCCGCAGCAATGACATTTTTCTGTTTGTCAATAGTGAACAGCTTGTAAATTCAGTCTTGAGTGCTGGTCTTCTCTACATCTGCTTTTCCTTATCTCTGTGTTGAAAGATTTCTGTCTTATTTAAGCTTTCCCTAAGCTATCATATATTTTCTTTGAGTGGCAGACTCCACACAGCATACCACTCCAAACATACGAGCAGCAAGTCACTTTCTTTGCAATGCAAGTAAGTGAAAGACCTTTAAAAAACAAATTAAAAAAACCAGATTCCCTAGTCATATTTTTTGCAGCTTTGCAAATGAAACATCAACATGCACAAATAGCTAAAGGACAACAACTAAAGGGAATCAGATGCTCTACAAGACTTGGCTTATACCTCCCCCAATACTTTAGCTAAACTATATCATGATTACCTTAAATTCTCTGTGACAATTTCAAGTTAGTAAAGGAAACCAACTCAGTACAGAGTTGTTCTTTCTAGCATATAGAATTCAAGTCATCTTCATATTGCACCCTTGATGCAAAGCCACCATGTAAACACAGAGAACCCTTGTTTCCTTCCCAGGATAGAATGTCACCATGACACCTTAAGGAGATTCAAGCTTATTCAATATTTAAAATTCACATAGACTGTAACAGGGATTACCTTTGATAAAATGAGGTTCAATCTTGGAACGCTCATTTCACGCTTGAGGCCATGCTCTCCTGAGGGACTGCTAAAACAAGCTAAGGAATTATTGACCAATGGGAATGTCCTTTATTATGCAGTAAGTCATGTCTCATGACTTAACACTTTGGAGCAATAATATACATCAGTCACTGTAATCTTGGGAAAGGGAGAAGGTACTACATGAAGGAAGATGTTTTACTTTGCTCACTTTGGAATAGACATGTAACTTACTGATCCACACCACATTTTAGCTGATATAACACTCCCAGCTGAAATAGGACTGTCTCTCCGTTAGGCAAACATGTCTTCTTCCTTTACGAGTTCTTCCAGAGTTTAGGGAATTATGGTTTTGTCCGTCTTTGTAGTTCAGTTCGTATATGAAGCTTTTTGTATATCCTGAACAAAGCCCCTAAGCTAGCACCTTTCAAGTTATTTATATTACCCAAGGAAATTCATGTAATTGTGGACCTTCAAACACTAGAGCTGAGCTTTTGAATAGACTAAACGCTACACAAAATGGTGGGTTTTATTGGTTACTGTGTTTTAACACTGAAGAAATTTCCAAAACAACAACAACAAAACTGTTTTTGATAAGAGGCAGCAGAGTGTTTACCTGGCTAAAGGAAATAGCGTCTTGTTCAAAACGTCCTCCATCCCTTACTTGCATACAGATACATTAGTCAAATACTTTTTTTTCCCTATTTTGTTAAATCTTCTCATGATGATGGATGAACTATCACAGAAAACGTAGAACCTGATATTCTTCTCCAGACACGGCAGTTAGCAGCTAAATACAGGATCTCAGGGAATCAGCCTGGATTCAGCACAAAAGGTGCTCACTTATAACTTTGTTCTCTGCCTCCTCAGGGATTTCATAATCTTGCAACAACTGACTGAAATGGCAAAGTATTTTGGAGGCCATCTTATTGTCCAGAAGCTTCATAGGGGATGAAACTCTTTAATATTTGCCTCTGATAATAAAATTCTATGAATATCATACACAATTTGGCTGAAGTTGCTCAATTTTCCATAAGGAGCTAGTCAAAAGCATGACAGCTGAATAAGACTCATCTATAACTTCAATGGTTTGTTTCAGCTTGAGGTTTGACAAATGGTAAACATTTGCTGTACTCAACGGTAGTTACAAATATCCCATATTTTGAAGTTTGTTCTCTTTCTATAGGCACAGAATATACAATACTATTATGAAACTATATGATGCATTAAGCACTACAGTTTCATTTATTTTTCAATGTTTCATTGCAGTCTAATCTCTCTGTACCACAACTGCACTCAACGTGGCAGGGGAATTTTCAAAAAACAACCACTTCCAGTTATTAATTTTGTTCTCCATGTAGAATACCATGTTCCATGCATCCTTAATGCGCATGGAAACAAAAATCACATACAGGTTTGCTCAGGTTTGCTAAATTAGACCCACAAAAGATTTAGTATTGCAGCCTCAGTGAGAATGTGAGGGTAGCAAATTTTTTCTTCTTTCAACTGTTAGCGACAGATAAAAGAGGTTTAAGCAGTTCTTTAGAGTGCTGGGGAGCGGCTCAGAAAACTCCACCTAAGCCAGCTCCTTGGCACACAATATTATTTACTAGACTGCTGCTCAAAATAGTTAGAATTGACCGTAAAAACATAGCCAGAATAAAGGTGTGTCAGTTTTTCATTTTCACTTATCACAAAAGCAGAATATACTCATTTAAAAGTGTAGCACTGCAAGAAAAAGGAAACAAGAAAATGCCATGCATCACCTACATAACATCTGCAAGGACATGAGAGTTTTTGTTCTTTTGTCATTCAGAAAAATAAATACAACCTAAATTCACAAAAGTGCATATTCCTATGATAATAGATGTTGACTTACAACCCCAAACCAAACTTAAAATATTCTGCTTTTACCATTCATCAGTGCAGAGCTCAACAGGAGCTAGAAAGCATAAAAGCATGTCCCCCATATTTATGACTATATATTTGATTAGACACATTATAAGAAATAATAATAAAGGAAATTACTAGTTTGACAAACACTTGATCCAAGAAATGTTCATCTTTGAATCTTATACCAAAGGTATGATACCATTATATAAGAGAGTTCATACTCTGTCTGGCTTTAGATTTTAAAATTGTATTCCTGAAGTGGACAAGCAAAATATTCAGGGAAAGACAAATATTCACCCGGGTGCAGAACCACATGGCAAGATAAGACCAAGGAGAAAGCTCTTCCTTCATGTCCTACCCCTCCCAGGTCAAACACAGAGCCAGATCAAAATAGAAATATACACTAGCTGGTCTGCAAAGAACAGGAGAATGTGGTGTCACCCAACCCTTCCCCTACTCTGCACGGTGATTTAGCCAACTCAAACTCAACCTCAAAACCTGCTGTTAAACTGTGGCCCACAGAGTTCCCTAAAGACAAGCTATCTTTAAATATCTAGAGATGAGTAATAGACATTCTTCCAAGTTCTTGTTGCTTTCCTTAGCAAGAACCAAAGTAGACTTTTTTCCTTTTCTAATTCACAGTTTTTGGAGGAAAATTTTCAAGCACTTCTTATCTATTTTCTGCTTATAAATATTTTTTCATGTTTTTTGCTTACAGCAGGAGTTTTCAGAGAAGCCTGAGGAAGCTAAGTGTACAGTTCCCTGGGTTCTATGAAATCAGGGAATCCCCAATAGAAAGAACAAAACATCATGTGTTCAGTTTACACATAAAACATTAAGAGGGTTCTGTGCATGTCAGTCCTTTGATGGGATTCTCATAGTGCCAGTTCTGCTTCGAAAACCATTTTGGAAAAAGATTAACTTTGAAGCTTATAAAAGTTAATATAAGATTAATTTATAAGCTTAGCTATACCAATGAGCATGCAAACCTGCACAATGTTTACACACCTAGTTCCTCATATACATAATGGGAGATCAGAAGATACAAAGGAAAACGGGGTGTGGGGGGGAGAGAGGGGGGAGGAATAACCAAGGATTTTGTAAGGGCTACACTCCTACTGACATTTCAGGAATTTCTGACAGTACAGAATTTTCTGACGTGAAAGCAAATTCTTACTAGGACACTTCATCAAAGCATTGAGGGTTGCAGTTACCACAAAATAGTTTTCTACTCATTGCATGTTATTCTGTGGTGATTGGTATGATTGCCAGACAAAGTATTTACATGTGTTCAGCATACCTGTAATAAAATCTCACAGTTGGTACCTATTACTTCAGTTCTCTAGAGTTTATTTCACATTTATGTATAATATACACACTTACATATGCATACATGCATAAATACACACTGCACTATATATAAGTTGAATTTCTTATCACTGAACATCACAGGATGATTATCCATATAGTTCCTGTTTAAAGTAATTACATCAGCTAAATAAGCTCAGACATACCATGGTGATCTACACACACACCCTTTTAAATGACTTAACTTGAGCTCTGGAAACAAGCACCACAAAATTTGCATCCCAAGTTAACATTCTATTGCATATGATGAAAACAAGCAATATTCCAGTGTTAATCTTCTCTCCTCACCCTTCCACATGAATGGCAACCTTCCAATATGCTTTCCTTTTAAAAGGCGAAAGAAGCAAAGAAAACAAATATACAAGGTATTTTAAAATCAGTTCATGGGAAAAGTGAGTTTGCAACATGGCTACAGAAACCTGGAATCAATCTAATACTGTGCTCTTTGAAAATTCCTATTACTCACAGCCTACACCATTCCTGGTCTCCAGGAGGCTTGGGTGGGTGGACAAAAAGGGGGGAGAGCTAATTAAAAGCAGTTTAACTCTGCCTGTGAGAAGTCAAACGGCAGAAAGTATTTGCCTGGCTGACTTTCATGCGAGCAAAAACTAATCCAGAGATGATCTTAGTGAGGACCCAAATCGTCACTGCACAGCATCGTGCTGAGCATCAAAATGCTGATCCCGAGAGTTCCCCTATATTCCTACAGGGTCAGAGCCCAAGAACTCGGCTGAAGTTTTAAGTAAGATAGACAGCTTTAAGCAAGATAGGCATCTCTCTAAGCAAGGTAGTATCTTTTGTTTATTAAAAATTACTTTAAAATTGCTTAATAAACAAGAATAGGAAATAAGGTTGTTTTTCCAGTATTTATAATGTTTATTAATGGGAATGTATTAATATGTAACTATCCTCTTGAGAAATCGGGGCAATTTGTGCTGTATGTTTGGGAGTCAGCCATTTATTATGCACCTGCAAATTGTGCCAAGCACAGATTACCACTGAAGTAGCTCTACTCCCAATTTCACTGGTAATGTGACTCATTAAGACACGCACATAAAGTAGTTGAGGGCCACAGCTATGCTTGTACCTCACCTAATTCCTGCCTTTAAGGTAGAGTATGGTAATTAAGTGTAAATGCTCACTGGAATTTCCAGTGGAAATTCATGCAGTTACTCCTGGCAGACTTGCAGACATTTTTTGGTTCTCCAGATCCACAGAAATTCAATGTAAACCCAAAGGAGTAGATAGGATATGAATAGGAATTTATGCCAATTGTAGTATTTTGTTGTGGTTCGTGGATCAGCATCAGTGCTCCAAATTTCTACAGTCTATAATAAATATTCTGATTACACACTGAGTCCAATTTGTGAAGTTCAAAAGCTGCAGTTCAACTTCCCCAAAGTCTGCAGGGAAAGAAATTTTGCAGCTGTATTCCAGACCAATAGCAGAATGAGAGGAAACTTGTGAAGACACAGAGCCCTACATTGATAACAGGAGTTTCAGAATCACTAAGCATTCTTCTTCACTGGCTCCCACTGAATCAGTGATTAAGCAACTTTTGAAAAAGAACTTCTCTCAGATTTAAGAATGTGATAGTCAGTAAACAAATTGCAAATGGCCCCACAAGCCTACCATGCATACTTGTTTTTACCCATTTCCTTTATGCAATAACAACTGTTCCAGCTTGAAGAGCATTTGCACTAACTTGAATTTCCCACCTTATCATAGCAAATTGTGTCAAGAGCTTGAGGTTACACATCTGCATAATCTATTTTCAAGTGGCAACACTGGACTTTATTATGATAAGCTTTTTCCTGGTCTTCCTTGTCTCTAGGCAGGTCACAACATAGTTGGATTGGCAAGAAATGAAAAGGAAAGGGGGATCCTTGGCTACACAACTCTACTAGAATTCTTTTTCCTTCAGTGGTACCTTGTTTTGACAGCAAGGGCACATAATAACATACAAAATTTCTATATACTTTTTGCTGCAGCAGAGGGAAGAACATTTTGTTAATGCATATTACCATTATACAATTTGTTTATTGCAGCACCAACCCCCCCACATCCTTCTTTGTGGGCATTTAGCCATTCAGGATTTGCTGGAAAAATACATGCAAGCAGAACAGTACGGTAATTACACATGTAATCATTACAACTCCATGGAAATTGTCATTCTTCAAACTAAGAGACTTCCAAACTCCACACAATGCAGGGTTTTTTTCCCCCCCTTTCAGATCTGGAATGGAAAGCTAACTTTCCAAAGTAGAAACTTTGTACAAAAAAAAAAAAAAAAGCTTGATCAAAACTGATTTTTTTTTATGAAAAATAGTTTCTCATGAAAGCTTTCAACACATCTTAACTTTTCCTGGATGTTAAATATAAAAAGAATGCTGTGGCATTAAAAAAAAAAAAAATCAAAGACAGACTTGCTATCAAAACCTCAATATTTTAAAGTCAGACACTTTTAAATCGGGCATAACAACAAGCAAGCATAAAGAGAGAAAGAATGGGGAAGAGAAGTAGAAGAATAAGAAGATTTAAACTAGTAAGAGCAAGCACAAGGATCTTCCAGACAAAGGACAACAACAACAACAAAATAAAATATTGAATGAGGTGGGGACTATCCAAGAGTAAACTAAGTACTCTTTTCTACATGACTACATTCATCCAAACAGGGAGCATCAACTAAATTACAAAATGATACCATTTTGAGGACCTTCTTTTCATTCAGATTAAAGCACTTTATTGCATTCTAGAATGTAAAGGATCTCTAAAGTGATAGCAAGTAAAATTTTAGAACCTTACAGAATATAGCTTTAAAAAGGCAGACGAAATTTTGAAGCCAGACTGTGTTTAACACAAACATTTTAGCTAAATATTTTCTGTAAAAAATCTTTTAGAGGAAAAGCTTATTGCCTTTAAGATGAAAGGCTAACAGTGATGATGACAAGTGAGATATTACTGAAACAGACATATCTGGAATAAATAATAATCTTCTGAAGAAATCAAAGTATGCTGTGTTATTACAAAAGCAGATAAACAACCATTGCTTTTTTTTTTTTAAATCCTCCTCCTAGTTCCTACTAAGATTGCAAAATAGAGTACTTATTTACTCTCTCTTAAAGCCAATATAACTTTCTTAGGTCAATCTGTACATTGGATTTAGCTCTGCCCACATCCTGACCAGGGCAAACTGGAGCCATACAGTCAATTCTGGCTAAAAAGCAGAGAACCAATGACATGAAATTAAAGCTGTTTCTAGAAAAGCAGAATGTATACTTTGTTTCATACATGAAGTTATTGTCACCCTTTTCTGACACCCAAAAAGTAGACTATCCTCCATTAAAACAAGATACAAAGATAGGATAGAGATAATGAAATTTCCATATATAATTATTACTGGTTTTTGTACCATATAGCAAGTTCAATGTATTGGTTTGAATTTTGCCTTCCAAATGTCCTTGGCTGCCTACTACTCTCTTTAGAGCCAAACCGGGACATTCTTGGCTTCTGTTAAATTTGTATTAGCCCAGTACATCCCAGTCTGCAGTTCCTGAAACACTGAGTTTTCTTTGTAAAACTGAGAGGAAAACAGGATATCTGCAAATATAAAAATCACAGCATCTTATTCTGAGTTTGCAGCATATGTATCATTGCTTTAGGGACATAATCCCTATTTTTCAAATGTAGGGAAGAATATAAACCAGTTATTATTGGTCAAAAGACGAGGTTACTGGTTACACATGAAACTTGATCTTAATCTATGTGAACTTGGCTTAATAAGAAATCTGTTAGAATCACTTTGAAAAGTTCCGAAGAAGCATGTTTCTTAAAATGCATTGTAATTCACAGATCCTACAGGATACATAACAACACTGAGGAAATTTTCTGTAGCTATAGCAATGAAGCTATTGCATTACCCTACAGACAAAGATTTTAGCTAAATTACACTAACAGCAAATACAGGTTTCCTAGAAGCAAGTATTGCCTACTGTCATTCTTCCTATCATCACATAAGAATATGGACCAATTAAGAATACTTTGCCCCAGATAATTTATTGATAGCTCTTTTCTACTAAAAGATAAACATACTAAGTAGGATTATTAAATCTGGCTAATAAATAAAATTAGAGGTAAGAACCTCTAAGAGGTGACAAGTCTTTTCACCTTAACCACTCATCTTTGTACGGGGTGATGTGCTCTTTGGAGATGCCTGTCATTCTACACTAATTAAAGGGGGACAGCCCAGTTAACCACCTTCAGGTACACCATTTAATTTTTTAGAAAGCTAAATGAAGTTCATACTAATCCTTTGCAAAGTCTCATTCATTTCCAAAACTGAGCATAACCAGGGCTGTAGAGAATCATAGTAGGAAAACTGCTGCCAAGCTCACCACCATCTCTGTCACGACTTGTCTGCATTGCTGATGTTAAGAGGATCGTGAAGGGGACTACATGTCCCTCTAGGAATCTAACTGACAATAAGAGATATCCATTGTCTTAAATGGAGCGAGGAGGAGGACACATGCAAGATGATTCTGCAGGACAAAAACTTTAAAAGTTCTATTAGGAACACTTACACTCCGAAGCTTACATCCAGTCCTCCTCATTTTGAAATATTTGCTAAGTACTCATCAGCTTCAGTGGAAATAAATCCACTGCCATCCTCACGGATTAGCACAAGGTTAGCCTTCATGTACCCTTCTAGTCACAACTAGAGGACGTTGTTCTTTTCTAAATTTAGAAATCTGTTTTTGCCAGTGAGATACAGAACTCATAGTTCTGTTGCTTGGGAGAAAGTTTGCAGAATCAACAGCAACAACATGATGGACTGCAAAAGCACTGTATAGTTACATCCTGTTGCTTATGCACTGTATGTTTAAATAAAATCTGCGCTGTTTACTTTTTTCAACTCTTAGTAGTCTTTGAAGACAAAACAAATAGCACAATTTTAGAAGAGCTATAGTTTAAAAATGAATATATTTAACTTAGATGTATCTATTTGCTATTTCATTATGGTAGCACTCAAGTGACTATACTCTATAATTACACCAGAAAAGCATAGCTTTTGATTATTCCATTTCGAAAAAGATCTAATAGAACTAGCAAAGGTACAGAGGAAGGCTACATAGATGACCAATGACATGGAACAATTTACCTACAAGGAATGATAGACTTGGACTCACCTCTCTTCCTGGCAGAAAGAGTTACGATAAAGGTGTACGCTATTACTAGCGGAATCAGCTTTAACAGGGAACAATTATTCACTATGGTTTTTCCATTACAAGAATTACTGAACATCAACCAAAACCAGCCGTGGCCAGGCTCAAAAGAAAAGACAAAAAAGATACTTTTTCCACACAACATACAATTAAGCTGTGGATCTCCTTACCACAAAAATTTTCATTTGTTCAAACAACAATGTATAGAAGAAAAAAATTATCAGTGGCTGTTGCAACACAAAGCAATGACTTCTGGCTTAGGGTCTGAGCCAAAGATTACTACTGTTGACAGGACACTCAGATAAAGTTTTACCGTATGTGTGCTCTGTACTTATGCTCTTCTCTAGGCATACATAACTGATCACTGCTGGAAGTAGAATACTGGACTGGATGGTCCTTGGACACAATGCAGCTGTCCATATTTAAGTATATTATACAGGAGCAGACACGACAGCAATGTAGCACTTTTATTGGCCATTTAAACAACATTTTTAAACTATCACATGATTTTATTAGCATATAGATGAGCCACTACCCTAACAGAAATAAAATTGCCTTTATTTGTGGTATTGTAGGAAGCTAACGTTAACATAGAACTTTATCACCTCAGATTGCCAACATATAGTTCTTAGGTGAGATTGTGCTAACTGCGACACCCACAAGGAACTCTGTGTACTCAAATCTCTTGGCAAGCACAGCAGTCATACCCTGTATTGTCAAGTGCAACCACTGGGCTCAATTTCTATTTTTCTCTTAAAAACAATGCTACACTTCCCTTGGTTTGTCACTACCAAAATTAAGAATACTCTTCCCTCCAACAGAATTCCAAATGGTGACAGTATACAAAATATTTCAAAACGTCAAACAAGAAAAAAAAAAACCATAGTACGTGAACTCATGAATCATTATGTTCTTCTCTAATGCTCCTTCAACTGTTTTTGTTAAGATTTACAGAATTCTTGTTTTGATTCAGCATTCTAACGAGCCACCGCCGAGGTCAGCTTTCCAGTCCTTTGCTACCTATCAATTCTGCAGCTGCACACTTTCGGAGATTGCATTTAACTCCTCTGAGGAAGAATTACTAGTTATATTCTGCCCAAATTCTGCAGAATTCTCCTCCTAGTAAAGAGATATGAGTACCTAGCTAATTAGTCTGTTTAACACATGGGATTAACACAACTTTCCAAAACACTAGTACAGAATCTATAGCCACACATACAGTTTAGTCTGTATCATACTCATCAAATCTGCAAAACTCAAAAAGTCTTCACTCGTAAAGTAAGCTTTTTAGGGCATAAATATACTCTGCACAAAGAATCTTAGATGTAAGAGGATAAGCCAATTATGATGTGAGGGATCTGACCCTGGAGTTCAAATAAGAACCGGGCAGTAGTGTTTAACTCTCATTCATTTGGATTTACTCCAACATCTAACCTTGTTTACGTAGGAATTAAGTGCAAATAGGTGCAATTCTATAAAGATTGTTGCATTTTATAATTTATTTCACTGAATTCTTCACTGAATTCTTTTCCCTCTGAACTGCAGTTGAAAGAAAATATAGAGTCTGCTGGATTTTTCATATGTCCTAAGAGCTATGCCTATTCCCTAACTTGCCTACTTTTATGTCACTGCCACAATATAGGAAACAAACTGCCAGAGCAGTCCTAGTGGTCCTGCATGTTTCTAGAAAGAGAGGGTTTTTAAAACTAAAATTAAGTTTGTAATTTTTGTAATTTTTAGTGGCCAAAATTCTAGTGTAAATGCAAAGTAAAATTTGCCAGAAAAACAAAACAAAAATAAAAAACAAAACAAAACACATTGCATCAGTTTCAAACAACATATTCTTATAATATATTGATATTAATCAATATATATTGGTATAATAAGTCATGATCAAAATGACACTTAGTCTGTTTTAAGCCATTTCCCACTCATTCAATGAAGTACAACAGTGCTTTCTTCGCTTTTTCCTTCATTAGCTAAAAGGCTCTTTCAGCCTACTCTCCAACGCTGCAAGGCACTGCCTTCCAGCCTACATAGAAACCAAGACTACTTCAGGAACTATAAATGTGCCCCTCAAGTATGCAGAAAATAAATTTCCTATATTGCTTGTTCCAATCAACTCATAAAAGAAAAGCAAACAATTCAAATATCCACGTTGGATCCAAGACTGATAATTTTCTGAGAAAGACCCTCAGGTGGCTGACCAGTTAAGACAGCTAACCTTGTACTCAGATGTTTAAGAGGTGTCCGACATGAAATAATTAAGTCAATTAAGTCACTCAAGGTCAAGCTCAGTTACAACTGTTAATTCTGGATTCAGATCATACATGGCATTAGACATTGCAAGCGGTCAAGAACATTTGACTACAGTCAGTTCCTCTTCTCCCTATCTCCCAATAGCCACACAGACATTTTTATGTTGGAACTGATGTCTGTAAAGATAGTTTACACCCTATTTCTTTAAACGATTGTCAGGGTATTGCTGGTACATTGTTGTTATTTGCATTAATATAGCAGTGCCCAAGAACTTTGTTACCAAGTAGGACAACACTGTACGGCATTCTCCGTTTCAGTTCATGTTCTCAAGATTTCACACACCCAGAAATAAATCTCCAAACTCTGCTTCTGTTAGGCAAAAGAAATAAATGTTTTTAATTTAAACCCTTGGGGTTTTTAAAATCCGTAATACTTACTTGTTTGCAAGTAGTTTTGGCTGTTGAATGGCATTTGTACAATTGATAAATGCAAACATGTGATATTATTTCTATATGTACTTGATAGACCATTAGAGAGTGATGCTAAAATAGCATTTTATTTATTTTGAGAACTGGCCAGAGAACAAAAGTTTTTTAAAGTGATCTTTAAAGCTTTTACAGCTTAATCTCCATTTTCATTCTGGATTTTTGTGGGCTGGGGGTGGAATGGAGGGAGAAGCTTTTCAAATATTTTGACAATACAATTTGGTCAAAGTGTCTTTTTACTTCAAAAAGAAAAACAAACAAAAACAAAACTGTTTTTCACTTTAGATAGAATGCACCAACCCAAACTTTTCATTCAAAAATACTTCCTTTCACTTCTTTCAAGACTTTGGAGCTATTCTTTTCCTCTCAGGCATCTCTACACTGACCAACCAATTATAGTATTTTGCATTTAAGACCCTAAACAACAGACTAAATTAAGCTCTCACTGAAGCCTGGACTTTAAGTCTAAATCCTAACACAGGATTTAGGTAGCATTTACATGTTTACACAGCATTTTCTTGGCTGTCTCTACATACCTCCTTCTCTAAGAAGGGTTTATATCTTAAACCCTTCTCTCATCTCCAGCACAACATTGCCAGTGTATCTCCAGTGTTTAAGATAACTACCTAGAGCCTAGCAGCTTTTGCTGGGGTCAATGATAGTTTACCTATATGAGAATATTATTTAAATTTATTATGAATTTTATGTGTGTAGGAATATTTCTGTAACCAATCAATCAATTCTTACATAATGCTGGTACATAGCCCCCATCGCCTGCACAGTCATAATTAGGGTGCCTTGCATCCTACTTTTGGCACTTATTAAAAGAGCATGGCTACCCCACCATATGAATTTAGTTAAACAGAATAAAAATAATTAAACATATCAACTATTAGCAAAATATTAGAAGCTTCTAGCGATATGTTTGGAACACTTTCTAAAACCCCAGAATAATTTTAAAACACAGTAGTCTTCATTAGCAGGCACTATTTTTCAGTTCGTGACTATATGGCAGACATAGAAAGCAAGCTTAGAGGTGGGACTCCTACCACACGGCCTTTTTCAGATTGTGAGAGATAAGACAAGGGTGGGCAGGGGGAAGAAGTAAGGTTACAATAAGTCTAACCATGTCCCCTTTATTCCTGCAGACTGATGAAGCTTCACAGTTGATACGTCACCTCCAATTTCAGTTTGGGATCTGAAGTTCCTTTATTTCAAAGATAAATTTTTTACCCCTGTTGTTTTGGCTTACCTTCTGAAGCTGATAGGGCCTCTTAACTTATTAGTAATTTACAGAGATTATTTTTAATTACAAGAATGAAAGAAAATAACTTTTCTCCTGGGGTATGGAATTTAGAGACTTTGACCTAATATTGCACATGCATACACACAAGCATACACAAACACACACACACACAAAAGGTCTTTACCATATAAGTATCCAAGTTAAATAATTTTATCTGAAAATGATTCAAGAACTAAATACTCGGAAAAGTAATAATCTTTAAAAATCATAGCTGTAGATGCTACATATACTGCCTTCTACCGAACGCTGAAGTCCCGTTAGGACTGGACAGGGAAACTGCAAGTTTTCTTCAACACAAATTCCTTCCTTTGGCAGATTTTTCTGTCTCTGTGTTCGTGTTATTTTAAGACACTTTCATTTGATCATTCAATATTTTCCACCACTGACTAGGTGATGAATAGGCTTTCCGCCTGGCTGGGTTCCCCATCCCCTCTTGCAATTTGAATACGTCTTAAGACTTGAAAGCCAAAGGAAATGGAGAAACTGCCAGAGGTATTTTTTAATGCCTTCAACAAACAAAAATAAAAAAGATTCTGTACAGGCATGAAAAATGAGACACACTCTGGGTCCATCTGTTCCCTCCTCCCTTGCAAAAAGTAATAGCTACATTTCAGCCAAAATTAATCTCAGCAGAATTTTAAGCAAAAATATTGATTCATTCTTAAACCGTTCAGTTGCTTCTTCAGGAATCCATTCCACCTAACTGAATCCTTTTTGCATATTTTAGTGCTCTCTCAGCTTCCTTTATGCAATCTTTCCTTTCCCACTTTTCTACTTCACTTCTTTTTAATAACATTGCCAAAACAATAACCCTCTTCTGTTACTCCTAACTTCCAGGATGCTGCAGTACCTTTCCTCTACAGCTCCATTTCTGCCTTATGTCACCTTTTCCTTCCACCTCCAACTCTGCTTTTGAGTTTTCTCTTCATATCTTTCCATCTGTGTTCAAGATAATGCTAAAATAGGTGTTCCCTGTTTATAACACTTTGCTTAAAGTCATCTTTTTTTTCTTTAGCAAAACTTCACCAAAACACCAGTTCAAAGGATCTAAACATGATGATGGTCTCCACCATCTATATTCAAGCTTAGCAGAATTTTCGTCTTTCCTTCCTGTAATTACATTATCTTGTGAGGATCTGTTTTTTTTTTTAATAGTGATTCATTTGATTTCTACTCTAGAGCAAATTATTTAACTATCAAGCCAATGACCCTCTGCTGCTAAGCACTAACAACTGTTTCAAAAGATGCAAGTTATACTAACAGCTTTGGCTACATTTAATCATGGCATGTTTGCTGATTGGCTTAGGTGTTATGTAAGTTAGTTCTTGACACAGAAAAGCAACAAACTTCTGGGGTAAGCTTTTAGATTGGTTTTATTATTTAGTGATATGTGCTAGTGTTATATTTAGATACATGTAGACATAAATCTAGACATAATTTAGTGGCTATGCTAATGTTCTCCTTCAGACCAGGTGCTGCTTTTAATATGCCTGGGCCATTATCAGTATCTTAATTTACACACTTTTAAGATATATGTGAGGTCAGTTCCCCACAGAACTAAAAATTACATTTGGCCGTTGTTCTCAAAATACATGAGATTTTAATTGGTCAGTAGGACTAAAGACTGTGCTTACTTGAGCCAAAGAGATTTCTCTTTCTGCTCCTCTAAGACAACTTTTTTCACTTATTCACTGTTTCAAGCACTGAAGATGTCCTCGTTCCTCTGTCCCAAGACTAATGTCTAATTAGCCCAATGGACTATCATAAATCATCAACAACTTCTGCAAGCAATAAGGCAAAGTTTTCAAATCTATGTGTTATGAGGCCACTTCTGCTTCAAAAAAGTTCGTATAACTAACCTTCCCTCAATAACTTTTAAGAGGTTCTACTCCCACAGACAACAAACTAGATCAGTGGTTCAAATATACACATTCTTGAAGGGGGGGGGGAGGGGGGGGGGGAAGCATTACCCAGTAATGCTAAGATGCCTCCCAAGCATAAGGAGGAAGCAAAGATGAGTAATTGCAATAAAAATCTTGTCAAAATGAGAGTCTACATCTATCAAACAGCACAATCTACACAAAAATATATAACCTGCTGTATCCTAGGTCTCGGTAAGAGGCATCTTCACATCCCCCCTGAAGAGGATTGTGCAAGTTCTAAGGACGCGTTGCCAGTGTACTTGGAGCATCTTCTGCGTATCTGAGTTGGAAGGATTCACCGTTGCTATCCGAAATGGTTCAGTTCCCTGTGGGAACTCCAGGACTAATTCTCCACTAGCAAGGAGGAGTAGGAACTTACTTTGCAGCATAGCCCCTTTGATAAACCTATGCAAAGCAAGCGTGCAGTCCCACTGGGTCGTCTTTTACAAAGCCTTTGTACAATTATACTATAGCAGGGCCTAAGTAAGGTCAATTAGATTAACTAGAAAAAAATCTATACCTTAAGAATTAAGCTTTCCAACAGCCTGGGGTTGGAGGAGGAGGGGATGGGGTTTAACAGTGAAACCAAGTTTCGGTGAAAATTCTCATACAGTAGCTACCTCCTCACACTCCCTCATGTCCCCCAGAATCATGCAAAGTATGCAGGGGGAAAGTATTTACCTCAACTCCAACACTTACTTACATTTTGAAAACTTTATTATAATGCTTCATGGAAGTTCTGGCCTGGTGATAACAGATCATCAGTTTCCTACATGGGAATGCATTTACTACGATCTATTCTGCAGATTGGAATGACTGTTTTTCATTGTAAGAGACTTATCCAGCTAGGGATCATGACTAAACATAAAAGAATGAGCATATGAAACATCCAAATTACAACGTAAGCATCATATAGTTGAATTTTCTGATCAAAGCTTACATTTTCCAACAAAAGCAAGTAAGAATGAAATTCTGATTTTGGATTTAAAAAATGGTTTATTTACACTTCAGCATCACCAAAACAACATTTTGGGGGGGGGGGGGGGGGACTTCTCAATTTACTATAAAAAACAAGGTCATATCTTTAGGTCTCTCAGAGCAGGTTTTTCACCGTATTGCTAGCACAGCCTGGCCATGGAAGTGAGCTTGTGTTGTCCTGAGAAAACTGCAAAGATTAAACTCTAGTCACAACGAACTGTTACAGAACGCCCCGTTAACTTGCCTTCATATAAAAATTGCAGAAAAAGGCACAGAAAGAGGGACTCAGCTACTGTGCCTCTTAAAATTTTTTTTTTAAATCTTTGCCTTCATTTTCAAGGCTCTTAAGCTGAAGCAGTTAGCATGACCTAAAACAAAGTTTAGTCTGCTCTAAGTAACAGTTGCTGAAGGCTCAGTGAAGACGATGCCTGATCCAGGCACCCAAGTGTATAACTAAGCTAAATTTCACCTTTACTGTCTGCTTACTGCTCCAGAACTGTGTTACAAATATATTCAGGTATATCCTTACTTCTGAACAACTTCTAGAGCAAAGTGAACTCAAATCTTCAGGACAGATTTTTCTGCTACAGGCATAAAGCTCAAAAATTTTTCCCTGTGGAGGCAGGTTTACAATATCTGTGCTTGCATAGTCTCTACAAGAAAATTTCTCCCTTCTGTTATAGTATAATATAGATAATATGACCTGATTTGCATCTTCATCAATGTTCTAGTGCTATTCCCCTAATGAGTTTCCCTTCTCATTCATTCAGATCCTTTAGTACCACGTCCTTCAAATACTTTCAAAAAACAAACAAGCAAAAAAAGCAAGTCTGTTTTGGTATGGAAGGATAAATTTTAGCTATTTAAATCTTGCTTTAAAAATGATTGGAAGAAAAAAGTCTTATTCAGGAAGCTAGAGCTGCACAAAGGGGAAATTGCAGCCATTCTCCATGTCCACAAGGGAGAATTAGAACTATCATTTCATGACAACTTTTGTTTTTTAATTGAACTAACCTCTTAGCTTTTATAACACTCATTCTGCTAAAAGAAAATGTGTGTTATGTAGGATGGTTACCTCATCGAGGTACAGATGGAATCATAACATCAGATGTTCCCACAGATTTGGGCAGCAAACACGTTGATCAACACCAGCTGGTAAACACACCATCAGGAACAGGTTATCCAGGTGTAACCATCTGTGAGGGACTGGCAGAAAACAGGCTGCATTCATTTCTGCAGAAAAGCTTTCTGAAAATTCAACTCCAGCTTGCACTTAGTATTTAGGTATCTCCCCTGTGTCACCATTAGTAGCCAATGCATCAGCCATACAAGCACCAGATCCATTCTACAAAGATAACTTTGGGGCAATTCAAGTCACGGAAAGGAAGAAGAACATAAGCTTCAGAGGGCACTATTGCTGACTGAAGTCAGCAGCATTTGTGCATAGCTGTATGAAGGACATCTCTCATCCCAGTGTCTTGAGCGCACAGGGTTTCAGGTTCCTCTTTGGCTTGTTAATAGAAGACTTGCCTCCTACTTTCTCCATAGACTTTATAACCTACTTCAACAGTAACGATTACAGTTTTACTGCCCTGTAGCTGTGGTCCATTGCTAGAGCTCTCAGCTATGGTTCAACCCTACTTAGCACCATCCACTTCTGAACCGTCTCCACCGCTTCTTGCTTAGAAGGGATCTTTGGTGCTGTGTGTTGCCAAGTCTTTAGAAAGAGATCAGTGGCACATAGGATACTGAGCAGATTCGCTGACATCAGATTTATACTACCGCTAAAAGGTAAGAATATTCCCCCCCAACCCAAACTTTTGGTTTTGCTATCCAGACTCTTCTTAGCTGAAGAGTTCTATTAGCCTAACTGCTGTTGATGCAGTTTCCTCTCTCTCAAGCATCTCTGCATCTACGTACATTAGTGTCTTGTTCTAGGAAATCAGGTTTAAGCATTTTACTCATAAATCACAACATGCAATTCACAAGGTATTCTAAGAGTGGTCATAAATATATTATCATTAAATCATTAAAACATGATCACTGCTGGACCTGAATTTCAGTCTTCTATTTTTCATCCAGTTTCCTAGTTTTGAACAAACAGTACAAACTTCATGGGCTTTTAACAAATTAACCACTTGTATGCATGTTTATATTTAAAAGTACAAATAAAAGGAATAAAGTTTTATAGAAGTATGAATTACAAAGATGAGATGTAGGGGGGGAAAAAAAGACGGAATAACCTCAAGGCAAGTTCTTACCTAAAATTATAAGAATTCTTTGTAGTTGTATTAATTCCACTACTTAAGGAAGACCCACAGCCTAAATGGCACTTAACGTGTTTCCAAAACAAAATGCTATAGGCACGTTTGCTGATTTAATTGCTGTCTGATACATCGTAATGAGAACTTACAATGAGCCAGACGAATACAGGTCAACAAAACAGTCTCACCTAACATGCTTGAAATGCTTTTTCAGAGCAAACAATGGTATTTTTATATAGAGGATTTTTAAAGCCTAAACAAAATCCTCATGAACTGTGGCCACATACCAAATAAATTTCAATACCCAGACAGAGCTGGATCAGGACAAGTCTTCTCTTCAGCCACTAAGTCATATGCTGAATGTTATCCTCTAAACAAGGAGCTCTCCAGTTTAGTGCAGGCATTAATGGGCTGAATATGGTTTTAAACCAGAGTTCAGATTGCAAGGCCGAGGTGAAGAAAGGGAGAACTACCTCCTGCCATTAGAAAGAACGTGTGAATTTGTTCAGGCAGTCATTAACACAGTGGCTATTTACAGAGACAGGGCAAACATACTACCCAGGCAGAAAAACATTTGTTTTCATTACATGACAGACATGGACAATTTCATTTTTCACCTTTACAGGAGTGGGCTTGCGTACATAGCTTTAATACCAGTTTGTGGAATCAGGCCAAAAATGCGGGATGCCCAGAATTAAGACAAAACATAACAAGCACTCTGTATGAATCTAGTATGTAAATGGAAGCAAACTGGCTGGTTTCCAGAGAATCAAGAGGCGATTATAAAGAAAAAAAAGGCCTTTAGGAGGCCAAATGCAAGCCAAATACACGTAGAGAATTCATCAGTGAAGTCTGCCAGAAAGGCATTGCCAAAGTGAACTTTGTAGGCCAAGAAACACTATTGAACAGTGTCACAGGTAGAACTTATGATTTGCACCCTAAGAAAAAAAATCCGCCTTTAATATTTTTTTCCCAGCCCCAGAAAATTCATAATGCGATTCCTAAGGCAGTATATACACTGTATTTAATTTATAAAAAAAATCAAAATCTCCTTAGAACCTAAGATTTTGAACCATCAGATTCTCCTTAGAACCAAAGGATTTTGAAACATCTGAAAGAAACTTCTCTCTTCTATAATGAAGTATAATCTGACTTGGGCACTGAATAACAGTTATTGTTAAAGCTACACGTAGCTGTTTCTATTGCATTACTGCAGCTCCTTTATTAGTTCCAGTGCTATTAAAGTACTGGGAAGTAGAAGAAAGCTTGCATGCTTAAACTGAGTGAAGGCTTTGAAATGATTAAGGAATTTTTTCATGTTCTGGTGGAGTATTTGGAGAGAAAAAAACAAAAACAAAATAAAAACCACCCAGCATATGTTTCTATTTCAATGCCTTTAGCTCTGATGCATATGGATGCATACGTGCAAACAGCAGTGGGTAAGACAGGAAATTATTTCTGTGACAAAAAACCTAAGTATTCTCTAAACAAAAGTTAAGACTACAAACACGAGGTTTTGGAAGGAAATGTAAGATTTCAGAAGGACTATATTCATAGTCTTCTACAAAGTGATAATTCACGTGCAAGCCTATACACTTCAGATATCCATTATATAACAGTAATGTTTTTGATTTATGAAACAATTCTCTGCCAGCACATAGAGCAGACTGATCACGGGTATCTTGCAAAAACACTCAATTATCATATCTCAAACTTACACATCTAGATGCAACAGATGAATTCCCAGGGTTCCACATATGTATTTAACACACATTTAACTGTAAAACACCAAACTCTTTCCCATCAACAAGTAAAAGGCTTTCTACTTAGAAAACCTCATAGTAAGCCTTTTTAAAAAACAGGCACAAATGCACATAAAAGTACATCGAAATGTATGTCCAGAAAGACATAAGACAGACCGAACATCTAATCTGATTCAGTATCACACACTGATGATACAATGGAAAAATGGAAAACAAACAAATAAAAAAAACCATACGTGTTACAGGCACAAATATTGGTCATTTAGGCTACACAAATAACAATTTTTATTACCTAATCATGTTGATATTATATGGTCAGGAACACCTAAATGCTTATTTTATGCACTGAAAGGGAAGTCTGGATCTTTGAAAATAAGAGGTCAAAATGATCAGGGAGCCGTGCTTTCAAAGATCAAAAGATTATCCAGCACTAATTCTCTCGTCTAGCATAGCATAATAGTTTTATTTTAAGCATCCTCTAGATATTAGCTTTTTTAATCCCCCCCTCCACCCCTCAAAAAGCACATATATATGAATTTTGCAGGTATTAGAGGGGAAGGGATAAGATTTCCAGCTGAATTCTAAAGAGTGTTGAGTGGAAACGAAGCTTTTGAGTTTGAGGGTTTGTTTTGTTTTTTCTCTTGTCTACAAGTTTCTTCTGAGAGCTTCCATTTCTGCATGTGTGTTCCTTAAAGAACGTAAGGCACAGGAATCTGAACGCACAATGGGTATGTACAAGAACTCCCAGCCACTAGTCTGGGAATGAAGGCACAGAGGATGAGAACCATCTGAGAATCAGGAAAAATAATTCTCTAAATAGAGAGATGCTACAGTATTGAATTAAATTTAAAGCTACAAAACATTTCTGGTAACCTTATGTGGATTTGCTCTGTGCATGCAAACTACTTTAGTAAAAAACTGAAGAGTGCTCAAGCTCCTTAACTTGGCTTTCCTGATGCAATTTTCGGAGAAATCTTTGAGAGGATGATTATTCAAAATGCATACAACATACATTTTTCTTTTTTCTCTGCAATTTAATATTGCTAAATATTTCATCACCTCTACTACTTAATTATTACAAGAGAACTATATTAAGAATTTACAATAAAACAAAGCCAAGGTTCAGAAATTAGGATTCTTCCGCTGATTTCTTCTGAGTGCTTACTTCCAACTGACAAGTTTGGGTAAGCGAAACAGAGCTCCAAAATATTTGCTCCACTCTTCACTAGAAAAAGTTGAGGAGGCTTTCTGTAGGACATTAGGAGAACTTAGATGTGAAGAAACTCGGCAAAACTTCAATTTCTGGTCTGAAGCTCTTTTCGTACAAACTGCATTTGCTCAGCAAAACAAGTGATTTATCCTTTCTTAGTGTTGAATTTGTTCATCAAAACTTCCTAATCATTCCTCTCTAATTTGCAGCTGACAAATTTCTGGCTGTTGGTTTCGAGGGACGTGTACAACATCTAATAGGTCTTATTTATACCTGCCACCTATCCCTTAACATTGCTAGAGAACAATGCCATTGCAGGCACAGACCTTGACTGCATTCAGCACTTTACGTTTCAGTCTCAGTTTATTTGCATTGGTATTCAGAGTTCACCTTCTTCAGGGAAACTGCTGCAGATGCAGCAGGGAATCACAAGACGAACAAGGGTCTGTGTTGCAGATTTCAGGCTCTTCCCATTATCCATTCATCACTTCTTCAGTCCTTCCCCTAAAATACATTTCCTTGAATTTTTTTTCCTGTGAGTACAACTGTTTTGCATAATGCTTTGCAAACATAAGAATTCTCATGCAACTCTCAACCACACACACTTCAATTCTGCTGTAGCTCACCAAAGTGGTATTTAGTCTAAGAGTTAAACCTCAGCAATATGACATTCCAGGAACATTTCAGGAAATCCCTACCCCAGTCTGCAAAACTAGTCCAGTTTGTCTCAGAATATCAAGAATATCAGAACATGCTTCTGTGGAGAAGTTACAGAAATATTTCTGTATCTTACACTATTTCTGCACTACTTTATACTGTCTCAGTGTATCGGTAAGGGCAATATGCTCCTTAAAAACTAGTCAAACAAAGACATATATGGATTAAAAGGAGCAGTAAGTGTCTATATCTCAATTTAAGACACAACAGGCATCATCCTCAATTTCGCGTATGTCTGTAAGCAAAATAATGCATGATGTTCCTGGATTTAGAAGTTTCATTTTTAGAACTTTCATCTTTAAGTTTTATTAGAAATAATTATGGAAGCATTTCTGATATTTAGCAGCACTGGGACCAAGTTCATTCTTTACTATGTGGTGCTATCCAAAGAGCCTACATATTACTTCAAAGGACAAAGACTAAAAGTGTAATATACTCGCAAATGTTTGCTTCACATTTTTATTTCAACAGTAGGAATCCACACATTTGAACAGACTGTTTGCATGGGACCATCTGGAATTACATCCTGTATGCAGGACTTCCCAAAATTGCTGTGGGTAGAAGTGAGTGGTTGGTGGTGCTGGAGGAAGAGGAAACTAACATTAACAGCTAGGGTGGTTTTTTTTTTTTGGGGGGGGGGGGGGGGGAGGGGAGGGGGGGGGGGGAGAAAGCAGATCCTGCACAGTGCATCTGTGTTTTCAAGTTGCCATTTCTGCATTAACTGCAAGATCTACTAGACACTATTATCACTCCTTATTTAGGGATTTTTAAAGACTCTCTCAGTGCCTGAAAAGTAAAGCAAAATTAGTTTCATACCCATTTCTTATTCAGGATCATGTAGTAAAATCACTGTTGACTACTTTGTATTTTTGTCTCTGCTTCTCCTTTTTCTTCTTGTAGTCTCTTGTTCTACTCAAGTAGCTACTGCAATAAGGGTCTGACTATTTCTGAGTCCAAAAGCTATCATTATTGAAATGATGGACTAGCAAGAATCGAAAGAAACCCTCTACCTCTGCTCTTTCACTTAAGCAGAATGCTAATCCATCCCTGACAATTTGTTTAGTCCTAATCTTTTCTAGGCCTCAGTCTTTCCTCATTGCTCGTGTTTTCCAATGTGTTCGTTACTGATGTCCTCCCTGGACTTTTGCCAGTTGGTCTGCATTTCTTAAAACACTGGCTCCAGTTGAGACTTCAATAGCCAGCACTATAAGAGGAAGGATAATCAATTCCTACTGTCACATATGGGACCCTACTATTTTTTTTTGTCATATATATTCGTCATGTTTTCCACAGCCCTTATTGTTAACTCAACCTTAACATCGAACATAAGCCCCAGATCCTCTTCTGCAATTCTGTTTTTTCATATTACTATTATTATTGGGAAAGCTAGTTTTTCCTGCATCTCCCACTTCTCTTTTCAGCCCTCTCATTCTAAGTGGAACTAGTCGCGTATCTACATTTGAGTTTCATCTCATTGCAGACCACTCCTCTGACTTATCAAGACTAATCATTCTGATTCTAATTTCTTAAGAGTTGAAGTTTCTCCTAAGTGATGCCATTCAGTTAGCTAGCATCTTTTCTGTTCCACCAACCTAAGTCATTAATGAAATTAGCAAAGAGTTCAGAATGTGGCTCTAAAAGACCTCATCTAACATACTGTCCTGGCTTGATACTTAAGCACTAAAAGCTGTGTCAGGGATGCCACCTCCCTCACCTCCCCCAGAAAGTACACCACCATTCGCATTTCCTTAATTTGGAATACTATCTTGTAAGGATTGTATTGCCAAATTGAAAGCATCTCACAGTGGCTTCATTTTGCCCATTACATGTCTTGGCCTAAAAAAGGCAGGGGAAAAAAAAGGTATTGGATTTGACAAAAACTAATTAGGTCAAAACAGTGTCAGCTATTTCTAAAAAACTGTTATTCTCTAAATATAAAGCAATAATTTGCTCCAGTATCCTTTTGTAAATCACCGTTCCATAGGCCTGCCTTACTTTTTCCCTTCCATCTCCCACACTGCTCCTTTAAAAAAAGGAAGGAAAAAAGTAACCAGCTCTCTCTCTCTTCCGGCCTTCATTTCTATCACTTCATTCCATTAAGTGTTGTCTCCCAATTAGTCCTTTTTGTTAAGGCTAAAAGGAAAAAAATTGAATAATTTAGTATCCTTCTCCTCATATGTTGGCCCTTTTCTTTGCCTTCCTTCAAGGAAAGCTTCAAGCTGTGAAACCTACAGTGCATCTTTTGATTTTGTTAATAAAGGTTTGGGCTATTCTAGTCACGGCCAATCCTGACCACTTTTTATATAACTGCTATTGTTGTGTCCCAGTGCTTAAAAAGAAATCCTCACATAATCAGGTTTTGCATTGTTTTCTTTCCTCCACATCAGTTGGTGCAGTAAGCCACATTTCCAAAGAGTTCTACCAGACTTTTACAAACTGAAAGTAACCGGAATTGCTAATCTATCCTTGTTTTCCTGCTGTCATCCATAGTAGTTTAAGTGGAAAATATTCACTTCCTTGTTTCTGTAGATGGAATAAAACAGTAATCTAATTTCCAAAGTATAGTCAGTGCACTTGAACAAGAAAAATTGTTTCACCTGCTAGACGTGACCGCTAGCCTACCTATTTGTAAAGTAGGTCCCTTTATCTCATTAGCCAAAGTTATAAGATAGTAATGCTTACTGCCTTCCCAAAGTTTACATATTGGTGCCAGTGCTACTTGGCATCCTTAAGAATGGGCTTTGAAAACAGTAAAATAAACACAGTAAAGGAGAACACTAGAGGAAAAAAAACTGAGGACTCTCCAAAAAGTAAATTTTACTTTGTAGAAAAGTTTCAGAACTGCTTTCTGAAGGCATTCATGCATTTGTAGTCTTCAACTCTCTCAAAGCTGCTTAAATAGTGTTCTTCACTGGATATCTCAATTTTAAAGTATCAGTACCTTACACAATTGGAACAAATAATTGTTTTCGGTAATGAGCTAGAGAGTAAGAAAAAGAGTGAAAAGGTTTGCATTTCTGCATATGACAAATGTTTTGTAAATCAAGAGGACATAGATATATTCTCAGCTCAGACTTTGGCAAACCATCAAGTCTGCAGCAACTCATTTTTGTCATTTTGTCAAGGGCAAAAAAAAGCGAGTCTATACATATTCCAGTTTCTTAAACTACTCTTTGATCTATTTAAGGGGGAAAGTGGGACCCTAAAATTAAAAAATAAGTTTGAGATGGAGCTAGTAACTAAAGGCCTGTAAGCTTGCAGTTATTTGTATTAGGCAAAGAGTCAACATTTAGGCACATTTTAGTATGGGACAAAGAATATAAAGCAGAAAAATTACAATGAAGGATTGCATTTATTCCAGTGGCCGCTAACTTTCTTCTTTCAGTAAAAGTCAATATAGTTCCTATAAAGAGAATGACTGCCTTACAAATCTACTGAAGTTGACCAAAGGGGTTATCACACAGCTGATGAAACAAAGAATTCAACAAATTTGCACGTAAGGGTGACCCAACCTACTTGAACTTCTAAAAGACATTTAACAAGATCTTTCCCATAGTCTTTTAAAGAAATCAAAGAGATAAGGAAAGAGAGTACAATATTGATCAAAGACAAGAAACAGAGCAAAGAAGCAGCTGTCAGAGGTCTGTGTCTTAGGAACTGAACTGTTCAACCTATTTGTAAGTGACCTGGAAAAGGGAGTAAGCAATGAGGTGATAAAATTTGCTGATGATACAAAGATACTTCATAAGGACAGACAGAGAGCAAACTGAGCAGCTGCAGAAAGACCTTAAAAGACTAGGTGTCTGGGCAATAAAATGGCACCAGAAACGTAAATAAAAGTAAAGGGATTTGCATGAAAGACATGAATCCATAGACACACAAGAAAAGATCACTGGATCATGTTTTAATGAAAACATCAACTCAGTGCTTAAAGTGGTCAAAATATAAAATTAAACATTAGGAATTTTTAGGAAAGTAATAGAGAACAAAACTTAAAACCTCATTTCCATGGCATATTTTAGAGGAATTCTTTCAAAGGCACTAGCACATTTTGTGCCTTTATGCCTTTTTCTTGTAAAACGGGATCGACTGCCCTAGGTTCTCTCAGTCCTTCACTGGATATGTCCATCCATTCAGAGCTATAAAACAAGTATACAGACAACAATTACTTCAGTGTTAGAGATCTATTTGGCCTCCAATATTCAGGAATATTGACTGCTGATGCCACACGTTCACACCCTTCTTTTGAAAAAAGCAGAGCTCTGCTTTTGCTACTGATACAGATTTTACCTTTTGAGGGAGGGGGGGGAAGCTAAAAATAGGACAGATTGGTGTACATGCACTTTTCTCAAAATAAAAAGCCAGTTTTCCATTTCCATAGCACACCTATGGAGTGCCAAGATATAAAGCTACTCCTGATGCAAGGAAATAAAACTAAAATTGAACCATTACATGACTTTACTAAAACACTTATTGCATTAGTCAGCCATGCAAAACAAATATTCTAGAAACTACTTCCTCACACTCACATCTCCACCTATTCAGAAAAAAAAAAGGCGGCTCACATGCAAAGAAAAGAATTTAAGCCAATATGGCCACTTTACTAAGCGTTCCTCCAGTTCTCCAGCTTGAGCAGGGAAATAGCATTTCTCTGTTCTTCATACTTGAACTGCACATTTGTCTATAAGTTAGACACCAGAAAACATGTTTTTTCTCTGGACTACCCTAGTTTTCCTCTTTTGCATCTCCTCTATTTGCTCTAGGTCATTTAAAATTCCTAAGTTGCCGACAGCTGCACAGCGTGAAAACGTGAGTTTCCACAGACAATGACACGCTTGGTCACAGATAAACACATGGAGCAACTTCTGGCTTACATTGCACTTGTAAGTAGAGAATGAGGTCAAGTCTTTGTGTAACAATAAAAATAAGTAGTAACTTGGGAATTACAAGAGCTATGAAATAGCCTATTTTCATCTGCATTTTCTAGAACTCAGATGAAAACTGCACAAAAACAGAATCTAAAGATGTGGCAAGTGAAAAAGTGTCTGTAAAAGCATCACTCAGGTACCACACAGGGAAGGAGAGCTTGCAGAGAAGTTATGATTAGCTTAAACATCAGAAATTGAGTCAATGCAGTTCATTTTCAAGGCACAGAGCAGAACTGAGATTAGGTATCAAAACAAATGTATTCTGTTGTTTACAGCTGAAACAGGACCAAAAGCAAATGATCAAGCTCATTTAAATTTTTTATTTCCATAGCCGATTCAAAATTGTATCTGCGCGTTCCTAGACACTGAACACCCAACCCACGTGTAAATTTATGTTTACAGATTTGGGGCACTGGGATTTGGAAGATAACATTCCAGCTAGAAATCGGAATTCAGATCTTCAGCTGCATAGAGATGCCAAATGGGTAGGTTGTAAACATGTCTGTGAGCCAACCCTGTTCTGACATTCTTTTTCAGTACTGTATAAATGCAGTTCAAGAAAGGAAGAGAACATTTCTATGTGCCAGGGAAGTGCTGGTAGTGCATCTACCACATCCATGCCTAAAGCTACATACAAAAGGAGACTATAAGAGTCCCAGAGCCTAAGCTCTGTTCAGTTGCACTCCTATTAGAAGCCTCTCCTCTCAGCTGCAGACTGCAGCTAGAGAGGGAGAGAAAAAAAAAATCCCCGAAGTCCAGAGTAAGCTAAAGCTAGAGCAGACGTGTCATTTGTCAGGAAAAGCTGAAATACTGCAAGTTTTCTCCATTATTTGTCTCCTCTTCCTCTCTGCTTTTCCTCATTTTCATCCTCTTACTCCCTGACTCAGATTTCGGCTTTCTTTCTACATTGTCTTCTGAAACTCAGCTCTAGCCTCATAGAAATTCTCTGCAAAACAGCAAATTAAATCATTCATTATACCATTTAAAGCATTCTCTACCTTCTAAACCAACTGCCCAGGGACATTGCTAAATTATAAGTGGCAGAATCAGACTTGTTAGTGCTGTTTTACATTGTTTGCAGATTAAAACAGATCTTACCGTTTCTATATTTTCTCTGGTCACCGTGGTTGCTATAGATTAACTTTTTATTCCATTTAGATTTTGTATTTGCTGAATGCTTATAAGCCACAAAAATCATAAGACACCATATCCTTCCCATAGGCCAACTCTTTAATATTCCTGGTTTAGAAATTTAAAAAAAAACTAATTCCCCTAAAATTAAAATGAATCTCTTAATGGGAAAATACAGTGAAGAAAATCTTTTCTTGAGCTGAGGTTTTGCATGACAAGTTTCAACTCGGAGGAGAATTTTTGAGCCAAGTTATAAAGCACACAGTAGGTGGGGCAGGTTACAATAGAGGTGCTGGCACAAAGCTACTCAAGACATTATAAACACAATGCTAAAATAATAGCATCTCTTGCATGGGAAAATTGCTGAATTTGAAAGATCATTTTACTTTCATGTGAAGACTTGCTGATAGCACTGTTAAATACATTACATGCAAACATAAGAACCCTTTCCATATTTCATAGAACTGCAAATGTGACTATAAGCAGAGATAAAAATATAAATAGCATTAAATATTCTAAAATCTTAGAGAATAATTTTGTTTAAAAGGTGTCTGACTAGCCAATCCTATTCTTATCCTAATGACTGACCATGAGATGCTCTGAGGCTGAAATAAAGTAGTTTACAAAATACTGCTTTCTTTTCACCCCTGCTGCAATGCTTGAACTTGCGCATTTTTGTTAATTACTTGAGAGGCATTTTATTCCTGTAAAACTAAAGGTCATTTTTGCAGCTGACTGCTCTTACTTGCAAGGATGTGCTGCAGCTTCAGCAGGACAGAAATGTGATTGTTGGAAACGACACAGATATTTATAATATGCTTCCATGGTATAGTTCCAGAAACATCCTCTGCCTTTTGAAAAACTGCTTAGCTCTGTTGTGTTTGGGAGTGGAGGGAGGAAAGAAAGGAGGGTTGGCTGGTTGGGCTTGTTTTTCCATATCCACTTTGAAGATTTGGAGACTTCTAGCTATTACAATTTATTTTGACAGGGTGGAAAAAACCTATATGATGAAATAAGTGGGAAGTTTTAGAAGACTAATATTTACTATCATTTTAAAAGCTGTTTGTTTTTTTTTAAATGTGATTTATAAGAAGTGTTGGAAAGAAAATTCTAAGGGTAAATGCTGGTTCAACTTAAAATTTTATGGTTATATTGTTGCACAGCTCTGTTTAACATTACAGCTGCTACACTATGTCATTTATGCATGTTCCATTGTTTTCTCTCTGTAAAACGTATGCTAGTTGTTATAAAGTTTTACAATGCTCACTTGTACCAATCTAAGTGAGGAATAACTCCACTAAAGTTATTGGAATTACAACATAAAACTAATTCAGATTCTAAAGTTTAGACCACATGTACACACTCCTGAGCATAGCTGCCAATCTTCCAAAACAAAAGCTAATGTAGTTTTCAAAGATGCTTGCTCATACGACATGGAGGAAAGTAACCAGAGCCCAGAACGCACCATTGGCATGACTATGTAGATGGCTCGTGATGCTCTTGCATCCTGCAGTCCCTTAGTTTTTGCCAAGAGACCAGCTAAAAAAAGATAGCATTTAACAGGAAACCTGCTTTCAGAGGGCTTGAGCTTCTCTCAGTGGCAGGATTTCCAGTTCACCTTCTGGGACTTCAACTTAGGCCTTGCAAACCTTTGGACGGGAATCCAGTCTGTATCAGTGCTTTGTCTTTACAAGATAATGTGTGAGGATAGCAGCAGAGGAGGGCAAATCAAGAACAATACAGACCCACTGACAGCAGAACTGACTGCAGATAGCTAGAAACCTAGTTACTGGCATCATCTGATCCTTCAAAGAGGCAGGAACAGGCAGAACAGGAGGAGGAAAGCAGTATGTCAAGCAAATACACTTTTCAAAGAAAAAAGTTATTTAAATGTCAGCATCGAGAGCACTTCTTTCAAAGTGATCATTCTTTCAATGCTTCGTCTTTTAATCAAATCTCAACATCTATCTGCATGAATAATGCATCTGGAAGCAGGTAAAAAAAAAGATTAATATGAGGAGGAAAATTCTTGCTGAACCCCATGCAGGCACAAACTGCTAGGAAACACTGTCTACCCAACCTAGAACAAATTCCCTGCTCTGCTCCCAAATCCAGTGTCAAAGCTAGAAGGTGCATCCATCATTGTTTTGCCACACAGGATATTCCCCTTGAAGAAACAGTAGGATATTTATACCAGATTTTAAAGATATTTCTAGTACCCATGCATGACAATTTAAGCCATTTTGCTCCCAGAAGCTAAGTAGTACAGGAAATTATGAATCATTTTGCTGGAGTCCACATTAAGGAAACAAAGTATGCACTCCATTTAAAATCAACAGGATTTGAATAACTTTTTCCAGCACTATCCAATACTACCCTTTTCTCCTCACAGAGGTTCAGGTCCCAAGCAACCCAGCATCATTATCAGAGAATAGAAGCTCAGGTTTCTGCAGTTATTCTTCCTTTCTATTGAAACTTTTGACCTCCTACAAGCAAAGTGACTTTACCAGCACTAGATATTCCTCAAGAAAAAGAATCTTCAAGCTCTCCTACCAAGATACATCAGCAAGTCTACCATCTCTACTCCAGCATCAGAAATCTTAAGGAGCTTTCTGCTCAAAAGCAGCAGTAAGTTATTCCTTGTCTTCCAGCCTCTCTTTTACCAATACATCCTGGTCTGCAAGAGGCGTGAACTGTATAGAAATGAAGAGCCTACATTGGCTTCTCACTGAATAGCACTACTATCTGCATAGTGCCATATAGATTTGATGTGGATTTCAGCAGACCTGAAAGTTACTATTTAAATAGTATTTCAGTGAATTTCAGTCTGAATTTGAAATCCTTATTTTGTAGCGTACATAACTTTCATTTTAATTCTTTACAGGGCCACTTACATTTCTGCAGCTGCCATTTTATATTCCATTCAGATGCAGCCTGAATACTGCATGTTCTCCCATGGTGGGTTTACTTCTGTTATCTTGTTTTCCAGGTCCTGAAGACATTTGGGCAGGCAACGTTAGTTACTCTTTTGCAAGTGAAAATAAAAACCTGCCATTCATTCAAGTCCATCCTTCTTAAGGCAAATAGTGTCAAAACTGAGATGGAGTGACAGGTTATGAAGGTCTGATGGTTGAGAGAATTGTGGTTTCAGATTATCTCCCATTTTTACATAACCAGTTTAGAAATCTTAGGCTCCTAGATGTAGGAAATAAGAAGAACACAGGTATTAGAGGAAAGAGACCCAGAGAGGAATAAAACACTCAACAGAAGAGTTGCTTATGTCAAGCATGGTTTACTTACTACCACTACATGCATCTGGGACTATTCCATAATTCTGTATCAGATGACATGTATGCCCAAGACATAAGCTCACAAGAAGCATCTTTCACAAGGTTTTCAAGTACTCTTCCCGCTTTCTCCTTCTCTCCTCTCCCATTGTCCAGATATCATAGAAACTGTTCACCAAAAAAACAGAAAGTATCCCTTAAATTTTTAACAAAGTTAGAAATAAAGCACTAGAACGAATGCCTGTGCTAATAGCACATTTTAATCACCAGCATCCCAGGTGGTTACTTACTCTTAAATATTTAACACAGTTCTCTTCCAGTACCAATCAGTATCAAGCGCTGCTTCTTTTCTGCTCTCTTTATTGTCTTAATTTACATCTGGATGCTCTCTCAGACTTTTGTTGTGGTTATCAAAGGACACCGTAAAAATATTTCCACTTAAAAGTCAGCATTCCCTTTATGGAGGAACAGCATGACACCTGAACCCTAGTCAGCCCACAGAAACGGACAGAAATTCATCGCATCCACAGCAATACAGTTGAAATCACTTCAAGATTTTGAAAGTAGGAAATGCTGTAATTTATCAGCCTTTGAAAAGAATCTTGTGGGTTTAGTTGTATAGAGCAACTAGAGCATGTTCACCGCTAGTTTGCTGTTAACTAGGAAAAGTGCTGTTTAAAACTTCACCTGTTATAGCTTGCATAGCTATGATAAAACATAGCTGTTAATTTCACCTCTAAGTCAGAGCAAAAGACAGGAACGTAACCAGTCATGTCATGGTCAAATTCTGCCAATCGAGACACTCCACCATACATAAATCAGAAAAACCCAAAATAAACAAAAAAATTATAGAGTCTATTTCAATCGTTTCTTTGTGTTCACTTTCTTCTTTGTTTTTCAGAAAGTTAGTAAAATCCATACATTTTTATTTTACAAAAGAATACAGAAGAGTTTATCCATCCTGATTATGGATCCATTAGGTGAAACAAATGAATTATATCAAGATAGGAGGACAGTATAAGCAATATTCATCACATACTTGGTACTACTTCATATAGTCCATGGTTATGGATCTTTTGCATCAGCAGTATTGAAGCAGCCACTGCACACAGACACATACAGCCGTTGACCCAGTCCCTGCTGTCTCTCACTGTTGTTTTCCAGACAGCCCACAGCATCTGCGTTAGCCAGACTTCACCTACAGCTGAAAGGAACAGCATAGGCCTAGGTACACCTTGCTCCAGCCACTCAGGATGTACTTAGGTGCTACAATTTTACTGGAGTTCACCCCTACATTGTACTCAACAGAGGCCTTCTGAGAACTCCTGTATTCCAGATCCAAAATTCAGCTACTGTGAACTGCCTCTTCTCCATGCGTTGTACCTCTCAGGAGCCATGGCTTGTTACAACACTGCTGCAGTCAATGCAAACACTGTAGTGCCATGTTGTATCCTGCAACAATGTTATGTTGCATGTCATTAATATCTGCCTGAAGGCAGCATAACAGTAAGTGAGAAAAAAGGAACAGGACACTATTTTACAGTTTTACAGTGCTTCACATAATATAAGAGGTGGGTTTTTTTGTTTTGGTTTTTTTTTTTTTTTTTAAGACGACCAGTAGGCATCAATTTGTACAGGATAACTTGATCGACTGAGTCGCACTACATGTAGCAAAATATTGCTATTTGTTGACTGTATCTCTCTCAGTTACTGGGCACATAAAAATTAAACAAACTCCAGCTCTGAAAATGATCAGGGTTCACAGTATAATAAAAGAAAATAATTACTTCAAAACAGCAGCACTACCAAAAAGCATCAGAGTGGGTTTCCTCCCTCATCAATTTTCACACCAAGGGGTCCATTTTTTACACACAAAGATCCGAGTCATTATGAGAAATCTCCCTAGATGTATGTAAATCTACCTGGAACAATCAAAACAAGTGTACATGTTCGCAGAGTGTAACAAGTGACCTACCTTTAACACAGCCTAGTAAAAGTTTTGAAGAGAAATTGTCATTAAACAGTCAACAGGGTTTTTTTTTTTCTTTCACATAAAGTTGGATAGACAATACAAAAGCTTTCCATATTAACTTCTGCTCTTCCCCCCCTCCCCTTTCTCTCATTTTAAAAGCTGTCAATTTAATGAGCCAAAATGAAGTAAATGGTAGCAGACAACTCTAATCTGCAACGACATGCTCAACGGAGGCTTGATTGCTGGCAAACAAAGATCTGTCTACTCAACATCTGGCTCACTTTGGGCCTTAGCATTTTGCCACCAAACAACTATGTCATTTGGATTCAAGAGACAGAGACCTGATATCACCACCCCAAACGGCCTGGGTCTGGTCCTGTGCTTAAAGCAGTCTTTTTAAGACTAGCAAGACTGAAAGAAGCTGAACTGCTCTGGGGAAAATCTGACTTTATAAAAAACCTCTGCAAGCCAAAAGCTGAAACAATTACTGGTATTACTGGAAGATGGAAGAAAACATGTACATGTAAATAGGCTCACAAACGCGTTATAAATTTATACAAACGCACACAACATCATTGACCACTTTTAGTCCTTTCAAGCACACAACTTCCAGTTTGAAGCCTGTAACAATAAATCTATTTACAGATCTAATTTAAAATCCTTTTGATTAAGCATTCCCAAACAGTTTAGGTTTAGAAAACAGATTTTTTTCCTCCCTGTTTTTTTCATTTCTTTATTTTTAGTTGAAGCAAAACATTTTGCCTGAAAAAGTCCTATTTAAATAGCTGTTACCAAACACATACATTTATTGTTTTGAAGAATACTACGGAATAGGAAAATACCTATTTTTATTTAAAAGTGGTGCCCTATTTTACGCTGCCCATTACATTGCATAAATATTAGATTTCTTTTGAAAAATATCCTCAAGCTCCCTGAACACACTCAGGGAAACTGATGGGAAGCTCCCCAGAAAAAGTGAAGAAACTTGTAAAGCCAGTAGCACCTATGCAGGATTAAATCCACTTATCAAACATACATTAGGGATCCATACACATCTCTAACAGAACAAATGCTTTATGTGCTCTACTCCCGCCCTACCTTAAAAGGGGGATTTCACAGCTCTTAAGTCCTTGTACAGCTTTCTGTATATGCCCCATTTACTTTGATCCTAAGCACAAGAGAGAATTTGGTCACAGGCAAGAAACCGCAACAAAAGGTTGGCTTTTGGAGGAGGGTAAATCAAGTAACACACACGTTTCAAGATGATTGTTCTATTAGGAAAGTACCAGAAGGGGCATTTCCTGCACCAGGGGTCTAAGCCAAGTGACCAGAAAACAGCAGGATACTTTTGCATGACTTGAGGGGGCTCTTCAGCAGCTCCAAACAGAGGTGAGCACGAGGGTGCTACCAGTCTGCTATGGCACAGCAGAAACCAGTACCTTGACACAGAGAACTGCCAGCATCAACACTAGAGGTACAAGTCCCATATAGTAGGCCTCCCACAGAAATGGGGACTGACCGCGCTGGGAATGTCTGCAAGCTTGAGGCTGCAGGAGTGACCAGGGAGCTGTGAGGGGGAAGCCTCTTTCCCAGCTGCAGCCTCTTGAGCACATCCGGCTGCTTCCTGAGCTTGCACCTTTGAGGATGATTTGGAGTCACCAGGACCCCAGAGCTTGACATTTGACTTTGAAAACCTTCCTGATCATGCAGCTCTTTTGTTCTCTTTATGGCGCTCAGTTGTTCTCCCTGCCTTCTCAAGCGCAGATTTCTGTCTGATGGATCGTTTAATTGGGATGAGATGACGCATTGTTGGGTCCTACATTATAAGGCTGGGAATAAAACCAGCATGCTTCCTATAACCTACTTTGCAAAAACATGCTTTCCATTATATTTTCTGAATTACCCTTAACTTAGGCCGTATGCTTGCTGGACAACTCAAACACTATTTCACAAGAATTTGACGTTTTTCTAGTAGTGCCATTAAGCAGCAAAAAACATTTGTAACAGCAATTTGTGGGTGATGGTTTTTTTCCCTCCAGACTCCAGAATCACTATGAACACTTTAACAAATCTAATTAAAAAAAAGAGAGTCCAGATAGCAAATAACTGATATTGGCATCTTCAGATTTCAGTATAATTCACTCCTATTCAAATTTCTTAAATCCCCTATCAAGCAACAAGCTATTTCAGAGAAGCCAATTTCAAACTTGAAAGCATCTATTCATACAAAAAAAGCAACGGGCATGAGCCTGTTTCTCAAGAATTACTGAATTAGACTTGGTCAAAAGGCCCAGTTTTAACTATGCTTAGTCAGTACTTCTACCACCAAGAATATTCTAGAAAGTTTGGCAACATCAGAAATCCTCTTTTTCCTCAATAAACAATTACAGAAATAACTGTGAAAACCACCATGCCGTTTTATATTTTACATCACCCACAAGAACTACAGAAAAAGAAAAAAAGGTCTAATCTCTCTATGGCTAGGTGTTATAATCATTTGTTCCATTTGTCCTTTTTAAGTTGTACAAAAGATAAAGTAATCACTTAATTTGACGAAAAATTTTAAATTAACTTTTGAATTGTCAGAGAAATTTGGGAGAAATTTGTTTATAGCTCAAAAATGATAAACAATTCTTCAATTCTATTTCAAATTAGTATTTTGAGCTCTATTGGCTTCTAGCAGCTAAATTAGTCTCCCAGATAAGTACTCAAACTATCATACGGGGCGAGGAGGGAGAGAGATTGTGCATGTTATTTGCAGTTTGTCTCACTGACAATATGGAGCACTTTATACTGAGTAAAACAATTGCAAGAGAATTAAGAAAACATCTCACTAGCTCAATGGTTAAGACACTGCAAAACGAGGGTCTCCAATGCTCATTTAGTTTACCCTAACAAATCAGGGACTTTGAACTAAAAAGTAGTAAAAAAAAAAAAAAAAAAAAAAATTCACCTGGGTTAAACCTAACACCTGAGGAACAAGTATCCGTGAAGCTTATTCCAAAAGAGCCCTCAGAAACCATTCCAAAAGCACTACAGAATATTTCCATCTCCTGGAAGACAAACAAACAAAAAACACCTAGCTTATGACTTTTTTTCAAAGATGGTGGGGACTCTCAAGGAAGAAGTATAAATGGAAGACATTGCTATTTCTAGGACCCTCAAAATTAGCTGGAAAAAAAATCTATTGAGGGGGCATATACAGATAGTCTGATGAATGGGTTACATCACACAAGTCCAATGAGGAGCATGACACAGCTTCAATCTGACTTGGAAGAAAGTCATTCCTGATTGTAGCTCTGACAGTCAGTTTAGCACTTTCTTCCTTACGCTCAATCAGGCAGCTCAGAAGTTGCTCCCTATTACATGCTACTAAATTCCACATCTAGCTGTAGTCCATGCTTAAGGGAAGACAAAAAATCCAAACAACCAACAGAACTTGAATAAAGTCAGACCAAGCATCAGAGAGGACAGGGAAAGTTTGTTTCTGCTCTCCTCAGGTGCTAGGCAAAATTTCGAAGTATAGAGTTAAACTAACACAGCCCAGAAAACAATAAAAGGAATATAATTTCCTGGCAGGTCAATTTGCTGGGACCTTGGAGGACTATCTTAGGGGACATTCCTGTATTTCTAAGCCTAAAATGACTCCAATTCTGTCCTATAATCCTTTTCAGTAAAAGCTCCAAATTCAAATAATCTAGGTTCCTCACTTGCACTGCAATATTTGGAACACTGTTTTAGAAATTCATTCCTCAGCTTGTTTTAAACCTTCTTCTAGTTTCTGTTTGAAGATGATCCATTTTGGCCATATGCCAGTACCCTCTAAAAAAAAAAAAGTTATCCTCACTCCTTCTAGCATCTTCCTATAAAAAGCAATCCTATCTCCTCTCAAGGAACGTTTTGCCCAGCTAAACAGTGGATACTCTAACTCCTCTCATAACTCCCCAGTTTGCCTTAATTCGCCTTCCCCTGTATGATTTTACTTCATTTCTGTTGAAGACCATTACAGAAGTTGATGATAAGACTAGTGGATGAAAATGCCTGAAGTATTGGTCTTCCATATGTTTCTGAAAACATAGGGAAGCCTCCATTCAGTCAATCAATACAGCCAGCTCTCTCTCCTACCATGAGTTAACTGATGTACCCTTGTTTTGAAACATCTCACGTGAAATGAAAAAAAAATCATACCTAAACAAAACATATTTATGGGACGTCATTTCAATGAGAAAAAAATTCCCTTGATCTGAAACAAAGTATTTTTCTAATTGAATATCTTTTTACTATCCAAATGTTAAATTGTATTCAGAACCATGATAGGAAATTATTTTTTCAGTTACTCCTTCTTCATCACTAAGATGTGCTTATTCCTAACTTTACTGTTGGCATGAAGAACCACCATCTTTCCTTAAACTCTTGCCTCCAGATGATAATTTTATTCCAGGGTTTTTTGTTTCTTTTTTTTTCTTTTTGGAATGTATACACAGGTAACAGTCCCCTAAATAATCAGCTGTAGTATTGGAAAAAAAAATTAGGATTATATAACCATGGTAATAACCATATAACCATTAGACTTTTCACCTGAGAGAAGTAGATATATTAAGGTATTAGTTTGCATTCCATCCTACAGTCAAATACATGGAAGCACTAGGCTTTAGCAAAAAAAAATCTCTTTAGGCACACACTGATGCTCAGTTTTGCAGGCAAGCAGAGTTACATCACTGCTGCACTCTGGTCCTACTAAAGATAAAATTCAGCATTTTTACACAACAAGACTACATTTTTTCCCCAGTGTATTTTGGGCCAAGTTTTCAATCAAAGCATTATTTTCAAATATGTAAGCTTTCACATTCATATCTACATCTCAAGGATTCACACGTATGCTGTTTAAATTAAGATAATTTCTTTCATGATTTAAGTGAACAGAAGCTTCATCTTTCAAGTTTACATGTACAGAGTATTACAGTTCATAATTTTAAACCCTTCAAAACCATCTTTTCATATTTGCTCTTGCAAAAGTGCAGTCCAGGTACCCAAATGAAAATGAAAACTATGCAATTTGTTTGTTCCCAGAGTGCTGACTTGTATTTCCTACTCATTATTGCTAATTGTTAAAAAGATTGTCCATATATTAAAACCATAGTCTTAAAGAGGAAATCTACAGAGTAATTCAAATAAATAAGGAACACAATGTCTTCAGACCAACTTTTTCCACTTTCAGGATGTAATATGAAGATCAACTTGTCTATCCAAACATTATGTTTTATATATATATATATTTTTTTTTTTTAAAAAGAAAAATGTACACAGTTACTTTTTCCAAGGAGGGGGGATGCAAGGAAGGGGAATGGAACAAGCAGGAAAAAATCCAAGATATACAATTTGTGATCAAGGTAGCAAGTGACAGCACCAGAAGTCCAAAACTGGTTTCAAACCAGATTTCAGGGTGTTATTTACATGCTGGCCAAAACTGTATTTGGCACAATGTTTTAATACTTGCGCTTTTAGAAACCTTTTCATTTCATCTTCATAAATGAGCTGCTTTTTCCTTGGCAATAAAACTATATTTTTTCAAGCTAGGTCACTTGGCAAAGCACTTGAACCACAGCCAGAGTTCCTGGTATTTTATTCATAGTTAAGTCATTTTATTTCCTTCTTATTTAGAAAAGTCTAGATTTTTACTTAAGTGGTACAGATGAAGTTAAAAGTGCTCTATGAAAATACTGACTACTTCTAAAACAGTGCTCAGTCTTAGAAGGTGGGATAATAAACAAAACAAAAAAACCTCACAACTTTGGATAAAAAAGAAAGAAAAAAAAAGAAAAAAAAACACTTCAAACAGTGGCTTTATGAAGTCAAGCTTTATACCTGAATAACTTTCCAGTTAAAGTTTCTTCTAGAACCAACTCTTAGGAGGCCAAACTGTAACTTGTCAAGTTTTGTTTTTGTTAGGTGGTAAGCTGGGACTGTCTTTTTGCATACGGTTTATTTTAACCTAGAAAGAAATAATACAATTGACTTTCTCCAGTCACCTCCCACACCAAGCTGTATTCTTCATTTCTGCAAAGTACCTCCTCCAGACAAGACTATTTCAAGAGTAGTAGAATGATTTTGTGACAGCTTACGGTTACTCTGCATTTCCTCTTTGACCTTCTGCCGTTTATGAATTCAGAGACCTCAGCCTCTCAGTATTGGCCCGTCTCACAGAACATCACAGTCACTGAATCACTATTAAAAAACTTAGAGGCTACAGGTCTATCCAAGCTATATGCTCTTTGGTCAAAACTGGAGTTGAGTATGTTCATTTATGAAATGAAATGGCACAGCTTTGAAAGCCAGTAAGGATGACTGCGATCTTAGCACAACCTCTTGTGACTCAAAATGAAGCCAATAGCAAGTGATAAACAACTGCAGCACAAAAATAGTTTCATGGGGTTATGAGATTTAAAAGAAAACAAAAAAAACAACAAAAAAAAAGAAGTCATACACCAGACTGACCAGCTGCCATAAACATAACTTGACTTAATCTCTGGAACAATCTAGAAAGCAAATTACATCAACATCAGATAGTCCAAGTCAAAGCCAAAAAGACTTTATCCACACTCCTCCTTTGCTCTCTACTGGATATTTCGGAGAGCAGTTCATTAGTGTCATCCACATTTCCAGTGGGAATCCTTCAGGAGGCAAGAAAAACAGTATTGATGCCCCAGTTGCCTGGACAGTAACCGATTGTTTTAAGGGACAATCACAACAGAGGAAGCTAAGAACATTTTCATCCTCTAGACAGCATTTGAATATCCAAAACATTTCTAGTATGTACATCTGTCCTTCAAAAAGCAAACTCTTCAGCTGAGTTCCATATGGAAAAATACGCCCATAATCTGGAGCACTTGTGGATGTTTTAGGCTTCCTTCAAATGTTGCAAATAAGCCAAATGAAAATACTAGTACAGATGGTAATAAATACAGGCTATACCCATATATCACCTGTTATTGCTCAGGCCTGTTCCCTTCGGAATAAATTATATTCCAACAAACATGACACCTCCCAGCCATCACAGATAAATTATCTTACTAGTCATGGACAATGGCTAGTATGCCGATAGATGTCCCATTTCTCATGTGTCCACTCAAAAGAGAGACAGTTAATGCTGAGGGCCAAACTTGCAGGTATTCCACCAACTCCTTCTCAATAAGGATGGCTTGCTGAAGCCTTTAACAAACCACTCCTACTGTTTGTAGTGATACATATTTCATCCACCTGTCCATCTACCATTTCCTTTGATGATTTGCTGCAGAAGTAAATGCTTCCTGGACTTGATTCTGCAACTAAACTGATTGACACAACCTTTTTGAAAAATTAGCCTGAAGGAACCTAACTGTATCCTAAAAAGTTCTGCAGAAATAAACTAAAAACCTTGGTGTCAGCCTTCTTTCTCTCCCTTTGGTGGTCTTTGTTTCAGTTCTTGATCTTAAATACAATATCCTATTTTTTTTTCCCCCTCTTTTTTCCTCCATTCCCTTTTGGCCCAGATACAGCAGTATGTATGAGCATATAGGCAACATGGCTTAAAAGAAAGGTTGGACCTAGAAGAGCCAAACTGTTTTCTCAGCTTTATTTCTTGATTGCTTAATACTATGCAAATTTTTGCCCTTGATTGGACTTTCTTACTTGTGAAGCATAGATAATATTGATGATCTACATGAAATCTGACATCTACAGAGCCAAATTTTTTTTTTTTTAAATAATAAAGATAAAAGTCTTCAGAACAGTGTGTGCACTGACTCATGGGTGAAGTTTCATGTATGGGTATACATAGTAGGCATAAAACTATACAAGCAATTTCACTGATGAATCAAGCGCTATCAAGTGCGATCAACTAGTTATTGTAAGTAACATGATTGTGTTGATTTTATGCATGCAAATTTAAATCAACAGTGACAAGGAAAAAGATTAAAACACAGTATTAATTCACATTAAACAGAAAAAATTTTTTAAAGACCGACCCCAGACATCTGAACCATTCCCAGTGTGGGTTATGGTTTGCTTTGTTTTTTTCCTACTAATGAACACAAAATGAACAGCTTTATTTAACATTTTCCTAAGAACTAAAATTATTCTCCTACCCCCCATGAATTTCCTAAGGGAGACTTAGAGATGAATCAAACAGTGAGAAGTAGCACTATGGTGCAATAAATTACCATGCCAGACTACCCTTATACTAGTCCCAGTACAACCATTTACTACTTGATTTTCAGCTATGTAAGCTGCCTCTAGACATTTTCTCACATGGAAAATCTACGCTTCCTTTAACACTATAACTTTTGCTCTCCCATAAAATTTGGTCTCATCCTTTTTTTCCTTCCCTGCTTATCTGCAGTGGCAGTCAATGTCAGCTTTGCAAGACACAGGGCGAGAGACACTGTGTGTTATTTGATTTGTCTTACTTAATAAGTTTCGTAACTTACACATTTCTTTTCAAGTCTTGGAGCTCAGCAAGAGCTACATTCGTGTCTCACTTGATTCCTAAAGCACCACGAATGTGATAGAAGAGTACATTTCTAACCAAAAAAAGGCAAAATCCTTGTTTAGGATGGATGGCCATAAGTCAATGCCAATGACATCCAGATGCAGGCTATGTTTCAATTTTAACACACAGCAGAATCACGTTGGACTAACTCACACATCTTTTTTGATAAAGGAAATGCCACTATCTCTATATTGGTATACAAAATACAGGAAGCTTAAAAGTAAGGTTCAGCATTCAACAGCAGCAATGATTAAGACATTTCTGTTTCTCTACTGAAGCTGCTTGCTCCTGCTACAAGGTACTCAGGACACTGATCTGTCTCAAGAAAAAATAAAGCAGAAGAAAGAGTCCCATGCATTCAAACACACACAAACCTTTCCACAGCCAAATCAATTTCCCAATTTTATTTCGTAGTATGACCACATACATTATTATACCAGCATTGCTGTGGAGAAAGAGTATAGTTGGGAATTCATATTTAAGAATTAGTTTTCTTTTGATAATGGTATTACACTTTTCATAAATGAAGGAATAGTAAATATTTAACATAATCCTACTCAGAACATTATTTACTATTGACTGTAATTCCTAATATTACTTTTGGAAAATAATTCCTCATATTGCTTTCGTTTTCTTCACTTTTCACTTTCATCTGTCCAGTGGTGTTTAAATGCAACATTTATTTTCCTGATATGGGGGGGGAATGAGAGAGAAAGGAATAAGTTGATTTTTGTCAGGGAATTAAATTTCCTTCTTTTCCTGTAACAGGCCACAATATTAGTCATTCTTTTCCACTGTGGAAAGGAAAAAAATAACACCACACACACAGGTCTTCCACTGTTGTCCGTTCCTATGTCAGTCATAAAGATTTGGACGCTTGCTTACTGAGATCAGCTTCTTAATTGCAAAAGAAAAATGGAACTCAGCAAGTGTCTTGACCAGCTATAGAGCTTTTCCAAAGACTGCTCTGAACTCCTCCTCATGATTTTTTTTTTCCCTTTGGATAATAAATAATTTTTCACTTTGTCAGCAATAGAATAAATATCAGAAAAGATGCCTGATTGGACTTATAAAAGAGAAAAATGTCTGAAAGTTTGATTTCAAGCACAGATCAAGAAAAAAAGGACAATTTTAGATGTGTAGCTACTATGTGTTTTTCTTTCCATTTCTAAAGGAAAAATTGTTCCGTTGTGCCACTACACTAACGAATACCGTGTTTTTTTTTTTAAATCGGAATTTGATTCTTTTCTGTCATTAGGCTTTTCTATGACGATTCCTTAGAAGTGATAAACAATAAGGAAATGTAGACAGACAGAGTAAGTGACTAAAGATTTGGTCTCAGCATCCTGTTTGAGGAAAGTACTTGGAGTATAATAATTTGCCTATGAGTTGGGACTGAAAATAGGAAAAAAAGTTATATGCAATTACTGATTCCACCTCCCTCCAATAAGTGACATAAAAGATCATTTGTTCTGATTGCTATGTTCACTCACCGCATTAGAGCAGAGCTAAAAATTACTGGAGTGATAGTTCTAGCTAGTAATTATAAACAATTACATAGAAGTTTGCCATTTTCATAACCTCCATGAAACCACCTGCAATTCTCACTTCAGCCTTGCTATAGTCCCCTATTTGTTAATAGGGTGTAATGCAGGGTGAACAGTTACATTTTTGCAGGCTAGTGCTCTTCCCTCCTGTTTATCTGAAAAAAAGTACTGAGGGCCTCCAGACATGTTTCTTCTCACTTATCAGACACCTACCATTGCAGCCTTTTAGATATTCTGAAACAGCAACAATTAACAACTGTAGCCTATTTGGAATAAGTCACTGTTTCAGTTAAAAAGACAGCTATTTTGATTTAGTAATGAGTAACACAAATACAAGGAAATTAGAAAAAAAATCTGCTGCTTTGACTATGTCCTTTACAGGATAATTGCATCAACTGTATATGATTTCCTTCTTTTTGGCAGTGGAGGGACATGCTTATTTATTCATAGGGGCATGTTCTTAGTATATACTTTGTACATTTCCTTACCTTGGAAGAAGAAAATCAGACTGCACATAACAAAAAAAAAAGCTATACTATCTATGGATTTGGGTCACCAACTTCTAAGGTTTTGGTTTATTCAGATAATCAACCCCATGCTTAGCCAAGCTCCTCTTGCAAGGTCCCATGACCACTGTACTCTGTTCCCCACTTTTGGCCCTATGCTTTCAAGCTTCTACTGCTTACTAAGGAGTGAGGAGAAGGAAGGGCTTTTTTTATTCCTCAGCTCAAGTGGGACTAAGCAGTTGCTGTTGATTTAGGATCAGTGAAGGCTGCCCAGGATTCACAATTACCTTAAGACTTCCCTAAGCACTACACCTGTAGAAAGGCTGATTTGGAGATTATACCGCTCTAGAGACATGGTAACTGAAAAGATTTTCCATGGTGGCTAGTTTCAGGTAAAGGATTTTTCTTTTTTCCTCCAGTCTAAACCATTTTTTGCTCTACTCCCCTCACTAGTAGCGCATTTTTTGGATGCTTCAGAGAATCTAAATGACCAAATATCAAAATATCTTATCACAGGGAATGATTTATTTATAATATTTAGTTTTCTTCCCCGACTCCCCTCAGAAACTGCTTCCAGGGACACTTTTTTTTTAAAAAAAAAAAAAAACAAAACTTGACCTTCATTCTCTATTATCAAATGATTCCACAGTTGGCTTCATTAGACTGTGATCAGTCTTCCACCCACTGATCCACTACGCAGCTAGCCCCTAGGCTAACGAAATCAGTTTTTATGGCTCATATCATTGTAACATACAGAAAACTTACTCAGTTGTCACAGTTCCTTGATAAATCAGCTCCTTAAACTCAGACTGATAAACACTCCAAGACTGCTTCCTTGCCACAAGTCATATGAAGCAAGAAAAAAGAGGAAAGCTGTGGTTTAATAATAGAGTAAATTGGGCTGCAGGGATTCCAGTAGAAGGTATTCTAAGACATCCCAGCTGCACTGTGTTCACTGCAAACTCACTATAGTAATAAAGACATAGACCAAGGCTTATTGAAGGTAAAAAGTTATGCTCAGATCAGATGCGGTGTCTCTTTCCATAACTGGCAAGACAGATAATCATAAGGCTTATACAAAGTCTTTTTTTTTTTCCTGCTATGGCTGATTTGACAAGAATATAGTGGTGTGCTCAAGCCCAGTCAGACCAAATCTGTAGTGCTAGGTGGTGCATTGCTATTTATTGTGCCTAAGAAATACAGATAGGGCATCCAGGACACAGCTTCCATAAGGGGGGAGGGGGAGGAATGAGACTGTTTGCTGTTCCTTTCGACCGTATTTTAGCTTTCTTTTCAGATGCATTCTGAATCACGTAGTTTGAAGTTTAGCATAATACTGTTGCTGCTGTCTTCTGGCCATCCCTTACATTAGGGGACGGGCTTTCACATTTACCCTAGACAATGAGACAAACTCCTTTTGCACTGAACAACAGCCCCAAGACAAGGGGTGAAAGCAGCTTTCGTCACACGTACTTCCAGTTGAGTACCTTCTCCGTGCAGTTTGAGGCACTAGCTTCAAAAGGCTGATGTCTTTGAACAGATCTAGCTGTAGGCACTTCAAGATTAATAGACTACTTTAATTATCTGCTCCGTAGCAACTATGTTGTTGTTTCTACAAAGCGAACCCTCCTAACAGTACTACTCCCAGGTTCTGGCAGCTTGGCTCACTCACATGCCACATGAACCTTGCAGCAGCAGTGCAAGTTGCAGCTTGGTGAGGAACTTCCCTTTCAAAGGGGACTCTGTTTTGCTGTTTGACAGGGATAGGATCTCATGCAAGGTGTGGTCACAATTCACAAACCAACCAAACTGCCTAGGATTACAGCACAAGTGTTAGCTTGCAAATCATAGGGGCATGAGAAAGGTAAAGAAAAGTTTTTTGGTTCTCATCTGTAAAGGGGGAAAAAAAAAGCACAAGACGAAGCAGAGTTTTTTCCATGGGTCTTAAAATGAAATACTTCAATGTAACCGCTTTTTATTCTTTTTCTTCTTTAGGTTTGTACTTCAGATAGCCAAACGTAGTTCCTTCGACCGGTTTGCCCTCACTAGCATACAATAATCCTTCTATAAAGGTCCTAATCATATGCCCCCCTCCCCTTAAAAGTTGGTTACTTAAAAGTTACTTTACTAGCAAATATAATATACCAGGATTAATAATAATAGAGTAAGAAGAGATTTCCTTCAAACAGAAGATAACACTACTCTACTTAATTACCCAAAAGTTTTTAGGTTTAATAGCTTCCTTAAAGCTTTCCATATGCTTCCTCTGCCTCCACCTTTGCGGCTACAGGCGTTACAAGCGTGAAACTTGACCCATTTGCACCAGCCCGCTAATTAGTGCTGTTAAAGGAGTCACACTCCAGCAACACTAGTGAAGAGAAACTCCTACTATCTGACACTGTCCTTTCCCATTACACTTGAACTAGCGTCAAAGTTGGCATGGGAAGATCCCAGCCCTGCTACCTCATTCCTTTTGTATTGGTTTTAACCTGCATATGTGTAAAGGCCCAGCCACAGAAACAGTCGAACTGACACAGTGGCAGGGGCTGAAGCAAATCAGCTGGAAGCTGAAAGACAAGAAAGAAATATTGGGACTGTCAGCAACACAAAAGCAAAGTTATCATGCATTTTGACATTGTGAAGCCAATTTTGGGTCTGTTCTATAATACTCTAATTTTACAGGGATTTGACTTGCTGGTACTATATTGGATTTTCTTGCTGGTACTGGGTTGGGTTTTGCAACCCAACAAGTGGCGAAATGGGAACTTGCAAAGACAAGATTTTATAAGGAAACATCTCATTACGATAAACTGCAAAGCAGTGTTCTTGGTAATACCTTTTTAAGTATGCAATTGCAGTTCTACTCCTTTAGATTACCACAGGCAACGTGAAATCTAGTAAGTTAGGCATCTCAAACTATGACAGACAAGGCCGGCAAGATGAATAGAGGCTTTAATTTAGTTAGTGTACCAGCACCTGACCAAACAAAGGTGGGTCCAGACTAAATCAACTTCATATACTAAAATAGATGCTTTTCCTATTTTAAAAGTGTGTAAAGCTGATATTGAACTACACCAAACCAAAAAAAAAAAAAAAAGGCTCTGTGAAAACAAAGATTTCAAACCTTCAGAGAGCTTGAAGGTTAGGTCCTGCCTAGTTCTGCTTGCATGTGGCACTCATTGGGAAGGTTTTGGGTTCTTCCCATAGGGATGCAAATTTTTTTTCTTCTCCCTCCATCAATAAACTGACCATAGCAAAGAGCCAAATGGCATTCTAACTAGTGGAAGGAAGAAGTTCTCAATGCGTTTGACCCCACAAAACTACAATACAATTCTGCATTGCTTCTTAAGGGAAGGTAAGTACATTAAAATTAATGAAGACCCATACAACAAGATGAGTGAAAATGATTTATGAATAAGAACAAACCAAAGAATGGGAAAAATTTAGGCTTTCCTGCATTCCAAAAGCTTGAAGCTCATGGGTTGTTCGAGGATAAAAATATTTTCCAACAAACCATCCGAAATGCACTATCATTTCTATTGCACTATAGAAAAGTTTATTTTATAATATGATGCTGGAAGAGTTAAGGCCCCTTCTCTCTGCAATACAGATAGTGCTCAAAGGAATTAAAATAAACAAACAAAACACAAGCATATGACAACACTTCAGAGATACATGCTGATTTTGAAACTAAGTATACGTTGGAACACTGTACCAAAGCCAGTCAGAATAAGCACAGTACTGACCTGATAAAACATTTGGCCATGCATAGAGCTCATACCGTGGAAGAGAATGAAGCTTTCTGATTGACCATACAAATCAGTTTATTTTCTGGACTTCCACTGCCTTTTTTTTTTTTTTTTTAATTGTTAACATAATCATTTACTCAAGTGCAAAGTTGGTGGAAATAGCTACAAATCAATCTCTGCATTCTTTTAAAGCAGGTGCACATGAAATTGTGATTCAGGGAAACATTAGGCCATAAATTTCCTCTTAATCAAGTAAGATCTATGGCATCTGTTGAGTCTAATTTACTCTTCCACTTAAATGGGAGTTGGAAGAGAAACAGGTTTATCTTTTTATGTAATTATTCTGTTGACCCAAAAGTTTGAAACTAATTGTGTCAAGCATTGCAGTAATTACTTAGGATTAACAGAGGTTTCAATCTGGCTGAGATACACTGCAAAATAAATATTTGAATTGGTTTAAAAAAGAAAAACTAATTTTATTGCCTTTCAAACTAAAAACAGTTTAAAGCTCTCAGTAACGTGTAGAGATAGTCCCATTTCTTCAAGAGGAAATTTGAATTTTAAAATGTTATTTAAAAAATAGCTTTGCATCAAGCACCTTAAGTAAATGGATGCAAAAGGATGAAGTTCACAGTGGAGAAGTTCTGCCATAGAGAAAACTTTGAACTGCAGCATGTATTTGCAGTTCATACTTTTTCCTTATATTCCAGCCTGTTGCTCAAAAAGGCAGCAGTATGGCAGAAGACTAGAAACAAACATTGCAGAACCTGCAGCATGAAACCAGCAACTGAAACAGGACATAAAATTCAGGAATAGCCAATAAACCACAGCAGCTTCCCAATCACTATTAGCTGACTGGTTGGCTCGCGTTTTCTAAATGGAAAGTTTCTCTCTTAGTCCTACGCTATTTTTCAAATATCTGCAAAATGAAAGTGTTGCACACACAGTATAAGCCAGTTTACTCACTGGGGGTTTCCAGATGAGCTACAGAAGAGATAATGGCTTACAGTTCATCAGTGGTTTGTCTTGGCAGTTCTGTTTGGTTAAAGCTCACCACTTAAAGAGCACAGTAGGCACTAAAAAGACCTGGCAGAAGCTTAGTTTTGAACTTTAAAAGCCCAGTGAAGTTAAAATTGTTAGAATATCATTGCACACTCCCAGCGCTTTACTAGAGTCATTAGTTCATAGACTAAAGGGTAGGAGGAAAAAAAAAATAAAAATAAAAATTTGTGCCAACCTGTAAACAAGCTCTTTGAGCCAAAGACAGTTAAACTTGTAGTGATTTCAAGAAATATACTTTAGAGAATAAGGAAAGAGGAAATAACTCAACACTAACCCTCTGCCCCCCTGGAATTGCAGGAGAACATGTTAGGGCACCTTGCAATCTCAAAATTTACCAAAGCACAAAAGACAGCTTTTGATTTCACACGCTCAGTGTTGCGTGCAGAATTGATCCAGATGGCAAGACTGAACATACAGTATTTACATGAGCTAACACCACAGTAAACTGTCTAAAACAGATTAGAGCATAAACTTATCTTCTACATGAAATGGATTTACAAAACTGGGCACTGCTTACACGCTTGTTATTCAGTCACATGGCCTAAGACAAGCACACACACAGTTTCATTAGAAGTTTGCTAGCATTTGGAAAACTTCTTGGCATCTAAAAGCAAGCAACAGGTGGACTCCTGCACACTCCCCAGTCAGTGCTGCTCAGCATAGTGCACGCGCTTGCAGTGCAGAAATGACATGATTGCACATATTTGCGCACACAACCACTCATTTCTGCTTAGATTCAGAGTTCAATTCAAAGATACCTTGTTAGTGTGTTTAAGTTCCCGTTCGTCACGGTTGTGTGAGTGAACAACTATTTGGAAAGCCATATTGCAGAACTAGCCTTTGAAGCAACCCAGGTTAAGCAAAACAAAGCCAAATGCCACAATGAACTTAAAAGAAAGATTGTCTAAACTGTTTGTTGTTGTGCCTTGTCTCAACTAAACTCCAGTAACAAGCTACAGACCTATCTGCTAGTTAGGTGTTTGTACTGGTATGTCTAGCTATATTTTCTATCTACTATGCTTTAAAGGTCTGCTATACTTTAAGATACATTATATGCTGAAACATTACAGAGTGAAAGCAAAGGGGCTTTCTGCTGAAGCTCTAACAGAGTTTTTTTTTTGAAAGACATTCTCTGATGTAGCCTAACAGATGTGATTTCAGGAGTAAGGTATGCATAGTGAAAGAAACCTGAACTATCACTTTCTGACTGTGGCTAACAGCTGGATTAAAGGAATTAAAGGGGATAAGGTGATCATTTATCAAAATGATCAAGGGTTATGCATGATTTTTTTTCCCACTTATTCCTTTTGTAAGGATTTTTTTGGTATGTTGTTTATTTTGAGTGTTTACAAATGAATGCTTATTTGCATTTATCTTGATCTGACAGGAGCTGGGTAATTAATTAACAAGTAACAAGGTGTTTTATTCATATGAGTGTAGCAAGGATAAGCTGAAGCACTGTAAAGTACCCTGTCATCCCAGTATACCTTCAAAATGTACAAGTGTACAATGTACTTCATCATCATAAGACAGTAAAAACAAACCACTGTCATTACAGGAGTCAGGGCAGGAAAAGGTGTCTTCCAAGTAACTGGCTGTACTCTGTCGTTGCAGCATCCAGCAAGACCTGGAGATGCATGCTTAAATACCAATAGTCTCTCAGGGTTATTTACAACAACCACCCAGAAAATAAGAGACTCCAGTGATACAATCTACATCACAGAACAGCTGCATCAGCACAACTGAAAGAACAACAAATCAGTTTTGAGAGGGACTCTGCAATCATCAAAGGAAGAAATCTACCCCCTAAATTATGGTCACATTCAGTTGTGGAAGACCAAGTTTTCTACAATCAATGACTTCAAAGAGATGATTTTCAGAACATGACATTCAACCTCCTCCTTAGCTCCACTACTCATCTAAAGGAGGATATGGAATTGATCTGGCCCCAAAAGAATAATTTTCAATATACTAAATTTTGCTAAACTTGCCAAGCTCAAGGTGATCTGATACTCTTGCTAGATCTGCCTTATTGAAATTGTGAACAAAGCTGTTTATCACCTCAGTACTTTATTAGTTAGAAGTGGAACCTTGAGTGTCAAACACTGCTCGCCATCTCAAAATTAACTCATACCTTAAGAGGTACAGTACTTTAGATAGATTATGATCAAGCAGTGTTTCCCTTATTTTTGAGTCCTCTCCTAGATAAACAATTTTATCACAAGGAAAACCTAGAGATACCCACTAGAATCCAAAGAGTCTGCTAACACGTTTGCCATTGTCCTCAGGCATCACATAAAAAAGAATTCTTAACACTCAATTAAGTCTTCTATGATGGGACAACTGGCCAGATAGACGAGGGCAGAGCAGTGTATGTTGTCTACCTGGACTTCAGCAAGGCTTTTGACACTGTCTCCCATCACATCCTCATAGGTAAGCTCAGGAAGTGTGGGCTGGATGAGTGAAAAGTGAGGTGGATTGAGAACTGGCTGGATGGCAGAGCTCAGAGGGTTGCGATCAGTGGCGCAGAGTCTAGCTGGAGGCCTTGTAGCTAGTGGCGTCCCCCGGGGTCAGTCCTGGGTCCAGTCTTGTCCAACTTAATCATCAGTGACCTGGAGGAAGGCACAGAGCGCACCCTCAGCAAGTTTGCTGAGGATACTAAACCGGGGGGAGTGGCTGACACACCAGAAGAGGCTGCGCTGCCATTCAGAGGGACCTGGACAGGCTGGAGAGTTGGGCGGAGGGGAACCTCCTGAAGTTCAACAAAGGCAAGTGCAGGGTCCTGCCCCTGGGGAGGAATAACCCCACGCAGCAGTACAGGCTGGGGACCGAGCTGCCGGAAAGCAGCTGCCCAGAGAAGGCCCTGGGGGTGCTGGTGGACAACAACAAGTTGACCATGAGCCAGCAGTGTGCCCTGGTGGCCAAGGCGGCCAACGGGGTCCTGGGCTGCATTAGGCAGAGTGTTGGCAGCAGGTCGAGGGAGGTGATCCTGCCCCTCTACCCGGCCCTGGTGAGGCCTCACCTGGAGTGCTGTGTCCAGTTCTGGGCTCCCCAGCACAAGAGAGACATGGCACTCCTGGACAGAGTCCAGCAGAGGGCTACTAGAAGATGAGGAGGGGACTGGAGCATCTCTCCTATGAGGAAAGGCTGAGGGAGCTGGGCCTGTTCAGCCTGGAGAAGGGAAGAGTGAGGGGGGGGGAGATCTCATCAATGTCTACAAGTGTCTGAAGGGAGGGTGTCAAGAGGATGAGGCCAGACTCTTCTCTGTGGTGCCCAGCGACAGGACAAGAGGCAACGGGCACAAACTGAAACGCAGGCAGTTCTGTCTGAGCATGAGGAAAAACGTCCTCACTGTGAGGGTGACAGAGCACTGGAAGAGGTTGCCCAGAGAGGTTGTGGAGTCTCCTTCCCTGGAAGGAGAAGGCTTCCCTTCGGAAGGCCGTCTGGACACAATCCTGTGCAACGTGCTCTAGGCGACCCTGCTTTAGGAGAGGGGTTGGACTAGATGATCCCCAGAGGTCCCTTCCAACCTCAACTATTCTGTGATTATGTGAACATAGACTAGGAGAAATCAGAAGTTCAGCCTTAATCCTTGCATAGCTGTGTGTAAACATGTACATGGATGCGTGCATGCTGGGAAGATGATGGGAAATGGAGAATTGTCTACTTCATAATTCGCTGTACATTCCTCCTTATTCTCAGTGTGGCTGCTGGGACAAAGTAAGCTAGCTCCCTTTTCAGCTTTTCTTTGAAACAAACTGGACTGCAAAGAATTAACATAAGAATGGGAATTTGAGAAATCTGTAAAATTGCCGCAATGTCTAAAGCGTATAGGAGGTCAAAGAGCATCAGTTGCAAGTTATTCTGCATGAAGGAGGAATCAAAGTAAAAACATAAAAGACAGGAACATAGGAACATCTAAATAATAGGAACATCTAAAGCTTAAAACCACACACACAGCTTTCATGGAGGAAAAAAAAACAATAGTAATAGTAATCAGATTCTTATCCCAAATCTCAGGTTACCAGTTGACACAACTTACTCTGAAAACATCAAGTCTCAACATGGTGAGGATGGAAACTGAGCCCTCCTAAGGGATAGTTACTACAGTACATATTCTTTCTGACAAAGGGAGAGCATACTTCAAAATCTGCTAGTTTTTAAATGATAGATGATCAGCACATTTTTGTCAAAGGATTCTCATGTTTTTCCAATATGTTAATGTCAGTGTCACTATTGAGAAATGAAAAGCAAAGCGTTTACATGAAACTTGAAGCATGGGGTTCACGAAACTGGGACCAACAAAATTCTCTGTTAAAATATCTAACACAGAGCTCTGCTGCCATGGCCGTTTCTGTCTCTGCATCTAATTTAGGTGCCTATACTGCAATAAAATCCACTGTTATTTGTAATGCACCTATTTTGATATGAATCAAAGTAGATGAGCTACTGAAACATCTCAGCATTATGGATATTGATACCACTTGAAGCAACCCAAGCTCTTATCCTTTAAGAAAAAGGGTGGTGGTGGGGGGGATTAACCTAGCTCCAACTGGAAGTGATGATCGTTGCATCACCATAGTCTGTAGTTCAAAGTATTATACCACACACAATAGTTCTCTGCAGAAAAAGGATACGTAAAAGATGCCTGTCTCTACTACCTTCATAGCTAACTCCAACTAACAGCAGAACTAGTTGCCCTTGTATTTCAGTCATCTCAAGAAGGTACATTGGGGGGGGGGGGGGGGTTGTTACCATCAACAAAGCCAAATCTGAACATGAGCAACCAGTTATGACTACAAGCACATTATCTGGCCTTTCTTGCACCCTATGTACCAATGAGATTTGAAACTGAGTCATACATACAGCCACTTAGTAGATGAGAAGCACTAACAGGCCTCAGTGTTCCAGGCACCTTTCCCCAGGCATTCAGTCCAAGTGCTGCCACTTGTTTCTAGCTCTGACCTGTTACTAACCTGGTGTGAGTGTAACACCATTCTGCTGCAGAGACTGGACAGACCATGCAACTGTAACAGACGTGTCTATGGATAATGGATGATATCAGCACAACCAGAAATGGCTAACTTGGATGAAAACTGAAGAAAGCCTCCTAACTGTTGTTCCTACACTGGCAAATTGAAATCATCTAAGCCTCATCCTGCAAGGGGAAGGAGAGTTCTGGCTAAAGGATGCCAGACTAATCCCTCTGATTTTGCTCTGGCTCCAGGCTGAAAAAGGTCTGTTTCATACTTCAGTTTTGTATCATACCATAAGAGATATTGAAGCTAGTATCTGAATCATGTAGTTTTTCCTGGTTTTATCATTTGAGCATAGACACTAGATGCAAGTCAGAGAGATGGATGAGAAGTCTTATTTGTGCAAACAAGCATAGAAGAAATAAATAGCAGGGTTTTTTGCTAAGGCTTCTATTCTGGGAAGACTAGGGAATCTAGTTTTTCCCTTAACATGAAAAGATCAAACTGCATAGTGGAGCGAGGGGAACAGAGACTTATGGAATCCTGTGGCATCCTCCCTCAGCAGCAAGTGCCTTCCATTCGCATTAAAAGAGTGGATCACTTATGAGGCAGACATACAGATGTATTTTAGTCCTCCATTTGTTAGCTTTCCTTAATTCCAAAGAGAACATAGATAACATGGAATAAGAAGTCTTGTAAAGCAACGCTGAAATTCAGTTATTTCCAGAGTAGAAATATACTGTAAATACTCTACAGTACCACAGTTCTGGAGAAAGGCATAACAAAGAAAAGACATCTACTGAACTACTGATCTACTTTCATTTCGCTTCCTGTTCCACTGCTACTCAACCTACTTTTGCATAGATGCAAAATATTAAGATTATGTAGCTATTATTTAGCCTCCATTTCCATTTTCAAGAATTTTTGGCAATACTTCTTTACAAAGGTATTGTCTTCATTACTGCTACAAATCCTGTTTGATTAAATAGACACTAGATTGTTTCAGTATAAGCATAAAATACTGAAGCAGGATGCCTTTGTCAAAGACAAGGTTGTTATTCAAAAAAGGCTAGAGTACACACAACACCGGCTTTCAAGTTTTACATAAGACACAAGATTTAGAAGTAAAGAAAGGGGGGCACAGGAGAGTTTTAGATATGCTAGGTTTGAATTTAGCCAGATATTTGTCCTAAGTAACGGGGACAAAGCATTCCTGCCTAAGCTTCTCCAGGAGCATCACACCTCTGGTGACCCAAATCTTCTCTCAGTTTCCCAGCACCTATGACCAGTGCCTGTGACACAGCCATCCATGGCCTTCCAGACCCTGAGCCATCACCATTTACCAGGTAAATAGCAGTGACAAGAAGTTTCTAGTCTTATTTCTCCCATCAAATGCTCACATGAACACCATCCACCTTGTTATCCCTCAGATAGTTTGCTAGGATCGAAACAAGTTCCTCAATCGAAGAGGCTTAAAGTTTGGGGGCATTTGGAACTTGAACTCATACCTTTATCTAACCATGAAATATTCAGGATTCTAAAAGGGAGCAGCAAGCGCTTGGAAAGAACATTACCCGTTTTTAAGAAATAATCCTAGACTTTACTGAGGGAAGGGAGAAGAGAGAGAATTTTACAAAAATAAGTAAGAGGAGTTGAATGGAGGCAGCTACAACAAGATTTATTTCAGAGACAAACATTGCTGATAAAAGCAAAACTTAGAAGAAAAGTGAATGAAGGAACCATATGGAACGTTCAGTTCAGGGAGGAAAACAAATGTTTGTTCAACTGAATTACCCGTTTTTCTGTTCTCAAATTACCACAAGCAAGTCGTAAATAGTAAAACAACAGGAGAGGAATTACAATTACCCCAGGAGATTACTGCTATGTTCTTGGATCACAGAAGGCAATTTCAAACTCATTGTGGAACGCTGCACTTCTAACTGAACATATGACACGCTTCAGTTTTTTTTATTCCCACTTGAATGAGTTACGAAGCATACAATGTCATGTGGGTTAGCATCACTACCACAGAAATTGCCTTGTGGAATAAGAATGCAAGGTTTTGAGCAACTTCTGCAGCATCTGAGATGTCTCCGAAGACTTACTGGCTGAGCTGTGATTACAAGTCCCAACCCATACACTCAGGTGTGCGACAGAACTGTGGCGTGAATTACCAGCTGGCAGTTTTTCTGTTCAATAGAGAACATGGGCAAGCATCTGAGGGCCTCACTTTTGTTCTACTAAATCTAGATAAACTTACATTTTGTAATGTTTTACCTTGCAACTAGCTATACCCGCTTTGATGCGGTAAATTCAAGAGAAGTTACTTTTTACAAGTCAGAGTATCAAGATCTCACTCCTGAATCTGCCTTACTCAGAGACCCTCGTGAAGCCAGAAAACAAGGGACTACTCAGCAAAAAAAAAAAAAAAAAAAAAAAAAAAACCACACAACCAACCACGTATAAACCTCTGGCACAGATGAACTGGGACCTCTAAGCACTGCTTTTCTGACTAGCCTGCTATTCATAGGGCTTCTTGTAAGTTTAATCGTGCCTCTTGCCTTAGACTCCCTATCTCCACCCTTCCAGCACCAGGTAAACCGTCTAACTGATGTTATCAAGCAAGCAGCTTAATAACCAGGGGTACAGTAACAGGCATTGTTCAGAGAAACCCTTTTTGACCTTCCAGAAGCAAACATGACGGAGAAACTGCTGTGACCCAGTATGTAAATATTTAAAGAGGAAAGACAGCTCCGTTTTCACAGCTAAACAATAGCACAGTGCAAACTATAAAATTAAACAACTGTAAAAAATACGCTACAAAAGTAAACAGCTGCAGATATTTAAGACCTCAGTTAACTAACATTACTCCATCTAAACTTGACAATTATGAAAAAGAGAATTCTTTTCCTGTTAGACATAACCATACTGAGCTTCCTTGATACTTCAGCACTCCTGCACCTGTCTCAATTGTGGCCGGCACAATTAGATAAAAGTTAGGTATGATTAACAGTAGAAGCACTGACAGAAATCGAGTCCCTCCTCCCCCCCAAAAAGGAGAAGGTAACAAAAACACACAGCCAATTACCAATTTTCCCCACAGAGGTTAAAAGTAAGGTACAGGAGCAATGTAAAGTTAACTCTAGCTTTACTCAGCCTCAGTCACAAGAAGGGTAGTAAGTACAGTTGCAGAACATTGATCTTTAAGATCAATTCTGTTACCTTTTTAGCATATCTATTTTTGAGAAAAAAATGCCCTTTTTGTAGCTACATATTGCAACATTTGAATTCAAGTTGGATTGTAACAAGCCATAATAAAACAAAGCAGTTTGTTTTACATTTAACTACCATCTGTGTGCAGTCAGCATGTCATTTAAAAAAAATCCATTTAAGATATTTATGGACTTTGCGTAAGAAGAAAAACTAAAGCTTTTGAAATACGAGTAAAGTCTCAAAGGCAGTAGTTAGGTTTTACAAGAGGTAAAAACAATATTGGAAAGAGACATATGTTTAAACAAAGAAACCCTTCAAGAAAGTTCAATAAAGGCAGAAAGCCACTTATGTTGCAGTTCTACTATATCTGGTGAAGTTACATTTGAAGTAAATTCAGCTGGAGGCCCACAATTGCATTAACGAGTAGCATAGCTAAAGTTTTTCAAAAGCAACCACAGTGAAGAATCCTTAGCTTGCAAACCATATTTATGTACCCCCAGCACGAGAACACACAGACCAGTTTGAGCTCAATTATGCAAAATAGCTACTGTAATGTAATGCTAATGTAATGCTATTACATTATTAAAATATTAATAATCACTAAGTAATAACACAAGGAATAATGATAATCTTGTCAAACATCCATTTGAGAAGTCACTAACAATCAGCTTGATCTCACTGGCCAACAGTTAATCCAACGCACATAGCACTGAGTAGTTACCTCGCTCTGATAAAAGCGATTTACCAACCGCCTGAACTACAGGAGCTAATAACAGCACTAGCAAGTATGGATTACATGGGCCAACTCATACAAAACTGCTTAGCACTACTGAGTTCTCTAACTGAAAAATTAGCCATTTAGGCTATGAAAGCCAATTTTCAAAAAAAAAAAAAATTGCTAGGAGAGGCCTTACAGAGACTACATAGGATAGAATATTGCTATAAGGTCTAGTTCCACTAGCTAAAATATTTGACAGATTTTTCCCCCTATTCCTCATGCAGCGTGCCTCCTTTCTGCACATACATGTAGGACTTCTCATAGGATTTCCATGTGAACTCCTAGGCATTTCAGATGCTTTAAGGAATCAGATTTTTGACTACCAGAATGAGGGAGTCATAATACGTTGTAGCTGATAACATAATGGAGATGCTCAAACTGTGAAATACTTCTTGCATGAATATTCATGAGATACATGCAACTATTCTGTTAGGTACGGCATATACCGCATCACATTAAAGCCTTTTTAATGTCACTTTGGGCCTAGCAGCAGCAGGTTATCTTTTACAGTCTTACTTGACAAAATATGCAGGAAACAATAAGATTTATTTTACTCTCTTCTCAGCACTCCTGTGACAATGATCACACAGCAGCCTACAGACATTATAAACCTACTAATATCCAGATGTCCACTTCCAATGCAGAAGGAGGTTAACTATTAGCCACTGAGTTCAAGTGTCTGATATTCCTGGCAATGCCCTTCATCTTGATGCTCACTATCATTTACAGAGGACCAGAAAAACACCTTCTTTCAGAAAAAATAAGCATCTAAGAAACAGGAAAGAAAAAGAAAAAATATGACAGCAAAGAGTAAGTGCTTCATAAGAAGTAACGTTCCATTATAAATGTAGCTTAAAACTTCAGCATGAATAGAATTTAGTCTTTGTGCTGAACTAGACAGATTGTCATTTTAAAGTTTCTCTTAGCCATTGCATCTTAAGGTCTTCTCTCACTGAAATTTCTTAAAGTGCGAACTCGTAATTGGCCTGGTATTCTTAAAAAGACAGAGGGCTCTCTGAATTTTCCTCTTGATATTTTACAATAGAAAATGTTACAGTAGGAATACTGTCTTTTTATTGCCACGTCAACTTCTTGAGGATGAAATAAGTATTGAGTGTACTTACAGTCCATTTGGAGGTGGCTTTAAAGAGTTACACATTAGTCAAGTTCAAACAAGCCTGAGTAAAACTTTAGTACAGAGAAGAATGTCAACATATAAAAGTGCCATTAACATCTCATCTCAAAAGTATAGAAGTATTGAGAGCAGACAGATGATCTTTCAGGCTACTATGTCAGTAAGTGGCTTTAGCTCTCCATTCTCCAAATTGCATTTATCTGTAAACAGAGGGCTCTTGGACTCCCCAAATATAAAGTCAAACTGATTTTTGGTTTGGGTTTTTTTTTTCCCCCCCCCTTGTAATTTTTATACATTTAAGATTTATTTTTAAATTTAAAAAGTGTAAGCAAGGCACACTTCCACAAGCACTTTTTCAGTGAAGACTTAGAATGCAACTAAGGGAGAAAATCCTCTTGAAAGATAATTCCATTCACAATCATGTCTTCCCAAGAACTTTCAGTGAGAAAATCCAACACTTCCCAGAAGCAGATGCTCAGTGTTTTAAGAATAGAACCCTTTGTATTAGGATTAGCTTGTGTTATTAAAGGACAGATTAAATGTAAATATGGGGTTAAATGACTTACCTCCAAAAAAGGCCCAGAAAAGCCCAGAGATTCTGCTAGAATACGGCACTATTCAGAGAATGTGAGGACACAAGCACACAATGAACCCTTCCAGACATATGACCTTTTTCTTGGTAAGCCAGCTGTCTTTGATATTATTAGAGATATATATGGACAGAGATTAAAAAAACAGAATGAGAAAACTAGTTGGCAAGGTTGACAAAAATATACTGAGATAGAGTGGCTGGGCTTTGTGAGGCCCCCTCCACTCACAGGAGTATTTAGGCATAAACGTGCGTGTGGGAAATTTTGACGTATCAAATTATATGGACACTAAGTAGTAGATACAGGCACTATAAAGTCACCGTGTATTTATAGTTCTTTACACTTTTCTCCCAATTCAGCTTTTTATATTGGAACCTCTCAAATACTGTACTATCCTAAAGCACTTAGGATTACTATAACATTCTTCTGTTTCACTTTGCAACAAGTTTCAATAGACGTTTAAAAGCTTCAGGTAAGCATCTGATTGCCAAAGAGCGAATTCCCTTGGACAGGCATTGGCAAAACAGTTTATAGATTCCCTCATTACGGTTCAGGCAGCAAACAGCGAGAGACATAACGGCACTTTACGTACAGCTCACAAGCATTGTTACGATAAGCCACACAAACTGCTTGGGAAAAGCGACACTGGAAATATCCATTAAACATTTTAGGGGTTTCATGAAAAAAATCCTGTAGAAAATTAAGGCAGAATCAACATCCTGTAGTCTCCCTGCTCTGCAAGCAAGCCATCTGATCCTTCCCAATCACCAGGCTCCCAAATGCCCGAGTTGGGACAAAGCAGTTAGCTACCTATGGAGCATCACAGAAATGTGTGTGATGAGATGACTTCATTAGTCACATGCTTAAAAGGAGTTGTCATTGGCCTTAGCTCAAAATAGCTCAGTTTCTTTAAGATCTGCTGCACTTGTTGCTATTCATCTCACTCTGCAGTTAAACAATGAGTTTGTGAGGCTGCCTCCAGTCTTGCTTCAGAGGTTATAGCAGGCATTTTCCACCACTCCTACACTACAGAGGGTAAAGGCAGAATGATCAAAGGGCAGAAACACCTCACATGGCTGCTATTTAAGGGGGGGGGGGGGGGGGGGGGAGAAGGTGTGTGTGTGTAAGTACTAAAAAGCCAGGCACTAGGAGTTAGCAAAGACCAATGCATGTCTTCCCTTTCTCATGGCCAGTTTCACTAACAAAGGAGGACTGGACAGAGACCAGCCAGGTGTCTACTTTGGAATTTAACTGAAGATGGTGGGAATTATATCTTGAACTTGCTTCAAGGTATTCATCCCGCTGTCTACTCCATGAAAGAGTCATTGCCTGAGAAAGACACCTTGATGTTTAAGAGGATGCTTTAATTGGAGCTGAACTTTAGCTAAAGATCAGTGCAAGTGAGGTTCAGGCAAGGAATAATCTCAGACGTTGCAGATATAAACTTCAGGTGTAAAAATAATTCAGAGGATAGAAGAAATTCCCTATGAATTGAAGGAAATCCCCTAGTTAAGTTGTAGATATTGGAAACTACAGTTTAACTTTGCAGATCCTCCACCTTCTAGCTTATGAATGCAACTACTTAGATCTGAGGAAGAAAAAAAATACTTTTTTTAAAAAAAGAACTAGTGGGGCTAGAAGGGTTTTTTGCTTTGGATTGTTGCTGTCATTTTATAAAAAACTTCAGAGAGGATGTTTCCAAAAATCTTATGTAATTACATATTTATTAAAAAGTCAACAACAGATTAAGATATTGCACCCACTGGGGTATACCATACAAAAGCCGAAATATTTCAAGTTTAAGTATTTCTTTCTAAACATGACTGCAGTGAATGAAGTAGAAACAAAAATAATTGTGACTTCATTAAAATTCTTAATTAGCTTATAGATATCATTTTAGTACTACACCTCAAGTAACATTTGGCATTTTTAAAAAGCAGAACAGTGACATGAGTTCTGATTAGCAAGCACCTCTAACTATGAACTGAAAGATTTTTTTTGAAGACATCTTCAGTATTATCTTCTCCCAGCTTTTTTCAGCTGGAACATACAGCTGGAATCGAACCCATTAGCCACTTTTGACTGCATAATCATGGTCGACTTTGCAATTTGATTATGAAGTCATCTAATGCGTCTGCATATAGACAACAAACTAGGCTAAACGGATACACAACAATAGTCTAAAAAAGTATAACAGTGGAGTCACTTTACAAATATATTTGACTAAACTACTTGGTGAATGCAATTCTCTATACAAAAGTAGATTGTTAACCCAATGTCACTTTTTAGAGCTGAGATTCAATAACTGGGGATTTGATATCCCAGCATGATTTACAGCAAATTGCCAGTTAATCATTTTAGTCTACAAACTTGGAATAAAGCAACACTGTTGCAAGCTACAGTCACTCCTTTAAATTTCTGCGGAGTAACACAGCAAGGCTCTCTCTTTAGAGGAGTACACTAGGTATTTGAAAACAAAGCTAAAAAAGCAAAGGGACAAGACTGAGTCTGTCTGGTTTTTTAGTGCAGTTAGTGCAGAATGATCTTCTGTATCTTTACAAGTTATGTTGTCTATCTGACCAGTTGTTTAGTAAGTCATATCTTCATCCATACACATATGGACAACTGTAAGTACCTGCTTTAGCTACCTAAGCATAGGACAACAACAGACAGCTATGAATAGCCATCAGATCTACAGATGCATTCAATAAGCAAGAGAGTTACTACAGAGTAAGTATGAAGGCTATTACCTGAAAGTTCATGATATTATCCTGAGCCTTGCATTTGGAGAGGGCATATACCTTACTGGAAACATGAGATTTTATAAGAACCTCATTTCTTTAGAAGGCTTTAAGACTCAGTCCTGGCAGATAGCTTGCAAACATGAAGAGGTTTTTCCCAAGACTCCAAGAAATGGAAAGTAAATAAAAAAAGCACACCAAACCAAAAAAAAAAAAAAAAACACCACATACACAGTTGCCCTCGGATCTGGCTCTTGATTTTTGAGTGCAGAAATGAAGAATTGCAAACCTAACAATTTCTACAGCACTAGGGTTAAACAAAAAAGATTAAGTCATTGCTATTGAAGTCAACCAAGTCACTACAGAAATAAAACAAACAAACCAAACCCCAGTGTTTCATTATGCAAGACTGGGGCCCTGATTTCTACTCCTCAAAATACCAAGTTTTAGATAGCAAACTGCAGAAATAAGGGAAAAATAAGGGTGAAACAAAGGATGCATCGAAGTCAGGATACTTTAGGCAAAAGTCTATTCCAGCTGCTTCAGTATGACGGAACCCTTTCAACATTTCACACCAGTTCATAGCTTGCTCAGGACACTGGCTTTCCACAGCTATGGTCTTGTCAAAGATATCCAGGCTAGTCTGGGAATGAGGAGAAGGTTCACTATGTGACAGGGATCTCTGCTTCAGCTTCATTTGTGGAGCCAACATAAACTTAGAAACAGAGATGCAGCAGCCTGATCTTCATTTATCCAGCCACAGTGCCTGGGAAAGTCCAGTTGTGAGGAGCTGACCTTTCTGAAAGATCATTTTTGGAAAAAGTCACACTGCCATGCAATGTACAATAAGGGTCAGAGGCGCTTCTTGTAATATTGAGAAAATTTTCACTCTTCTACACATTTTGTAATAAAACACACAAGGCATGAATTGGAAGCATCTGATCTTAAGTAGCCAACATCAACAGTCTGGGATACAGGCTTAGCATCTACTTCCCCTGCCCAAAATTAAAAGTATTGGTCTTGCTTCTATATTACATGCATCAAATGCTGTCAGAAATCAGATAGCTAGAGATCTTAAATTTGGTTTTAAATATGGTTTCTAACCTGTATAAAAGTTTTTTTGGGTATCCAAGAATACATGACTTTTTGCTGACATAGTTCAGAAATGTTAAAAATACATACCTCAGAACTGTGATAGTTGCATAATCAAGGATTATGCACTTAAAATCATCCCACTTAAAATTAAATACTAAGTTTGTTTTTCTGAATCTTACTTCATCCAATCTATTTCATTATCATTTATTTTCCTGTTGACAGTTGAGGTCAGTACAAGAGCAGTAAGTCATATCTCACACTTCAAGAGTTTAAGCAATAGCTGGCAACCAGACAACATTTCTGACATCTGGGAACTAATTTGCAAGAAAAGCTGGTGAAACGAGGCCATTCTGAGTTATAAACACAAGTCTAATGATATCTTCCAGCTTTACAGATCACTGTTTTTATAGAGTGGAAACTATGCAATTATGTATATAGTTTCAATTGTCATTACAAAGACTTTCCTATGCACAACTCTTACTTAATGAAACAAACTATCAATTTACAAGACTTCTTAAAATACTTGAATGAGTTACAGTATTGCAGAAATATTTAAAGAATAAGGAATAATGACATCTCTACGTCACAAAAAAGGAGATATTCAGCCGACAAAAAAAAAAAGTAGCTCTATATATTTTGGAATTTCTAGAAACCAACAGCTGCATTGAATAATTGTGCTGTTACAGCAGCAGATACTTATGTGCAACCAGTAACTGTTATCTATTACTTTGTGTAAAGGATCTGAGTTGTTAGAGCTGACATTTGCCCAACTAGCTACTATCTGGCCACTATACATTGACGTGTTATGTACCATCTATAAATCAAAAATTAACCTATAAAAGCATAGCCTTGCTTAGGCCTGTATAAGCATAGTTTTCACTCTGTAAAATAATTTACAATATAAGCACTTAGCTGGAATGTCAGGTCTTTATCTCTGCCTCTCTACCACAGTTGAGGCTCTCCCCTCAAGGTCTCATGTCTTCCGTCATTAGTTACAAAATTAATAACTACAACACCACAAACAAAGTTTATTATTTCATAAAAATCCAGTAGCTTTACTTGCAACAAAAGTTCTGCTGAACTTCACCTCAAATGACAAAGACATCCTCATACACAGCCCAAAATAAAATTCAGTAAGATCAGTTTGAGGAATTCACCCAAAAAGCCTTTGCTTTCTGCTCTGCAGGAACCTCAGTAAACCATGCTAGAAAGTCACACACTACCCTGTCAGCTGTCTCATGCAGGTAAGAGTCATGTATTACCACCTTCCCATATGGAAACAAGCCTTAATTTTACTCCTGCTCACTCAGAAGCAACACCTTCCTGCGTCTCATGCGCTCATCAAGCAGCCACACCACAATGAATCTTGCTTCAATTCTGAGTTCAGTTATCAGGCATGCAAAGGAAAAACACAAGGCTATGATGACCAACAGTGTACTTAACCTGCTATTTTAATTCTGCAGATTGAGAACAGGTGTCCTTGGATGCCTATGTCCACTTTCCAGGGCCTTTATCCAGGAACAGGGCACCGCAGCAGAGCTGAGGCTGCATTCTCTATTGACTCCCATGCTACAGCCCCGGAGCCCTAGGCACAGTTGTCTTAACTGTCCACATAATCACAGAATAGTTGAGGTTGGAAGGGACCTCTGGGGATCATCTAGTCCAACCCCTCTCCTAAAGCAGGGTCGCCTAGAGCACGTTGCACAGGATTGTGTCCAGACGGCCTTCCGAAGGGAAGCCTTCTCCTTCCAGGGAAGGAGACTCCACAACCTCTCTGGGCAACCTCTTCCAGTGCTCTGTCACCCTCACAGTGAGGACGTTTTTTCTCAGGTTCAGACAGAACTGCCTGCGTTTCAGTTTGTGCCCGTTGCCTCTTGTCCTGTCGCTGGGCACCACGGAGAAGAGACTGGCCCCATCCTCTTGACACCCTCCCTTCAGACACTTGTAGACATTGATGAGATCTCCCCCCCCCTCACTCTTCCCTTCTCCAGGCTGAACAGGCCCAGCTCCCTCAGCCTTTCCTCATAGGAGAGATGCTCCAGTCCCCTCCTCATCTTCTAGTAGCCCTCTGCTGGACTCTGTCCAGGAGTGCCATGTCTCTCTTGTGCTGGGGAGCCCAGAACTGGACACAGCACTCCAGGTGAGGCCTCACCAGGGCCGGGTAGAGGGGCAGGATCACCTCCCTCGACCTGCTGCCAACACTCTGCCTAATGCAGCCCAGGACCCCGTTGGCCTTCTTGGCCACCAGGGCACACTGCTGGCTCATGGTCAACTTGTTGTTGTCCACCAGCACCCCCAGGGCCTTCTCTGGGCAGCTGCTTTCCGGCAGCTCGGTCCCCAGCCTGTACTGCTGCGTGGGGTCATTCCTCCCCAGGGGCAGGACCCTGCACTTGCCTTTGTTGAACTTCAGGAGGTTCCCCTCCGCCCAACTCTCCAGCCTGTCCAGGTCCCTCTGAATGGCAGCGCAGCCTCTTCTGGTGTGTCAGCCACTCCCCCCGGTTTAGTATCCTCAGCAAACTTGCTGAGGGTGCGCTCTGTGCCTTCCTCCAGGTCACTGATGATTAAGTTGGACAAGACTGGACCCAGGACTGACCCCCGGGGGACGCCACTAGCTACAGGGCCTCCAGCTAGACTCTGCGCCACTGATCGCAACCCTCTGAGCTCTGCCATCCAGCCAGTTCTCAATCCACCTCACTTTCCACTCATCCAGTCCAGCAAGCTTAGTGACATTCAACCATCCAAGGATCTTTTTCAGGATCATCCTAAGTGCACAGCTAATGGGCTGTCCCCAGATTTCTGGTCTTCAAGGAGACGTTGTTCTTCACCTCAACCTTTATGTACTCTAATTGCTGATCCACTCGCCGCACAGAAGTGATAAGGTTAGCACCATTCTGATACTGTGTTACTCTGCTGGCAGAGGAGCTCCAGCCCCTCTCATGGCACAAGCAGATGAGCAGTGTAATTTCGTCTGAGCCCTAGGAGGCACTACACTCAATCTTCCGGGAAGCCCAGACGCTGAGGTCCCCAGTGACAATTAGAAAGAGGATGACAACAGAAAGATGGCAATAGAGGAGACAAAGGGTTCAGAAAAGGACTTTGCAAGGGAAAATGGTAACAGAACATGTGCATATTAAAAAAAAAGCTATGAACAAGCAGCTCTACAGCAGAGCTGCTTCTAGAGACTGACATTCAAAAGCAAGTATGAAGGTGCAGGTGTCATTCTGCTTTTCATATACGATAAGAAGCGTTTTCAGATTGTCATGCAAGATAAACAACTCAAGAACATCGTATCAGTGCACGTGGTCAGGACAGACTTCACTTACCTAAATCCCATGCATCGATTTGGATCCCCATCTCCCCATTGAGTGCAGGCAGAGCAGATATCCTGTTTTTGTTTGACCCCAAAATAATCTAGCCATACTAGAAACTCTTTGCAACCCAAACAAATATATGGTAAGTGTTGTGACAGCTCGGAAAAGCAGGTATCTTCAAGAGCAAAGTACCATTCCAAACTAAAGCAGCAGCATAACGCACACTTGATCTTAAGAATTCAAACATCCTTACTCCATTTCCACTCACATTCTTCATCCCATACAAGAAGCTAACACACATATATTTGTATATACAGGAAATGTTATCTTAGTAATATATATTTACCATTGTTTCAATTCTTTGAGACCGTAAAGTTAAAAAGATCAGCACAACTGACCAGGCGGTTTGTTCCATCAGCTAAGTAAATAAAAGAAAAAGTACTGCATGGTCTTCAACCCATGCCAGAAAGCACAGTTTATTCTGTTTATAGTTTCCATACTTCATATGTCAGAGGGTGGGGGAGACTTTGTGACAAATTAATATTTTCTTTTTAGGGAACTGACCACTTCCTTCCCAAAAGACTTCAGTGATTCAAAATAATGAGGGTTCCCAGATACATCACAGATCAGCAAGACCTTAAAAGTCTTGTCTGTTCATCTCAGGAGAGGGACAATTTCACTAATATAATCTTTGCTTTGCATCACTAATGAATTCTGAATCAAGATGCTGTACAGAAACAGGACATATGAAAGTTGTCCACATGACTTAGTCTTAAGAAAAATAAGAGTTGCTCTTGAACAATAACCCTCTCATATCAGGTGAATCCTGTGTTGCCCGTATAGGAATAAGGGTTGCTCTTTCTTCCACCCCTTGCTTTGCAACAGCATCCACAGATCCCGCAAAGAAAGTAATCACTTTTACTTTTCCCACTCTTCAATCTCCGAAGCCCAGAGTGAATCCTAAGCATGGCACCTTCCCACAAAAAAGGAGTATTGACCCTTCCCACACACTTTTTTTTTGTTATTTTTAACAAGTATTTATCGATACACTACTAATTTGGGAAGCTCATGATCTAGCAAGTTATTTTAGATAAGTTGTGGTGTTACTCTTCATATGTTCATAAATATGAGATTCTAAATCTATGAAGTCTGGCCTACTTTCTATTTTAAGTAGTATATTAGTTACAGGCTACATGTTTGGAATGTTTTGAAATTGTTTCTTACCTTTTAATTAAAAGAATTCTTAAGAACACATTTAAAAGCAGAGGTTTGCTTTCAAGCTATCTCAGTATTCTGGGGGTGGGAGAATACATTTCAGTGTAAGACTAATATTAAAATTTTCCAAATGTTTAAAGGTACAAATGTAAAAAATCACTGAACAATTTTTCTGTTAAAAATAATAAACTCATCCATCACCCCAAATTTTACAGATGCTATTTTTCAGTCTACTATGGAATCACAACATCCAATAACATTGGTAACAGCCTCTCCAGGCCAACTTTGATCAATCTCGATTAGCTTGGCTTTTATTTAACCAGTTTCAGTTGTGTTTAGAATACAGGTTTCATTGTGCCAAGAGGACATTTTTGTTCCTGTTTTGCTCACTTTTTGCATGGTAGTTCCCTGGCAATCATTTAGTTTTCTCATCTATTAGATGACATTTCTACCATTGAGTTTGTCTTTGCTAGGCTTATAGCAAAGCTTGTAGCTTAAGCGCTATGCTTACTGAATTTGAAAAAAAATCAGGGCATTGTTCTTTACTCTAATAGTAAAATATCCTGCCTCTACAAATATCCAAGACTTAATAATGCATGCCTAATACATGATGTGCTTCTTTCTACGGAAACTATAAAATATGCAGTAGTAATCAAACAGAATAAACAGTGATCCTACCTTTCAAACCATTTACTATGTGCACTTGTTGGGGGTAAGGAAGGAAAGAAAAAACAAGATACCTCATCTCTATTTACTAGTTTCTACAAAATAAATTAGGATGAAATATTTTATTCCTATATGTCCATGCTGCTTTTTTTCCCCCCCCTCAAAGAACTGAGTATGTTGTGATATCAACTTCCTACTCTATTATACCATTTTTATACTAGATTTCTCCTTTTGTTACAAGAGTTGAAGTGAGAAACAACTGTCATGACTCATTTCAGCATAAAAACATCTTTTGTAAACATCTCCAACAGGAGAGGTAAAGCTAGAGGTCTGTTTCCTTTCTAACCTAGGGATTTAGATCACACACAATCCAGGTGGAATTCAGAACCTGCAATTTATTCCTCCCAAACAGTTTGCAACTTTGAAGTGTGGTGGCTTGCTAAACATTTGGCAAAAGACAACTGCTTCCTGTAAAAAAGTAGGTGGCTTCAAATAAAAAAGATTTTTAGTGCTACTGAAGATTAACTAAAAGAATCAATAATTTCGTTCTAAAGGTGCTTATAAAACAAATATAGGTTTGTAAATATAAAGATGCCTGATTTTAAGGTCCTACAGATTTGATCCTTGGATTAAATACAACAACAAAAATCTAGAACACATGTGCTTGCACAGCTTTTACCAAGTTCACAGTCCTAAACCTACTTATAAACATGGTACTCCTTACACACTTCACATCCACTTCCCTTTATTGTTAGGGAGGAGACATGCATAGTATTCCAGGTCACTCCTCAATATTAGCATTTGATCATCTGTGCTCTTGATTTGCTGCTCTAAGAAAAGACAAAAAAAACAGTGTGATAAGTATGGCTTTGTGAACACAAAGCACTCAGAAGTAAATATAAGCATCTGTCATGCGTAAGACTAAGTGCATGCCTATTCCAGTCCATGCTCTGTTTGTATCTAACCTAATTAACTCCTATTTATGCATACCAGGTAAACAATAACAAAATAAGTACTTCTCCCATTTTAAAAGAAAGTTACTTCCATAATTGTCCCAAAATTATTTCTCAGCTGAGTAAAACTTCTCAGAGTAAAAGTAGCAAACAACAGCTGGGAAAGCAATGACTGTTCAAACCTCTAGTTGATCTGCAAGATGGAAGTCTAGAAGGCAACCAGCACTTCCAGCCAGAATAACCTCTGTGCTGCCATTTGAATTATTGCTCAATTCTTGCTCTACAAAACTGGAAAGGGCTTAAAACTGGGGGGGGGGGGGGGGGGGCACAGACACATACACCATAGCAGTACAAACATTACAAGCCTTCACATTTCCTCACCTGTCAAATGAGCTTACTGTAAGATATTGCATTTACTTTCAATCGAAGCAGCTGAAGATTGCTTCTGGAATTTCTGTGTCATGCCAAGTATTTTTCTTCCTCTGTGGCATAACACTTTCTCAGGGTCTCTCACCTCCTTTTTCCTCATCATCTAGAAATAGAACATTGCTTCCAGCAATCAAAAACTCACTGAAAGTTTGCTTTGCACTTGCAGAAACCATTACAAGATCAGTAAATTATGTCAGACAAAGAAGGCTCCTTCAATCTGCTATTTCACCTTCACAGGGAAAAAAAGCATGAGTCTAACAAATTTTGTTCTCCAAGTTGGAGAAGTATTCTCTGGGAATCCAATTATACCACACTTACCTAAATGATGCACTATTTTACACCTAGTATCACTGGAAAGATGGGATTAGCTGCCCAAGAGATGACTCCCTACTGTAACATGACTTTTCGTGAAGTCCCAAACTGACAAGCACATTGGCAGAAAGGAAAGTCTGAAAAAGCACAGCTAGATTTGATTTCAGGTGTCCATCACTGTCTTAGTTTTGGTTGGTTGTGGGTTGTTTTTTTTTTTTCCATGGGGTTGGGGAGGAGAGGGCCTTATTAACAGGTTTATAGGAAACAAATTCATCTAAAATAATTTTAATGACTTCAGCATGAATTAATAAGCAGTCTTAAAGAGGTTGACCTGAAGTCTCAAATTACTAAAAAAAGTTCTTCCTTTCTTCCTTCCTTCTTTCCTATATTTACTTCATATTGTCATGTTTGTCTCGCACTCTTAGAAATTTGAGGCAGTTACTGAAGTCTTAACATTGCTCACACAGACACAAACCAGAAGCCTCACCATTTTTTCCTCACATAAGTGTGATCGTGCTCATGGATAATATCTTTTCCAGTGGGAAAAAAAATGTTTTTGATCATGTTGGAGGTGGGTCTCTCATTTTGTTTTACATAACTGCAGTGGAAGGCGTATTACATCTTGCTTTTGATGCCTAATGAGCAAAATCACTCAAAACGACAAGTGATGGTTCCCCCCTCCCCGCAATAGATATAGAGAAGTCAGTAAATAATTTATGCAACTGTGACCTTAAACCAAAAATATTGCAGCTAACGTATTTATGTTAATATCCTGACTGAATGCCAACATGCAAGCCTTCAGCGAATCTTCTTGCACAATGTAAGCTTAGTTTTCATTTGTAGACATAAATGCATTTTATATCTGAGTAACTTTCAAGATCGCCACAGAATTTGCAGTGTGCTGATACGCAAGACCCATTCTAGGCTATAACAGAGCATTAAACGCTAACTAATTTCACACTGAGGTTAATAATTAGACCCACAGACAGCCTGAAAACACTCACAGAATAATAAAATTGATGCAGATTTACAGTTATAAATTTTTTGTGCATGCCTAAGGATTTTTAAATACATCGGCTACATGGTGAAAACATTTCTGCATGATTGTGTGCTTCATTTTTCAAACTTACTGGAAAGTTTAGCAGAAGTTGTTTCACAGTCCCATAGTCCCTATCCTTCATATACATATTTTTTAAATTATTCCCCCCCCTTTAATTCAATACCTAAACATCCACATTATAAGCTGTAGAACTGTATGTAAAAAAAATTATATATAGACTTAACTGCTCTATCCACTTTATTTACTAATAACCTCTTCCCAAGTCTTATGTTCCAATTGGGCAACGTACCAAACACGCTTTTAGCTATGCTTGCTCTTACAGACAAAGTTTATGGACAGATTTCCCATATGCTATCTCTTATAGCCCTAAAATACAACTTTAACTAATCATTGACTATTATCTCCCTGGTCCTCAGTAAAATTCCAGCCCTAATGCTCATCTCAAAAGGTTCAAATTTATGCACCATAGCATATATAGAAGCCCAAGTTTCATAGAAAAGAGACAACTCTTCTGTGGGTACGTTCAGCCCCAGAGTTTTATTTCATGGTGAAAGCACTTGGTGAGCTCTTACAGCCTTAGCTGCAGCATTGCTCTGGATATAGAATGAATTCACAGACTTCAAGGCACAACACATTTATTTTCAGTAATTGTCTGAATATATTAGAATTAGGTCTCATGTATGAATGATACTGCACCACGTATCCCCCAATTTTCTCATACGTGACTACCTCTATATCTAGAGCATAGCATAACATCAATAGATTTCTGCAAGCAACCAAGCATGGCAAGTGTTCCCTGCCTCTGCCTGAAATACCTGAATCATGAAGCACGTGATAACTCTGTCATTACATGATTCACTATCAGTTCTTTATAGGCTTGCTTTTACAAGTTGCTTCTCTGGCAACCCCTAAGGCACAGGCACAAGTAATTCTAGCAAATGGCATCTTCCCCTGAGGTAGTCTACCACATCCCTTCACAAACCACACCAGAACAGAAGTGCATACTGCTAACACGTTGCAAATACAGGAGAGCCAATACCACTCTAAATGGGAAAGCCATGGGTAGGCACATTGTGTGCTGCTGTGGGACTGAGGTTGTCTCCATGCAAGCAGTTCCTCTTTCCTTTGGCTAACTGGCAAACGACACAAGAGAGGTAATGGAACGTTGCCATTACTGTATAATTTGCTTGCAAAGTATTTTTAAAGTTCTGAAGCTTTGAACTTCAGGAAAATCTTCTAGGCTACTTCTGTGGTTGAAAACCTTTGGCATTGGCACTGAAATTGGTTGACACAGTGTGAAGTGACTACTGCTAAAAAGCCAACATCCAAGTAAAAAAACTAAAGGAATCTATTCTTTCTCAGCTGTGCCATGGAATTACTGGATCCCATGTGACATCCATTAATGTTAACAGAAATTACATGAAAGATTTCCACACGCATCAATGAGAATATATCCCTAAATTTAGAACAAAAGCCTGCTGGAGAGGAAACACCCATCATTGGCTTATACAAAGACAGACTTGACTGAAAACTTGTTTGATGTCCCATAGCGTATTCTGCAATTCCTTTGAGGTAATTTATGATTTTTACTTACTTCATAGCTTGTTCATTAATTCATGAGAGAGTCTTCTCAGAAAAACTGAAATTCAGGAAGAACACCAAATATAATACTTGGTTACACTACTTGAAAGCAAAAGTTTCCCCTTCATGCAGTATGAAGAACAGTGAAAATATTAATATCTAATCATAGTGTGGCCTCTACCCAAAATGAGGGATCACTACCCAAAAACCTGTGATCATATCTTCAAAGAATTCAATGCCTGAAGTAAAACACACCAGACAAACATGAGGCCTAAAACAAATTTACTCTGGAGGAAAAGATGAAACATGAATAGCAGCTGTGACACAAAGCATCTTGTAGGCCTCTACAGACTTGAACAAACTTGAAGTGCAATGCCTTCTCTGTAAATGGGTTTGGCCAGGAGCAGTAAGACCTTACCTTCACGCAGTATACATTAAATACTACCCTACCCCAACGCACCCCCCAAAAAAGAAAGAAAGAAATCATGGAAAAGAGGATTAGGACTCAGACAGCACGAGCATCCACGTCACATTACTGCACAGTGTTGAAATGCACAGGCAAAGAGGAATTTTGTACTGAGCTGTCACCAGACTGTACATGTTTTAGAGTTTCTTCCTTACAGAGAACATTTAAGTTAACAAGAGATTCCACGGCAATTTCCCCCCTCCAACAGCAAGAAGCTAGGCTGCCTTGAGGGTATGTGCTATTAAGAAAACAATTTTTGATCTATTTGTTGTGTTCTAGTGAGAACCACAACTTCTGCGTTAAACCCTGCAAAGTCCATTAAGTTGGTGTTTGAGATCACAAGTAGTGGCGGACCACAAGTGAAGAGATCGCAGTGGTCTTCACTGACAATGTTCTTGCACAACCAGACACCTCAGTCAGCTCAGGCATTGATCTGTCTTCAGCAAATGTAAACTCAAACAAAAATTCACATGAAATGAATCCACGTCAGTACAGGTTGGTACAAAGGAGAAAGACACAGCAGCCTATTTCTCAGGGCCAAACATAATAATCCAGGGCTTGCCATATTAGCCAAATCACAAACTTATTACAGTAAAGTGACTGTTTCTTCCACCTATGTAGAGTCTTAAAAACAGAGCTTCAGCTCAATTTTTGGAGTGTCATCTGTCCAGGCACATAATATATTCTAAGTACAAGATGGATTTGCCAGCTGCTTTCTGGAAACACTTATTCCCATAGCCATGAGGACTAACAGAAGGATTCCTCCCCACCCCCACACCAAATTTAAATCAATGAATGAACTCAAAAAGAAGGAAATTTGTCAAACTTTTTGGCATTTGTCAAACTTACTACTGTTTAAAATGACTCAAACATGCCCTGGGGAATAAGAGACATCCATCAATCTGCTCTAAGACTTTGTCCTACCTACCTCCCCTCCAAGGTGACTCATATCTTACCCGAGCTAGCAAATCTGAAAGCCCACCCTCCCAGGCTGAGGAAATACAAACCAGTCACCCTGACTGAATATAGGAAATTAGAGGCTTTGAGTAGCCTAGTCATTTGAAGTACATCAGACAGTCACTGGCAGTCACTTCCACTGAGAAATACAAATGAGGTTTGTTACTTACAATCCATAAACTACCAATGTTTAAAATAAAAAGTCTCTCTTGAATTAATATTAAAAGGATATAATTCTGAGGAATATATTCAATACATGGAGAGAAATGTGTATTTACCATCTCTTTAAATCACTGCTCAAGCCTCCTACTCATCAGGTTCCAACTTTGTGCTTGTATTAAACTAGAAATAACTTTGGCTTAAGCAGTTGCTATGGGTGGTGTCCACCCTCACTCCCCAGCCCCAAAACTGGGAAATACATAAATTAACATGAAGCTTCCTTCCCCTGAAGGTTTTGTTTAATTTTAGAAGCGTCAGGAAAATGTTAATGTTACACTTTGTTGCATATTTTCCAGCAGCATGTGGCATATGCTGAGAAGGGAAATAACACTGTTTGTCATTATGACTTTATGGCCAGGAATAAAAAAAATACATACATACGTATATATATATGGAACTGAATTAAACCTGTAATTCATAGATTTCTTAAATATTGTTCCCTGCTATACAGAGCATATTTAATAATTTAAGGTGGGTACAAGGTTCTTTCTCCCCTTCTCCATACTCCTGATTTGTTGCAAACCAGGAAAATAAACCTGAGAAAAATAGTTTTCTTCAGGAAAGTCTGTATGCGACAAACTTGACTCATCAAGCTGGAAGAAAGAGTTCTGAAAATTGATGCATCATTTTCAAGTTAATCCCTATTCACATAACTTAAGTGATAAGAGTAACTAACCAAAACAGAAGCATTTCTAAATAAATAATTTAGCATTTTAATATCTCCTTCACTATGAAAAAGTATTTACAGACTCAAAATTTCATGGAGCGGGGAAAACTTTCCTACCCTGCTCAAGTGCAACTCGTAAGTCTTCCTACCTAATAAAAATACATTTAAAATATTGTTTAAGTATGTGCACACACAAAACTGAAGAATCTACTAACTCTTTCCGTTTTTTTCCCCCCTTTGCCCAAGATATTGAGAAATACCTGCATAACAGTTTCCCTTAGGCGTGATTAAAAGAGGCATTGGGGTTTATCTGAGCATTAAGTTTTGACTAGATTTCAATGCATTTCTTTTAATTCCCCAAACTACCCTAAGCAGGTCTCCTTCTCGCATCAATCATAGGTCTATTTGGGTTGATTTAATAAAAAAAAAAAGTTTTTTTTTCCTCTTTTGACATCTGTATCCCACACAGAGAAACACTACAAGAGAAACTACTGTGCTGCTTGTGGCAATGCAAAATTATCTTCTCAGCATTTCACTTTTGAAAGTGAAAACAGAGATATAGCAGCAACTTCATCTGAATCCCATAGCAATGTCAATCAGCCCAACCAAAAGTTCTCTTGAAACGCATAAGAACATTCATATTATAAGCTAAGAATGGCTCTGTCATCTGTCACCATTTTCGATCACATTTAACAAGTCTGAGTTAAAGACAGTGCATGGCCCATAATTTATCTGGAATAACTGCATTATGGTCAATGGGGTTGTACCAGAGAAAAAGTAGAATCAGTTGTCCTCAAGTACAAAGCGTATTTCAGAACATGAGGCTCTGACAGAAGATAAGCAAGTAAAATCTGAATCTAAACCAGCTTGCTCTGCTTTGGTTTGACCAAGTTCTTCATAAAAAAGCATCACTGCTTAATTTCTGTTTTTTTGCCTTCCCATCCCCAAAAAGATGCAATACAGCAGTACTAGAATATTAGTGCACAGCTGACATGGCTATAAACACTTCAGATAATTTCTTTCATGCCCATATCATTACAGCTCAATATATACACAATTTTAAAAAACTAGATTTTACTCACTACCTCGTTACAGCAAAATATACTATCAAAGCATTCTCTGAAGTACAGCTTAACGTTTTTGTTCATTAATGTTTTCTATCTTAAGCCATTTACCTATATATATTTAGATACTTTAAAGTAGACAAGTATTAACAATTACTATGCAAGTGCAAGAGCCAGAGACTGTAATTTTTACTGTAAAACTTCAAGTGTTCATACTGTTACCTGCTCAGAAAACAAGACCCAGAACTTTTATCAATAAGCGAGCAAATCTGGGCTTTGATGTTCTGGCAATTCTGTATTCGAGATGTGCATTCACTTGCAATTTAAGAACAATCACCTTCTGTCTGCAAAGGCCTTTTGCACAGGCATCATTGCTCTTTGACAGCGGCAAGCATAAAGATGCCTTGGGTGAGCTCAGACCTACGGCTACAGATAAGGAGCAGCACGTGCATCCAGGGAACGCTAGCCAAATCATTCACCAGTGCTGCTGGGTCTCTCTCTCATGGATTTCTGACTAGCCAAGCTCACCCACTCACAAGTGCAGCATCAGTCTTCTACTACGCAGGTGAGAAAGGCCAGATCAGTTTTGTAGGAAGAACAGTGTGAACAGCCACATGCCAGTTCCATGCCAAGTCTTATGCCATTAACACAAAACTGTTAACTAGCTTGCAAAGTTTATAAAATAAATTCAAACTGATGGCTTGGGGAAAATGAGGAAAGCAGTATTATTAGTAAGGCCAACCTCCTGTCACCTCTAAAAGGCATCTTATCTCAGTAAAGAAATTAGTTAGATACTCTGCTGAACTTGGCATAGAATACCTTCTGTGAATGTAGAAAGCAGAAGTATGATTCTTCTCAGGCTTTCTGGAAAAAATTTCCATGAATTTGTATTTTAGACATCACTAGACTTATTAGTGAAAAGATACTAGCCAGAAAGACTGTACAGTATGGGTACTACCGTAAAGCAGAAGTGCAAAACTAAGTTTTGCCTGTAGTCATATGAGAAAATGGGGAAGGGAAAAAATGGGAAAAAAAAACAAGACCAAAACCCAGAACTTTCTGTAACAGTAACTGGAGGATTTTGGAAAGAAAACAATCAGGAAAAAAATAAACAAAAAAGACTAATCCCATCATGATCATTCTCTCATATAAGCTGGAGAAATTGCTTTCTGTAAAAATAAACAGAAAATGAACAGTAATACATTTTTGTATAGGTCATAATTGCCAGAACATTGAAGAAACAACTTTAATTTTGTAAGGACTGAAAGGATAAGTAACAAGTTGGCAGGGCTGCTTAGACATTTGTGAGTTCTCATAAATATTACCTACCACAAGTCTAAATCATTGCCAGCTCTGGCTTATGTTAGCCTATTTTAATACCTTACCAACTCCTCTCCCAGAAAATAGCTGACCTTTTAAAGCTTTTTTCTAGTGCTTAGAAGATAGTATCAAGTAAATGACTATCAGTTCCCAGAGGGACTAGAAATCTACAAATTTCATTTCTAATCTTTTGGAAGGACCATTAACTCAAATCATGATTTATTAGCTTTTTAAGAGCTTTTAACAATGATGAAATCCACATAAAACTAAATGTTTTAGAGTAATAACTCTTGCATCGAGTATCACTGTCCACGGAATAGATGAGTGAGCATTAGATTTATTAAAGCTGTGCTCTGGATTACCTAGAAAAATAATTTTGTATGCTGCTGGGCTCTACCTTTTAGCTGTATTCTTCTATTTGCTAAGGTAAAATGACTGGCACACTAACAAAAAACCTATATGGATTCAAAGATATGTTGCATCCTCCATTGATGTAGACTAACAATAAGTAGTATATAGATTTGAACTATCAAATCCTTTTTCTGGTGTGAATTTTCAAACTACTTACCTGTATATCTGAACTGGTTGACAAGAAAAGCACAGAGGACATTATAAGACCACCAGGCTCAGCAGTTGTTATAGCACTATGGAACACAGCATGCAGCGGCAATAAAGCCGGTGGCCTGCAGGATAGCTTATTTAGAGAAGCTTAAACAACATATAGTTTGGTTTCTATATATATATATAAATATATATATACACACACATTTTTCAATAGAATTTTTACACTTTTTTCCAATAGAACTAAAGCAACTTCCCCCAACAGCTAGTCATTCCAATGTTTCCAAGTCACATTTTTTGCCCTGTTCTAGTAATGGTAATATAGCTACAAAAAAATAATGCTGGTCAAATAAGATGACCTAATTTTCCCCTTAAAGTCATATGTAGAAGTCAAAATATGCAGGATCTTCCCCATACGTTTCCGTATCTGCAGCAAAGGCCTGTGGCAAATGCACTAATTACAAAGGAATCACTGCTGCATCCACTTTGATTTGTAACTTCAGTGAGAGAAGAACGGTACTCTGAACAGAAAAACCCTACAGCTTCTCTAAAGGCCAGCTGGATCTGCCTGGTTTACTAAACATAAGATATTGAAGAACTCATGTCTCTGCTGACACTTACAGAGTGCTCACAGAAGATGTGAGCCACTATGAATGGCTCACGAGATAAGATCAAAGGAGTCCCTACTCTTATTTCTGAGAAACCCTCGGCTCTGGAGGAGATGCATGCAGCCGCAAGATCGGGTGGTGTTTCAGATCTGGTTTTCTTCCTATACAAGCACTTCCTCTTGGGCATTTGCATATGTTTAATCTTACCCATGTAGCAGAATTAAATATCAAACCACCACGGGGGCAGCATAGCGCTCTTGTGTTTGAGAGGGAACATAATCCCTAAGGTTTACGGAGAAGTTTTTTGTTTATTTTGAGAGGAGGGTAGAAAGGGTACTGTCCCAAGCAGCTATCAGATGCTGGCTTAGGACTTCATGTATTTGAAAGAGGAATACAGACAGGTACGAGATGCAGTGAGAGTTTAAAGTAGTACAATTTAACTTAGTTCTCTGTAGAACAATCTAGTCTGATGCAATTCCAGGAAGCAGGAAAAAAAGGGCCATAAAGAGTAGTATTACTGCTCTAAATTCACCATCCCAAATTAAAATTTCCACTGCCAAGATAAGCTTTTAAGTTCCCATATCCTGCAAGGATAACAGGGTAGGCATAGCCTCATATTTCTGCAGAGTCTTAGCAATAAGAGTTTCAAATTTCCTGAATTTAGATACAAGACACGTGGTTTTGCACGACTTTAAAACAAATAGCCTAGATATTGAAAATACCACATTAAAATACACAGCTAAACAAATTCCAGAGCAATTCACTTTAAATATATGCTCTGTGTTCTCATGCTACAACGTTTAGATAGCAGCGTGCCCTGTTCTCTCATTTAGGCTCTCTAATCTTTGTCATTAAGATACTTTCCCACTGGTAACTGGGATGCTTCAGAGGATACAAGCAAATATAGTCACCATCCAAGTACAACTTGAAAAACATGTCTCGAGAGTGATAAATCACTTTTATTACTTATTCCCACCACAACTTTTATATACAACTGCAGGCTGCAACATAACACAAATGAAAGTTTTTTAACACTGTAATAAGAAAATTCTTCATTGAAGCAAATATGCTATCTACAGTGCTGCTTATATTCTTGCCCAGAAGAGTTCAATACGCTAAATATCTGACTCCAAAGAAACAATGATCCCTTTGTTTTTGTCCTCTCCCTGCAAGAAGGGTACATTATGTCTTTATTTTGGAGAGATGCTACAGACAAACGTGTTAAATATTTGGGGGACGTTACAGCAATGAGAAAGCAGAGCCCCCACCCAGAAAACGTTTGCAGATAAGGCAAAAAAGTAGGACCATAGAACTGAGCTCAGCTGCTAGTTCAGCTAAAGCTAACCTTTAAGAGTTGATCATCTCCATGTGATTATCCCCTTCCCCCTTTGAAAAATGGGCACTACTATACTTCATCACTCACTCTCTGAGAGTGAAGCAGAGACTGCTACTGCTGTTTCTGTACTCAGTGCCACAGTCCCAACCAGACCCTTCCATCACTGTGATGACTGTTGTAATTGTTATTGCTGCAGACCCAACAGGGTAAGTAATTTTCTTGATTCCACAAAACTGAAGAGTGAAATACAGTTGTTTTCAAACCCTTTAGATTTCCTTCCTGTACAATATGTAAATAACATTGAATCATGTTACCTGTTACATCATGACTTCATGCTATTTCATCCAACAGTAAGCTTGGAAAGTGAAATTCACAGCTGTACTGGATTTTAGGCATCATACTCAACAAAGCTGTGATATCTCTCTTCTTTTCCAACATTCACCCCATCCCCATACAGAAGTCCCACATCTTTTCAAGTTTCAGAGCCCTTTCCCACACAGAAATAAGTGTCTCCCCATTACAGCTTTCTCCCTTCCATCCCCCTCCCTTTAAAAGTCTTCTGTGCTCCAGAGATACCAGATCACCCTTCTTACAAAGAAGATCTAATCAGTAGTGTTCTCCCCTTGTATTCAGCTTTGAAGTATAACACTTTCCCTGCACACACAAAGGAGGCCTTGTGCACCTGAAAGCTTGTCTGCTTTTTCCAGGTGCATCAGTCCATCTTTTGAGACATAACCTCTGTCTATAAACCTTGTCACACTTGTGTCCTTAAACCGCTTTTGAGAAAACATTATCAACACTACACAAAAAAAATCAACAAACAACATAGAAAAGCCACACACACCAAACACCTCACCACCCTCCCGGAACATTATGACCCTACTCTGGAAAAGTGAAACAAACTTCAAGCTGTGTGAATTTATTTGTCCAATTTCAGCATCTTAAACATACGTGCAAATTACCAGTTCAGTTTACGTTTTTTAGTCAGCTATAAGGATCTCTCCTTTTTCCAGGTATTGGAGAGATATCTTAGCAGGCCTTTAAAAAGCTTATTGGTTCGCTATATAGGACGCTATACTGGACGCTAGCTATATAGCTCAGGAAATCATTTCTTTAGGCAAACTTCAGACTGCAACTTCCAAAGTAAACCAGGACTGAGATGCTTTAAGAGCATGTGTACCAACTGACTTTGTCTCACTTTGGAGAGAGAAAGAAAAAAAAGAAAAGCAACTCCTTAAAAAGCACTTTCTTAAAGCTGTTAGTTAATCCTTTAAAAAGAAACAATTCTTAAACTGTGTCCTATAAAAGTAAACAAAGCCCAAGGGAGCCTTTCTGAATGGTTTACACATCAGTCTTTCTGAAAAAGGTCCTTCTAAAATGTATACAATATGCAAATAACTATTACAGAGCTGTAAGACATGAAAAAATCTCTTTTATGCTGTTTTCTTCAAGATGTAAATGAAAGATACTTTCTCTGTATTCAGGAAGTGTGGGCAACAATGACACAGAATCTTCTAAGAAAGAAGATATTTAGCAAACAAAGATCAAACTCATTACCTTCAAAGTTGCATTTATTCGCTATAAAAACAATTGCATTCGTTAGGAGCATTACATAGAAAACTCTTGGCCTCACCTGTCATGCTGAGACTCCAAAACCTATAAACGTTGAGCTCTAAATACTGCACATTCAGCTACACATGAAGGACTCCCTCTACAGTATAAGCACCATCTAAGATCATGTGGATCAGTGCTTAATTATTACATCAATCACATCAATAGCAGTGGAGATTTGGAGGACCACTAGATAACTACATACTTCACTCATTTTTACAGTAAGCATTGCTCAGTATTTCAAAAAAATGATTTTAGTAGTTTAAAATATCCTCAGGAAGTTTGATTAGGAAGGCCACAATCACAAAATCCAGTATTTCAGAAGAGAAAACACAGTCATTCAAACTGAGCAAAAGTGAGTGCACCATTTAATCCTGAATGAACACAGTTAAACAGAACACACTGCAGATGAGAAAGACGATTTTCATCTCAGATTTTACGTCAAATTCAGGATATTCTCTATAACGGTACTAAACTGACACCAGGAATCAATGCATCAAGCAGCAAACTGTTACTTTGGTGCAACTTCTCTTGATACAAAAAGTTGTTCCAAAAATAAAGTGATATACATTGAACATATTCTTCCATAAAAAATTCCAGCAGTAGAAGCCATCTAAAGTAATCGTCCTCCCTGGAATCGATCATTCACATGAAACAAAGGAACAGAGTCCACACAGCTGGAAGGGAAAAATGTTTCAAAGCAGGACTTGATTTTTTTAATACGTGTGTGTTGTTGCCTTTTTAAACAGGTAACATCCTCAGCACCTACACTGAAATGATCTGTGAGTGCTATTTGTGAGATAGGTCACTAGGTTCAAAAAGTAATACATGAAGAGACACAGGAGATTTAACCTCCTATTTAATTCTTGTAAGATCTTTGGAAAGGCAGACAATTAAGAGGTTTTCTTTGTTTTTTTTTTGGGGGGATGTCTTGGGGAGAGCGTTATTATACAAGAGAAATGATACTAACTCCTTTTTAGAAGGCATACATTTCTCTCATAGAGAAACTAACATAACTGTAGAGAAGACAAAGCAAAGGACGACTCTACTCAAGGTATCTAGAACGTCTGTGCCAAAGCCTTCGAATGTGACCAGAAGAAAGAGTAACTAATTACAGCATTTTACAGTATACGCACATACGGTAGTGAATCCCAGCTCCTCCTGCACTTTTAAAGGATAAAATAGAAGTTTGCTAATCTTGTCAAAGTGCTTCTTCCTGAATCATTAAAGCAAAAAAAAAAAAAGAAAAGAAAAAAAAAGAATCACCATCACCACCTTGGTTAAAAAGGCTTATGCAAGCTCTATTTAACTGCTGATGAAGACAGGAAATTAATTTCAACTCTTACTATTCTACTCAAGTTGCAAATGAAATCCAGGTATGCCAAAGAGTCCCTCACTACAGATTCCTATTGCATAACGCACAACTTTTGTTCATTAATGCCTTTATGCAGCATTTCAGCAAACGTGTGTATTAGCCTGTTCTGACCACCATACTCTGAGGACACATTGCTAGTACAAGAGCAGCTCTGTTGATTCAAAATACAAATTCCCACAGTACCAACGTTTTTGAAATTCTCCCATCCAAATAAAGTTTCTATATGCCTACTTTGTTCCAGAATACCGATATGGCCACAGCCTGACAAGTTGGAGCTGAAGAATTATTTATTCACCTAGGCAAAATACCCTGGAACCTGTAGCATTATCCTGTTTTGTTATTTGCTTTTTACAGTCAAACTAGAAAAACAATTTTGACTGTGGTTCAGTTGTGTGACCAAGAGCTGAATTGCTCCAGAGTGTAACCCACATGATTCAGCCTCAGCTTCAGTTTTACTTATACTACTATTTGAGTTTTTTGGGGCGTTGGAGGGGAAGAGGATAATTTGTTTCATTTATTCTCTATCCAGTCTCTAAAGTAGGTGCATAAAGTTTTCTAAAGAGATCACTGTAATTCCATTGAGTTCAGTACACTTGCTTCTACTTAACAGTTGCTGGAGCCTCATCTGCAAGAGATGTTTTTAGCCTGTTTTTCCAAGGGCTGCAGTGGTTGGCCTAATTTTCATCTACCTCGCATTTTGTGCTGTCATTTACATCAGTGCTAGCTGGTTGTAATACAGTACTCTCAAAGCGCACCTCGTGCCAAACCTAAAAATAGCCCTATATTCTCCCAAAGAGAAAATATGAAAAATGAAGTCTTGAAGGTAACTTACTACCAACTGTTCAAGGATTCTGCACATACAGTAGTTTTTCATGGATAGATACCTATCCGGAACCAGACTTTTCTTCTGCAGAGGTCACAGAAGTCAGCCCTTTAGCAGCAGCAACAGCTTTCATTTCCTAAGCTTTCTTACTAGGATTCCCATGATAAGCAACAAGGAAGGGTCAGAGGAACTCTAACTTAATCACCATAGTTGCTATAAATTGACCAAATTTTATGTACAGTCAAGCATGTGCTTTATATACAAGATAATATTCTTCTTGAACTGATTTCACACACACAAAAATTGCAAAGTATTGCATTTAAACTGTTTAGCACTGTCAAACGGTTATAATACATAATGGGAAAGAGTATGTCCACTTGAACATCTGCGTAGATACGGACTCTGACGATCAGTAAGCCAATTGTCTAAAAAGCATAGTACAAAAAACACTAGAAAAGTTAGTAAATTTTTTCTAACGAAGGGGGAGTGTTGCAGGCTTAAAAGACATAATATGCAGGAAGTCACTTACAGCTCTACACACATGGCTCCAGTTTGAAGTCTTGCATCTTTAAGACATTTGCTAATATTTTTACAAATAAGAGTACCTCTATCAAAGCCTTCCTCTGTCTCAAAGCAATTGCTTATAGAGTTAACATTAAAGATTTAAGCATATTCACATTATTTTTTAGTATAATATTTTCTTATGCAGCACAGTGGTATTTTCCATGTGAAAGCCATGAGTCTGAAACAATACCTAATTATCATAATCTACTAAGACCTGTATTTCAATACATTTTAGAAGTGGTTTTGGATTACTTCTTACTTGGCAGCCTCATACCAGCATAAGAGTAAAGAATTGCAGAACCACCACTGGAAAAAATACAGTTACAGAGTGCAATGCTGCCATCTGCTGAAGATTTGTTTTTTTAACGGTCCAACGGTTATTTCCATAGATTCAGTTCTGGGCTTTTGAACACTCAAAGCTATTTAAAAACTGTTTAAACTGATCAATTTGAGACAAAACGACAAATAATCTTGGATCAAACCTTTGTGAGTACGAGTTCAAGGCAAACTGCAGTCAGGTAAAGTAGGTCTACCTCCTGTTAATGGAATGGCCACCCACACTTGCTAAGACCCCGTACGTTTCTGTGTTGCATACCACACCGCATCTGAAATCTTGCGGAAGGTTCCCTCTGTCAGCAGCAGGCCCCAAAAGCAGTATTTCATACATAGCAATAACTTCAGAATAGGATATCCACTTGTGGATTTCCTCTGGCTGTGCATGGAGGAAATGGCAACATCAGGGAGGATGACTCTAGCAGCCCAGGCTGGTACCCCCCCCTTACTGGATGCACCACCCTTGAGCATAGAGCCTTGTCAAAAGCTTTAAGAGACCATATCATGAGTTTTTGTTATTCCTCCAGTTCTACGGTCATGGAAAAATGAGTTTTCCTCACTTCCTGGTGATGGTCTGCTGTAATTAAGCAGCTGTATTCAATTTGTCTAGAGAGAAAATTTTTCAGATGTAGAGCAAGGCAAAACATATTCACCCAAAAAAATTATTAAAGAAAAAAAGAAAATAACATGAAAATACCACAGCATTATTTCCACTATGACATATATTAGCTGCGGTAACAGAATTTAAGTGCATGTACACAGTTCTCATCTAATACAAGAAGTCTTGAGCAAGTGTTACCAACAAAGCAGTTTGGCACTTCTCAGATAAATGAGACTGAAGGGCTTATGCAAATATAACACTTGAACTGCAAGCTATACATTTCTGTTCCCATTCCACTAGTATAAAACTGAAATAACGCCTATTAGTTAGGTGAAGGTGGACCTCAGTTTAAAATAGTGTAAACAAATCAAGGATGTGAGCCAGTGCACCAAGTTTAGTCATGCATGCCTTTACCAGGTACATACTTAACCCTGCAAGTCTGATCTTTCAGCACCTTGCACTGGAATAAGCAGGTATAGAATTAGATTATAACATTACTGTGTTAGAATAGTACTTGATATTCACTTTAAACAGATGAGCAGCCTAATGGGAAATACTTAAAGAGACCTCTTCTACATACAGGCCAACAGACAAGCTCGTCAAATAATGACTGCTACACAGCTTGTCTCTTTGTTACCAACTTTCATTTAAAAAAAAAAAAAAAACTCTTCTGTTGCATCATCTTATCTGGAGCAGCTCTACAGTAATTATCATGGATTCGTGCTATATTATTTACATTGATAAAAGGCAATTATCAGAAGATTTCAGAATCATTTACTGGACTTAATTCCAAGCATAAACCGATAAGAGCTTCACTGATATCGGTCAATTTGATTAAGGTATGAATCACATACCAAGAAATACTACCACTGAGTACTTCAAGGTGGTTTTAGTTCTAGGAGTAGCACGGTGGGAAAAACAAAGATAAAAAAAACAAAAAAAATCACCTTGATCTGTAGCTAACATATTTATCCTTAGTTTCCTTTGCTTAGGGGGCAAAAAAAGCTACATTTTAGGATAAAAAAATTAAATGTCATCTATCAAAAAGTGTAGTAAGGCTGACATTTTACACCCAAATAAACCTTTTTTGATAATTAGTGAACAGTAAGTTGTTTAATGTAGAAACAAAATGAAAGTGATTTATCAGTTGAACAAAAGGAATTTTTGTAAAATATAGTCAATAGTAATATTAAAGCAAAGACTCATTTACTCAGAGTAATTCATGACCTATTCATGTAAAGAATGCAGTAAAGAACAAGCAAGAAGGGTTTTTTTTTTTGCCAGAGCAAAACTCATATTTACAATTCCAAGCCAGTGAAGGAGTAAAGATACTAGATTTGACTATGCAAGAGATAAAGAGCATTTTCTTGTCCATAGTACAACAGGTAAGACAAGTCCAGAGTTGCAGCAACACTACTGTCGCAAGTCAAAGGTTCAGAGGTCTGAAGTCAACAGCCTGTTGTCACCTCAAGGTTTCTTGCAGACCACCAGCACAACTATACAACACAAGAACTTGAATAGACCACTTACTCGGACCTCACGGACCGCTGATGGTCCATGGATAGCATGAAAGCAACTGCTCTATCAAACCAAGTAATCCTGTGCTATTCAAGCGCAGGAGGCGGAAGACACAATGAAGTGCCAACACCAAAATACAGAGCAAAGTCCTCCTATGGTTTAAATGGATGCCGTTCCACTAATGGTGGTATTTTGTTGATAACTCGCAGAAGCTGAGCCATATGCTTAAGTGCTGCTGCTACTACCAATGCTGCTAACTGCTCTCCTTACCCCTTCAGGACAATTTATTGAGCAGGACAATTAGGACCAGCACTTTCATAGCTTGTAATCACTACCAGTTTTTCTCCCTAGTTTATCTGTATCAGTTATAATTTTCTTTCAGGATATGGCTCATTAGTCTCCAATGTGTATTGTTCACATCTACTCTAAAAATCATTACTTAGCCTATGCAAGCACAATTGAATTTAGATGCGTTGTTCCTATTTCAGCTGCATCCAAACCACAACTGTTATTGGAAACTTCTGGCCTAAGTTACTCTCCAAATTGACCCTTAAACCCCCACTTTCCTATATTGTCCAGCAGCCATTTAATGGAGTAAGCGACAGGAATTTTCACCCCATTATCCCATGGATTAGCTTCCAGAGAAAATAAGCAGCTCAGGAAGTAGGAATATTTCATTTAAGTACCATCAGATTTGTATTTCAAACCAGCATTCATTTGAGGCATCAAAGAATTCTAGTCTTCCAATTGTTACACTGCATAAGGAAGCAATCCTGAAGCAACAGCTCACCATGGGTCACATCCTGACTGATACTGCTAGCTGTTCTCCTCAACTTACTCTTCTACAGACATCATACACCAGTGATACCTGTCTGTTGTGTGCCACATAGGAAAAGCCTAGTACGCTGCAGGTCACTGCAATCTAAGCTCCAAGAGGGATTAAAAGATGCCCACGCTGGAGAAGTTACTGTGCTAACAATTCATTCTGCTCTTTGCCTTACTTTGCACCTCACTTCTGCAAGGATTCTGATAATTTCTGAAGTTCCTCCTCATTACGAAATAAAGCAAACAATTCAGATCACTCAGCTAAAGCATTAGGTTTCCTTCAGCCAAACGCAGCTATTAGCGCTACCTTGGGTCTATTTTTGCCAGAAGGGAAGAGTGTTATCGTAAATCAAATGATATTTAAGACTGTTTAAGGTAGGTATATATGTATCTAGTAGGAGACATACAGCTTTCATTACTGACATAAGGCAAACTATTTAGATAGTAAATAAAATGCAAAGCAACAGAAGAGAAAAGAGGAAAAATTAGCATAAAAACCTGAAGTTCTCTTCAGTGTACGATGCACCCACTCCAACGGCCAACTGTTAGAACAAACCAAAACACCCACCAATGGCTTTTTAAAAAAGTAAAGTCCCAAAAATTAATTAGAACATCTGCCAAAGCAATATAATGCCGATTACAGACTCCAACCCAGCAGTGGCACCACATAAAGTCCCCTGCAAAGCGATGCCTTCCAAATGCAGCAGCCTTCACATGATTTACTGGTCAGCACACACACATATATACAAAGGAGTGATTATGTGCTTCTGATTTCAGGTGTAATTCAGAAAGATCATTTCCATAGTTTTAGCAGCAAACAGCAAACTCACATGTTCCAAATTGCTGCTCTTCTTCCCAACAATTGTATTTTGTGGTTCTACTTCCATTTCCTTTACTCTGTATGCATAAGCAGGAGGCCTCTCTTTGGCCCGAATTATTTACCCTATAATTTGTGCTTCTGTTTTCAACTAGTATTTACTGATTAATCACGCCAAAAATCACACATGCTGAATGTTAACGTATGGCCCACTGCAAAGCCCTATGAATTTCCTGGTTTCCTTTTAGCCAGACATAAGCTTCCCATTACTTTGCGCCAAAGTTTATCCTCTCACACAACATGAAGCAAATTCACTGACTTAAGTGAAACTGCTTCCATTTGTATTATACAGTAATACTACATTTCTAAACCGTCACCCCAGTCATGACTCCTTGATGATTTGGCCTTAATTTCTGGTATCTCAACGCTACTCAAACTAAAAGCCTGAAAGCTCCATAGCATCCGAAATTCATTTATGAATGTTGAGGCACGCAAACATCAAAAGGATTTGAAGTCTACACCTATGCCACTGAGTAGAGACAACTTGCACACGTACCTGTGCACAAGCCATCTGCTCAGTTCTTATGCTTGCCTTAGAGCAGCGGTAAACTCCAGCTATGGAGCTCTGGGGTACTCAATAGCACACAAGGGAGCCACACAGACTTCAGAAAGGACAATGTTCTTAACTGTGATTAATGAAAAAAAAATCTATAAAGAGGGTACCAAAGTGAGACAAGATACACAGACAAGATAAACAGCAGAAAAAGTAGGAGTTGCACATACTGATTTTGCAAGCTTTGGTGTATCTGACAACCAGCCTAACCACCCCAGCAAGAGTGCTTCAATTAGGTTACCTTGCAGGAAGAAGGCTCTTTGCTAGATATCCTTACAACATTCAGCTGCTTAGAAGCAAGTAGACAAACATCTTCATCATGCAGACATGCACTAAATAGCTTTGAAAGACTGGCTACCTATTGTAAGTACCTAAGAATGCTGTTAAAGGGCTATGGCTATTAGGACCAAAACACAAAAGGACTTGTACCTTAGATCTCTGTTGACAAAGTTGTCTTGAAGCACAAAGGCACATCATAGCACTCTTAGTACTCTCAATGAGACAGAAGTCTCCAACTCGAGGAAACAGGATCTTCAAAGATACCTTATGTGGAAGGGTTCAAAAGCAGTGACACAGCTGCACCAATCACTGTCATAATAAATAGTGATAAAATTTTTTTTTGGCTTGCTTACATTACATGCACAGAATAGCACAATGAGAATGACAGTCAGATCCAGCCATCACTCATAGCAGTATTTTAAATAGATGTAGGTTACTATGGGCCTTGCAAACAGCGCAGCAGTTAAATTTTCAAAGTTATTAGGAACTTAAATACATATGCAAGCACCTATATAGCATTGATTTCAATGGGACTTACACACCTAGCTTGACTCACTTGGCAAGTCTCCAGAAGGAGCAAAGATTCCTGAGGTGTTTGGGCTGGATGCAATGGGGGATTTGGCCACTTACTTGGTCCAGTCCCCAGACTGCCCACTCTTTGGGTACATGGGCTCTTGCTCATAGAGCCGAAGCCTCCCAAGGCAACTACAACCCTACTACTGCCTGTATCCACGCAAGCCACCTTGGGAAACTCAGCAGCTCTCGTGACTCTAGGGGGGACCTACAGAAACGTGTTTGCAGCTGCACTAACACAAAGCGGCTGGGGTGGATCTTGCATTACTATGTAAAAGCCTCAGAGCGCTTGTCCAAAGCTTGAGCCACTCAGGAGGCAGTGAGAGTATGGGGAAATGTGGGGGGGGGGGGGGGGGGGGGGAAGCATTTGAATAGATGCTTGCTACCTTCCCAGAGGGAGCACCAGCTTCAAGGCAATCCTCTCCTACTGAGATCAAGCCACTCTGTGAGGAGAGACGTGGGGGAGAAGCAAGGCCAGTGGAGAGAGAGAGGCAGGACGGGCCAAAGCATACAAGAAAATAATTTCCCAACCTCAGATCTGGCCACTTAACATAGACATAATCCCAACTCCTAGCTGAAGGAAGGCATCCTCAAATCCATCATCAATCTGCTACAAAATTCCTCTGTAATCTAAATGAGGTGAGCATATTTCCACTTCTGAGACGTTTTCGGCTTGTTTCAGCAACGTACAAGTTTACACTAAAGTGACAGAGGAGCCATTTACGAAGACCTAGTTCACTGACAAAGCTACATAAAGTTGCAACTGAGAGCTTTACAATATTAACTAGGCCTCATATGCTGGCATAAGTCTGACGTGACTTTCCTTAAAAACACATAGCCTATTTTAAGTTCTTCCTTTAACCAGTGCATTTAAAAGCTTAAACTTTAAAGAGTTTAAAAGTTTAACTAAGCAATACAGTTAATCAACTCTAATCCACAGTCCAATGTTTAGGATGCCCAGAAAATAAATGCAAGGAATAAAGTCAACTGATTCAGTTAGCTATAGAGTTTTAGTGTTGTTTCCTAGTCCAGTACCCCACCCCGCAGCACGGGCGCCCTCAATGGCAAGCAGCTGCCTGAACTTTGGGCAACACTGCAAGAACACTTCTAATACCATCTACTCTTGAACAAACCTTTTCAGGAGAATTTAAGACAGACCTGCTGGGCTAGCATTTTGCAACAGTACTGAATTCCTACAGACTAAAGAATATGATAGATCCCATTGATCTCAGTCACTCCAAACACAGCTAATCAACAGACTGTAATTTCAGAAAGGTCTTTCAGACAGGATGCCACATGAAAAAGGCATCTATACCTCCAGTTGACTTGATTCTGTAAGCAACCATTAGCATTTTCACCTATTGTTCTCTGCTGCACACGACAAAGCATTTGGCAAAGCAGTTCTATTTTTAGGGAGCCTGGGAATGCTTTTGCCTCGTTTTTCCCTTTCACTTTGTGTGATCACAGTGCCATCTAATGGAAAAGTTGCGGAAAGCAGCCTTACTTGCTATTTAGTATTTTTAAATTTAAGATCAGAAAAAACAAAGTCTTCATCATAGACTTTTATAGGCATTTGTTAGAATATGTAAAAATCTAATATTGTGGAAGGGTTTTTACTAAATGCAAGACTACGCAAAGTGCAAGACTGACATATTCAAATAAACTTAAGTTAAGCAAACACTATCACAAACACTAACAATTTACTAATACACACAGAACAAAAGTTGCCACTTCTAGAAATAAATCTCAGGGAGGGCTACCCTGTGGATGTCTGGATAATAACCCTTGCTGTTTATCCTTCTCTTTGATCCTGCATCTCCCACTCCAGTGGAGCCCTACGTGTGAGAAATACCCTAGGGATAAACACATAAAACCTACTCTCACCTCATTACGGTTTAGTCTCCAAAATTGTGCAACACCTAAATCTTTGTAAGTGCTGCCTCCAGCAATAACCTTCAGGCATATAAAGTTTCTATGTATCTATAAGCATCTATACATCCATAAACACATCCTCTTTTTTTCCAAAGTCATTCCAAAGCCAGTGGAACTCAGAACAAAGCAACCACAATAAGACTGTAAGTTAAGTCCATACTCAATGTTAAATGAGGAGAAACATGCACTGCTAAAAAGGGTGCCAGTGACCCTAGAAAAGATTTCCAAGGACCAAGGAACTACAGGCTTGCAAGCATGACATTTATACCAAGCAAATTAACAGAAAAATGAAGAACATGATATAGGCTAGAAGTGGCAGACCCTTAGATAAATAGGGCAGCATGGAGGAACGGCTTCTGTAAAGAGAAATCCTGCCTCCCAAGCACAATTTTAGGAACAAGTACAGTTATCCAAGACCTCACCACTAGCTAAGAGCACCTTCAGGCTCAGGCCAGGCCCGTCCTGGTCCCCTGCTGTAAGAAGGGCAATGCATGGTAGGTCTGTAGAAGGGGAAGCACAGTGGCTAGGGGGTTGTTTTCAAAGGAAAACAAGGTGCAAATAAAAAAAAAAATCAGGTTATTATTGGGGAAGGGGGGGGGAGAAGAAGGAAAGAAGAATTACCTCTTTCTAGATCATATTTAATATTGCTATCACATTGCACCTCCACAAGTGTTTTTTTTTAATAAAGATATGTCATTTGTTCCTATTCCAGCTTTATAAAAGAAGTCACCACACACACATATGTATGTGTGACTTCAAGAGTTTTTCAGTAATGGTGTAAAAATATCTTTATGCATACATTTAGATATATAAAACTGATGATTAGAAGCACTAACCAAGGACTCACAACCAAAGAAAAGCATTAATGTCAACAAAAGTATATACCTCTCTTTCACATGTTTGCAAGGCACCTACCTCTCAGAAAAAAGCATTACAAACACAAGCGCAGCAGCCTGCCTGGGACACGTCTCTCTTCACCCACCCAGGCCCGCTCGGCCCTCACAGCCGCACCATTGCTTCCCACCCCAGCACGACTGCTGCACCGGCTGCAGCAACTCAGGCCCCCTCGGAGGCCGCAGCAACAACCCCAGCACAAACCAGGAAAACTCCACCAAGACCTGGACCCCTCCCTCACAGAGGCACACTCCCCTGCCAAATAAAGCAATGCAAACTCACCAAGGCCAGCTCCAAAATGGCACCCTTCCTCCTGCCAGGTGCTGAGGGCTGCCAGGAGCCACCCAACCCAGCCTGGCGCCACCGGCCCTTTGGCTCCTCGCACAGCTGAGGCAGAGCAGGGCCCTCAGCACCTCCCCACCGCACAGGTGGCCACAGCCTAGCCACCAAGCGGCACACCTGCGCCCAAGGTCGGCTCTACCTGCCTAACAGCCCTGCCCCTGTCAGGCCATACTCACCCTGAGTATTTCATTCGCGATTTGCGATTTCATTTGCTCTGTTTCATCAATGCACATTGCGCGCAGGTCAGCCGACGCTTGTGTTAACGTGAGCCTAGGAAATTACCGTTAATTGCCCTGATTTAGCGTCAAATCCCCATCCTGGAAAATGTTTATTTCAGGTATTGACTGTGGGGATCAATCAGGAGCTTAGGCCTCTGCTTCAGGAATACAAACACATGTTGCCTCACACAGCAGTTTGGGGGGGGGGTCAGAGGTAAGACAAAAATAAGCTGAGAAAGAGAGTAAAAGCCAAAGCGGGCTATGGAGGATGAAGGTGAAGGTCTGTGACAGAGGTGGCAGGGCTGTGCGCCCCTGGCTGCTTGTCCTGCCCGTGGCGGGGCTGAAGCGTGCCCAGCGCCAAACAGCGCGACTGCTACAGGAAAACTGGGAGCAGGACAAACAGGACCCGGTCCGTGCACCTCGGAGGCGGCAAAAACTGCACAGCCGGCCCCAGGACACTGCAGCGACATCCCGAGTCCCAAAGCAGAGCACACAGCCAGAGGTTTCACCGCGGCCGGCGGGGGCTGAGCGTGTGTTGCAGGAACAGCACGCCGCGTCAGCCCATCAGGAAACGCGCCGAGCTGCCGCGCTGAGGAGGCTGTTGCGGGGCGGCCCTGCCTCCCAATTCCTCCTGTTTTTGAGCCAACGCCGCCCAGCGTAACGCCCAGGCGGTAACGGGGAGGACGTCGTCGTGCCCTCCCTACCCCAACGTGGTTCCCAGCACATGTGGGGGGAAGTGGGGAAAGGGCATTTTCCTTACTCAGTTTCTTAAAGAAAAGTGTTCCACGAGGGAGCTTGTTTTTTCTTTTTAGTATTTCCGACACCCCTGCAAGTATTCCTCCATGCTGTCTTAATGCCTCAGCATTGAGACATGGCACTTGTGCATAAGGAATAAAACGTGAAACCTCACTGCAGACAAAGGATGAATTTTATTTACGCTGTAACATGTTATTGACTTTTATTTTTTAATTAAGTTTTCATTACACTAGATGCGATAGGCGCGACACGCTTCAGGCATGACTATACTGTCACTGAAATTGATGGCAAAGTTCCTATGAAATTCACAGAGGAAAAAGCCATAGAAAGAATAGGGAAAAAATGGTACCTAGAATACACTGAACCCCCCGCAGTACAGAGACTGCAGGCTGATTTGGGCAATGAAGACGCCGCTGCCTGAGCGATCCCAGGTGTTAACATACATGTGTGCAAGATCTGGGCCTAAACATGCAGGCAGTGTCCTCCAGCTTTCTCCTTCTGGCTTGCCCCTTTTACATGGCCCTGACACCTCTCAAGAGGTGAAAAGAAATATAAAATTGTTTTAATTTTTTTCCCTTCCTGCATTATTACACGTTTTTAAAGGCAGTATCAGCATAATTAGCAGTTACAAAGAAAAGGCTACAATTCAGCATAAGGGAGAAGAAATACTTTGTTCCTTTCCCATTATAGTGACAGTGACAGTCAATATTTACTTGAATAATACATTAAATAACATACCATAAAAATAGCCTTTGTTTCCTACAAGATCACACATGCAGCTCTTACCAGGAAAACATGTTAATTTTTTCCACACTGAAATACTTTGCACATACCAAGTGTATGTTTATATATAAGCACATACCCAGATAACCAAACATATATATGCAAACTTTAAAAACAGCCTCATGCAAGTGCTCCCTTTGTGTATTTGTGTGATCACTATCCATCAGTACACGCTAAGCTGTGTACAAGACACGGCTCTAGGTACCTGCACAAAAATACTCTCTCCAGCACACAGAAAAGCATCATGCCCCACCCCTCGCGGGCACACAACTGCAGCCCTGTAGGTGCGGGAAGGGGCACACGTGCAGACACACGTGGCTGACACGACTGCACAATTTTCCCATAAACTATTTAAGCTTCTCCGCCACCCCGGCCGAGCGCAGCCAGAGAAGACCCAAAAAAGCCCTCTCCGCCTCCCAAAAAGCTGTGTGCTCCAGGTGAGGCTCGAACTCACAACCTCGGCATTGCTCGGCTTTGTACTGCTGTATAAGTACCGCGCGCTAACCGATTGCGCCACTGGAGCCCTGACACCAACTCCTCCCGAACGGTTTATGAAGGGCTCGCCCAGGCCGGGCCCGGCCGTGACAACCGCGCGGCGCCCGGCCGCCCGCCGCGCCCTACGCCAACCGCGCGTAACGGCTCCGTGGCTGGACCGCGCGCGCGGGCCTCACGGGCCGCGCTCTCGCCGTTAACGGCCGCTAGCGGCGGCGGGGAAAGAGGGGAGGACGCTGTGCTGGCCCGGCAAGAGGGCGCCCCCAGCTACGGGACGGGGTAGAGCGGCGGCGGTGCCGGGGACAAAGCCCTCGCCCCCGCGCGTCCGCGGCGAGGCGCGCAGCCGGCCGCAAGGCCGGCAAGGCGGTGGCCGCCGGCAGAGCCCGGCCCCCTCCGCCGCGCGCGGGCGGGGCCTGTCCCGAGGGGCGGGGCGGGGCGCCGCCTGCTGCGGGGCCTCCGGCCGGGGCGGGAGGCCCGGGGCACGGGGGTGGGTGGGGGGAGACGACAAGCAAGCAGGCGGCCGGCCGCGTGGAAACGACACGCGGTTTTCCAGTGAAACGTGGAGAGGGAGAACTGAGCCGGGGGTTCCCTCAGGCAGCGTATGGCCTTGACACGGCTGGCACGGGCGGCCCTTGCCGCAGCTCACGGGTTTCTTTAAAAAAAGGGGCGTTACCGCAAAGCCACGGCGCCGACCGAAACGCGTTGGGGGCCCGCGTCGCAGGCGGGCGCGCACGCACGGAGGCCCTTGGGTGAAGGCGTTAGCTGCAGGCCACTACGGTTCATCTTCACCCTCGTTCACATTGGTGAGGAAACAAATCTTAGGCATCTGCCTGCTGAGCTTAGTTCCAAAACAAAGATAAAAGCAATTAATTGCAGTCACTAAATTACATGGTTATCCCTGGAGCGTCACTAGCCGTATAGCCTAGAGCTTTGCAATCTACTCAGAGCCACTTTGACTTTGAAAGTACTGCTTCCAAGTACGTGCTGCTTTACTGCCGTTGGTTGTGATACGAGAGATGTGCTGAAACTTTTGAACCAAGTAGTACAGTTAAATCATGATTCATTATTTATTACAGTTAAGTCATGATCAAATGATTTTAGATGGTGCTCAATAGAGCTAACCAAAAACACTGTTTTTATCCTGTATCAGTAATTCAACAAAGGATTGCTTTACCTTAAATTGACTTCATCTTACTTTAGCCCAAGCACAGAGAGTCTGTAACATAAAGACACTACATATACAAGATCTAATTAAACTGGTTGTTTCAATACCTGACAGTTTTGGCTTGCTGTTTTTTCAGAATTCAAGAATGGAGTAAGGTACTTGGATATGAAAATGATGAATAGATCTGAAAGACTGACATTACTTAAATAGAAACAACACAATGTGTATGTGATGTATTAATTGCTTAGAAATAGTTATTAAAAAAACAAAGCATAGCCTTATGCACATACTTCCTGTTAAAGAATACTGCTAACATGGATTTATTCTCCAGTCAGCTCTGTCACTTTCATTATGTGGCAGGAAAAGACTAAAAACAAAACTGACATCAGCAGACTTTTAAACCCACGTAATGCTCCAATATTGTTACGTGGTTGAGACAAAGAAATATTTTTTCTTTTTTTTTCCATCCACCATTAAGTATTGTCACCATACTTACTTTCCTAGAACTTGGACAGCTCTGCTGGGTTGCTGACATTATTATTAGAAAAACACCTTCCTTTCTGCATCTGCTTTTATTGTGGGCAGAGGAACAAGTTTTGGATATTTCAGTACGGAGTGCATGATTTTTCCACTACGGAACAAAAAGGGCTTGGATTTCCATGGCCTTTAAAACTGAAATATTAATGGCCTGGCAGCAGGTGACAGGCACTCACAGCCAGTTTTTAATAAACAGCAGTGATCTGCAACCACTCTGACATACTGAGTTATGTGTGACTTTATCCAAGCAATTGCTTCCTTCCCTATCTCTGATTCATAAATGAACTGCAACCTTTTGAGACTTGTTTGAATGGAGACAAGATGCTTCTGATTTGCTGCCAAGAAAGTTTTTTTGCTGTCAGTACTGTTACTATGAGCATTACTAAGAATGTGTTTCAGTCATGGGCACCACTGACAGGTGGAATAACATGTAGTTGCTGTATTTGACCATTGATGAAGGTGGCTGGCATACAGAAGGAAGAAGTGCTGTCAGTTATTTTCTTAGACCATCACATCTTACATCTTCACTTAGGTTTAGTTGGTATACCAGAAAACTGCAGCTGCCTTCTTTACCATTAGCAGTGGGGTCCTGCCACTAGCAAATAAAATGTGCTATACCATGCAAAGACTGCCGTGAACTTAATTTCATCCAAAAAGTGCTTTTTGGGAAATACAGAATTGTCAAGAAGAATCGTTACTGAAATTACAAACATACAACAGGTTCTTTATTGTAGAGTTAGCCTTAGGCTCAGGCAAGACGGAGGACTCCGTGAGTCTGCTTTTGATGTCTAGATAGATGGCAATGACTACGGTATTATTTTAATCAGCCTTCCCATAAAAGTAATGGCAATAGTGATGATTCTAGTAGATTTCATAGGATCTTTGACTCTTCTGTTGTGCTATTTGATTCACTTCTTTCTTATATTGATCCACACAGAGACTGAGTGCCCTTGAGAGTATGCTTATAAATGTAACAGTGAAATTTGGCCAGGTGAATTTGTATGTAGGTGGGAATACTGTACTTGGGCTCAGTAGCAGGTGTGTTGCTGATTAGAATTTTTATTTCATGCAACTCCAGCAACTTGAGAGTCTTCTATCCAGTAAATTATATAAATAAAGTTTTAATTTAAAAAAAAAAAGTTTGTTTATATTTGTGCTCAAAGCAAGGTTTAAAACAAACAGAAAAAGCCAGTATTAGCCAAAAATAGAATAAGGAAGAGTTTTTAAGCAGGTGAAATGGATTACTTAGTCATATCCTTCTCTTCCGTTTCCACTTTCCTCACAGAGTAATGAAAAAGGAGAAGTGTAAGTTAAAGCTTTCCTAATGCTGCAGAAAGTTATTTGCTTTCTTGCTTTCTGCTGCTTGCAGAACCTCCAGGTTTTCAGTTCAGCGTAGCTCCATTAGTGTAACCCCAAAGTAGATAAATCACAGTCTCTGGATTACACAGCGACAGAAAGGCAAAGCTGAAACAGTACTGAATATTTCTTCAAATCACTGATAAATGCAAACCTGCACTGGTGAAGATTTTTCAAAATACTTGTTAGCACTAAGTATGACAAAAAGGTTAACCTCTGAGTGTGTCCGGGTACAAGGTTTAAGAATCAGTTTTCACAATGCTATTTGCTGTCAAGAATAGAATGAGCAGCCTGGGGTGGGAAGGAGTCACGCTGTATGATCTGTTTCTCTCTCCCCTCCCTGGGAACTCTAAACTGTGCTAGTTCTTTATCATCACATCTTTAGGTGAATAAAATTAATATAGGGAATAACAGAAAGATGACCAAATGTATAGATCACTTCAATAGAGATAAAATGCTGGCCAGCAAACCTGAATACTTCTTCTAACTAGAAAAGTTGTGTCAAAATTTTTCGAATGTGTTTTTTGTTACCATATGCCGCTTGCTGGACACCAGTTAGTAAATTTAAGCCACTTATAGGTCTGGTGATTAGGGAAAGCAGAAAAATAGCCCAGGTGCTGAACTGAGTTTTTCCACTACCACTTTTTTCCCCCCACCCTCAATGCAAAAGATGAGTTATTTTTGTTTAGCAGGTTTGTGCTTCAGTAGTCTTGCGTGGCTCTGGCAGCAAAAAAGCTGACCAATTAGATTCATTACATTTGCATGAAAGTAAGAGTCTGAGCAGAAAGTGAAAGCAGAACTTGGGACCTGGCTTCTGGAGCTGATTTTGATGGTTGTGTGGTTGTGAAGTCAACTGCAAGGCAGACTGGCAAAAAAATCCAGGCCCCCAAGGCATACATATTTACTTCAGTGTCACAGAGACTGCAGCAGTGGCTTTCCTTTATCTTTCCCATACGCTTCACAGAAATGGGGTTTTCTGGCCCAGTACTTACAGGCTGCACAGAACCTTTTTTAGCCCATCTCACGGAAAAAGCGGTGTACCCTTACGCCTGTTACATGCATGAAAAGGCTATTAACTGCATTTTTCAAAATCTTTTTTGTTTCAGAACGTTACAGAAAATGCTATCCTGCAGTAGTGACCTCAGCTTCATACTAATGGTAAATTTTATGAGTGAACTTCGTTTGTTTCCTCTGTGAATGAGTCTGCCTGTGAGTTTTTCACATCTCACTGCAGCCACAAAATGGATTTACCAGCCTGTGACTGAGATAGTTTTCTCTGCAGATAATAGTACCTTGCATTCTACCTAGTGGAAAAAAAAGTAGAGACTAGGGATTAGGATGGGGGTTACAGACAGAATAGCCCTGCACTTAGAGCTGGCACATTAATTCCAGAGTGAACAAGGCTTGGCTCTATCTATTCCAGGATCTGTGGTTTTCCCTGCTGCGGCTTTGTACAAGCTCTTGGTTTTCATGCTGGACAAATGGAAATCCTGCTCTGCAATACATGTTAATAATGATGAGGCAGAGCTTTACAAAACCTTTGTGATTAAAAGAGATCGCCATCAGTTCTTCTGGTCCCACCACGCTAGGTCACACTCCCCTAGATAAAAACGTATTTTAAATGGAAGATCTCTTTTCTTCTCAACTAAATGGTGTGCCAGCAGCTTACAGTACAAAAGCACTGAAACGCTCCTGCCTGTAGGTCCAAAAACAGGAATAATGACTGTTTATATCTCACCACAGTCATTCTGATAATAGAAATTTCATGTGCTAAATAAATAATGTTAGATTTTTTTTTAATTCACTGAAATAAAAGTTGCTTTGTGCTTATTTCAAAGGAAAGTATTACCAGACTACCATTCTGATTATACTAGTGTAGCTAAACTGTAATTCCCTGTGTGGTTGTTTTTATCACAGAATAAATTGAGCTTTTTTGAGCAATTATATGAGTAGTTTAAACTAAACTTCAAAGTGATATAGTTGAACTTAAAGAAAAGAGAGACACCCTTCTACTTAGTGGAATAAGAGTGTGCTGTTACCTCAATCTTTGTTCAAACTCATATGTCAGTGTTTATTTTCCATAGGACAATTATAGTGGTATAAGCTAAAGAACTCCCGGATTTGTACCATTCCAGCATACTGATTCTTCAGTTCATCAGCTGAACTGCTTCATATACACAGGCCAGGGAGGATTTTCGGTTCATTTTTAAACAAATCGTATTATACCCATACGTAGCTGTGCCCTGAACATAACGTAGATGTAATAGGAAGACTAAGCTACGTCAACAGCAGCTAAAAAGCTCTAACATTTTGGAATGGCTTGAGTTTTTCATCAACCACCCACTTCGCGTATTCTAACGCTGATACGAAATATTTGTACGTTTACTTATTAAAATTGGGGGCAGGAGGAGCAACAGAGTGAGCAATCCTGTAGGAACTGTGTAGACATGGAACAGAAATTCGTGATGGAATAAAGAATAATACAGACCTGGATCTGAATGTGCAATGCCTAATAATTGTCAGTTTCTCGTTTGCCTAATAATGTGATGGCAACATGCTGTACTTTCCCAAAGGCGTCATAGAATCATACTCAGCTCTGTAACAAGCCCTGCTACAACAGTGACAAAGTGTGGATCAAATTAGAATGATCGTTTATGTACAGCGTCCTTTGGTTTCAAAAATGCAAGACTAAAATGCAGTCTTTCTTTTTGTTATCTGGCAGAAGAAGATCGCAGTGTTTTCACCCACGCTCTCTCAAACGTTCAGACAGAGAAGCTTAAGGGTAGGTGAGAAAAGGGTGGGTTCCATTATCAAGCCTCAGACGTATGGGAGGAGGCTGACAGGATAGGAAAAGAGATCAAATCCATAATCCTTGAATTTAGCCACCAATTGCAGCGTAGTGCCAAATGTAGTTATATCTGTATGAGCCATGTTGAGGCTTGCAGAGTAAACAATACTGCTATCTAAGCTACCTCTGAGTAGGACTGGGGCAGACTTTGACTCCCATTCACTGCTAGCACTGGTGAAGCAGCACTGGTTTTAGCAGCTCATGGTATCTCCTTGTTAAAAAGCAGGCAAGTTATAGTAGTTGGGAGACCTGCCCGGAAAAGGAGTCTTCACTCACAAGGGAAGACTACTTTGCTTCAGAGAAGATGTCTTACAGCCTGACAGGTTTCCATAGTGGTATCTTAAAGGGATGCAATTTCAAAGGTTTCTACATATGTACATGAAATTCTCCATTCACAATATTGGGTGCTTCAGAACGTATGGTCATACATTATAAATGTTATACATACACATGACTAGTACTGGATTTGAACTCTACCTGCATGCCTAATAGGAGCTTACAAAGTCTTGTTACACTCTTTCCTCTAGCCTGCCTTATCATCTCTACTTCCCCCCACTTTAACAAAAAAAATTTCACCAAACCTTTTTCATATCCCCATACTTACATCTGAATTTCCCCACTGCTGGGAGCTACCTTTGCTTTCATTATATATATACACGTGTAAATGCATACATTATACATAGTATAGTATACATAGTATATATATTTATGTATACATATATAAAAAATCTAAACTTTGAGTAACCGCTCTCAACTTGTGTTTAGCTTTGAAAACTGCTGTTTCTATATCAAGCTTGAAGGATGTGCATGCCCAAATCTTGCCCATTCTTCTAAGTCTCTCAGTTTGTCTATGTAACAAGGCAGTTCCCCTAGATAGAGGTAACACTCTAGCTGATGCGGTAAAGAGAATTAAGCAACCTCTTGTGAGCAAAATGAGTCTCAGATAAATTTTTTAAAAAATGCTAGTCAATTATTAGCCAAGCTGCAGGAGGACTAGTACTCTTTACAAAGTAACCTTTGGCTGATGGACCTGTCCTCAAGCCTGAAGACACCTCTCCTACCAACCAATCCCCTGAGCTCTGGGGTTAGAGTCACGTGCAGTTTGCTCACTGAAAGAGCACTCTGCAAACTCTAACTTAATCTTCCTCAAAAGTGTCATAGCTGGTGGACCATGGAGCTTCTTATAAATGTAAGAAAATGGATAGAAGAAAACAAAGCTGCCTTTTTGCCACCTGTGTGCAATAAACTGATGTAAGTAAATGAAGATTTTTTTTTTATCTAGTTCTTAGATATAAATATTCTTAGCTATAATAGGAAACTGCTAAAATGCTTGCATAGGAAAGTTTAGTAAGGAAGAGTAAGTTCCTCTCTGGCTCTAGTCAGAGTCAGACTGCCATTTTGAAAGACAGAAAATGCCTGAAATCTGTTTGTAGTAACTCCGTAGAAGCTGCTAAGGATCAACTTGAATATAAAATGTTTGTCATGATTCAAAGCCTCTTGTAGGCAACAGGCCTGATTTCAAGGGACTTTGTTTCAGGCCCTGTGACAATAAAATCATATTGATCAGATGGCATCCCATCCACAAATGTTTAAGATTTAGCTTACAAATTGATGCTACCATATTACAACCTTGAAACAGCTGCCCAAGTTGCTGAGAGTCATTCCAGCAGTACAGAGGACCAAAATATACAATCAAAAGTAGCAGGTCATATCACTTAAGGATATGGAAGGGGAGGGGTGCTGGAAGAGCAGCAGGGCACTTCCAGAGCTGTCCAGGAGGCAGGGTAGGACTCTGTTCAGTGAGAGGCTGATGAGGCAATGCTTGAGAGCACCTCAGAGCTATAAACTTTGTCCTGAATGTGACAGCTCATATAAGAAAAAAGGGTGGGCATTATGCAGTTTTCTAAAATGCATCTTTTCGGTGTCAAAGCTCATAAATAACTTGCAGTATAAATCATCCAGTGGGTGGCTCCTTCTAGTCATAATATTAGCAAGGATTTGTCAGTGATGTAGAGGTCAACATATTTTGTCCAAAACTCTCAATATACGCGAGATTTTCATAAGAAAGGCTTCTCACTAGAAAGAATAATATGACAACTGGGTTATGTACACTGATATTTGTTTAAAAACGAAGTGCAAAAAAAAATTGTTACAGAAAAAGCAGCAAAGGAGATGCCCGTTGCCCTGCACTGAAGTGCTATTCAAAAGCTGAATGGGCATATCTTCTACTGTAGGAGTGATACTAATTTCCGTTCGCAGGTGTAAGTGTTTGCTTTTCAAAATAATGGTTGCAAGACAAAAGCAAGGTAAAGGACACATCCTTAGTGAGAGGCCTATGCTGAACCTACAGCTGTATATTCCAACCGAGAAAGCACGAGACTTGTGTCGCTCCGATTGTTTCGCACCGGCGACAATGAAGAATGCGTCTTCTCTTTGCAAGTGCTTTCATTTCTTTCATTTTCAGAATCGTTTTTGCAAGCATTTTCTAAAGTGTAGCCATTTCTAAAGCTTACCAAAGCTGGTCATGTACAATTCTATCATTTTACAGTATTTTGAATATTCATATTTTCATTTATCAGTAAAATAAACCTTTTTGTTATTACTGCACTGTTCTGTACCCCCTGACAGCACTTCTGTGCAATCCTGAAGTAAAATTTCTCTGGAACATGAGACCTGTCGGAGGTTAGAAGGTCACTTAGATCCCTAAACAGTCAGTAGTGACAAGTCTTCCCCACAGCCATTACTATAAGCCACACTGAAACAGGGAACATTTTTCATGATAAAAATTGCATAGATTTCAAAAAAAAAAAAAAAAAACCCATGTCTTCAGTGTAACTTCTGCCTGTAAAGAAGAGAAAAATCATCTACTATATGAATTCTGAATCTCTCACCACCTGCTCCTGGTGCTATCGAAATGTTTTCAGGCTTTTGCAAAAGGTTTCAGGCAATTTACCAAGAAGTGACTAATAGATTTCTAACTTCTTTTTCAGAGGCTTTGGTCTTTTATGTACTGAGTACAGATGTATAAAGCAATCATCTCACTACCTCCTATATCACAAGACAACAGCCACTTCAAAACATCTAAGTAATTTAAGATCCTAAGTTTCAAAAGAGAATGAAAAGTTCAAATCTAGATCGTACAGCAAATCAATAGGACTTTTGGTCTCTACATTTGTTAGGACTTTCAAACTTTCATTCAGTTCTCCTTTAAACTGTTGAGAGCGTTAAAAGTTTTAAATACCTTTTTGGGATTTCATAATAAAATCTCAATTTTTGATCACCATCTGCTTAGAATTTTACCAAAGTCAAGAAAAGGATACAATGTAAGAGCTGCAATTTAACTGTATGTATTTTAATCACGTTATCTTGCAAGTTTAAGTACTTATTAGAAGGGCAGTCAGTGCAAAATCAGATACCTTGACACAGCAGATTTTTACAGTGCAGCAATGGCACTTTTAAAGCTGCTCTTAGCATTCCAGAATATGATAAAGATATCATAAAGATACCTCTCTGTGGTCATGGGATATCTGATTCTTCATGATTTTGAGAGGTTTTAAAAACGTTGCCTGCTGATAACGCTTTATTTATGTGATTGAGAAGAGAAATACAAGAGTATGTAAAACTTCAAAAAATAGTACATTGATTAGTACCTCAATGTAAAAATAAAATAATGCAATCAAGTAATTTCCACACCCTTGAAGCCTTTAGGACACTCTGCAAACTGAGTATTATTTGCCAAACTATTAGGCATACACCTCTAAAATCACAAGGAAGAAACACGGTTTGAGTTTTCTTCTTAGCTATATGCAATTACGTTAACTAGGCAACTTTATTTAACAGTATGGACAAACAGACCTCTTGGAATTCTTGTTTGTATTTGGTAGCTGGAATTTTTTGATAATCTCGTTATATAATTGGTAATGATTGGAATAATTAACCCATAGTTATCTGTTTATTATATAGAACTAAGCTAAACACATAAGGTAACAGAATTAATGGTAGATCTGCCAAATAGTTTAGCAAAAAAATTTTTAACAACAACAATTTGAGGGCAATTTTTTTCTTTTTTAATTATTGAACTAATAAAATTAATCATTTGAGTAAACTACAGAAGTTTCTATCAAATGAACTCATCTTAAAAGTAGGTTACAAGATATTCATAGATTACCTTTCTCTTACTGTATTCTTCAGCTTTCATTTTGCTATATTTTATGAATTATTAGCTATGTTGCTGCAGTTCTGGCTTTCCTGCTCAGCTTTACTTGAAAGGTTCATTAATGCAAAAGCATCTCAGTGTATCTTTGAAAATTGAATATTAAATCTTCATGGTACAAACAGCTGTGATTTCAGTTCCTTCTTATGGAATGTTGGCTTGAAGTGAAGTGCCATAATTTATACAGCTTCCTACAGTGACAACGGCCAATTTAAGTATTGTAATCTAATTTAACTCTGTAGGCTTTTATTTGACCAAGGAAATGTTTGTCAATGTTACTTACTATTTTTTCTTTACTAACCCCTACTGCGTTGCTCAGTATCATTTAAATGCTCTTTGAAGTAAACATGATTATGGTAGCAGAGCAAACATATGTGTTCAGCAGTTCAGAATAATTCATACTCTCTCAACTAAGGCTTACAAGGTGCTGACGAAGAGGCAAGTTGGTCTTCCCTCCCTCTGTGGCTTTCTGCTGCCATCCCCTGCATTGCAGGGGAGCATAGCTCCACTGCTTCTGTGTCACTAAGATCTCCCGTTAGCCACCGTATCACCCAGAATCTCCTCACTGAGAAAAATAGGAGTCGACATCCTTCAGCATGCATGTCAAAGTGAGATTTAGGAAATTGCGGATCATAGTTAACCGGCCTGGCTTATAGGGCTTTTTGCCACACACAGCAAATGAAAAATTGCTGCCTTACCTCAGTGCCAGTGTTCTGGTAGATAATAAGGGTGTTATCTAGTCTTTGTGACCAAGGGAAGCACTCTTTGGGTGTCTTAAGAGTTACCAAAGAGTTACCATCAGTTACCAGTCAGTTTCACAAATGTTCTCAAAGCATTTTTAAAAAAAAAGAACTTTATGTGCAATAAAGAATGCCATGAGCAGAGGCAGCTTTAAAATACCATTTTTCTTTTCTAGGCATCGCTATCAATTAAATGTGATGTTTGTTGGGGGGCCAAATGAAAGGAAAGATTATCATATTGAAGAAGGAGAAGAGGTAACCTATAAGTTATTTACGTTTTGCTGTTTTAGTTGATCTGTATGATTACAATGCAGCTACTTTTGATACTACAGCTACCGATTAGCAATGCTGAGCTCAGTGGTGTTGTATTTATTAGAGCTATTCAAAGATTTAAACAGAACCGTGCACCATCTGTGCTCTTCCTTTGAAACAAACACTTGATGATATCAGATCTATTTTCCTACAATTCATTTTCAACAGGAAGCTAGAGAAAATGTTCTGACTGCATCAAAATGTCTCATTTCAACATTTTGGAACAAAACTTTGGAAAGAAAAGGATGTTCTTAAAGTCATATTTTGTTATAGAAGATCTGTATTTCAAAAGAGCAATTGTGAAATTCAAAATGAAAATTAAATATTTAGATTGGCCTGAAGTTACATTTTTCTAGACTTTTTGCTCATGAAAAATATCAGCATTTTCAGCTTTCATTCAGTTTTGGAACGATAAGAGTGGAATCATTAAATATTTTTCAAAACAACCCTCTTTTCTGCACATTTTCTGTATCAAAAGAAAGCCTGCATCTCACTGCTTTGAGCCATTGGGCCAAGCGCAGGATATACATACAAAGAGTAAAAACCTATCAAAATTTACATCTGCTTTGTGTTGCCTTTATCCCAGAAGTTGTCAGCTAGCCCTAAGGACTTCTCTGCGGTACTCGTACAGAGATATCACAGCTGGCTCTGAATGAACCCTAAGGGAAAGGAGAAAGTGAAGGCTGGAAATAAAAGATTTCAGGGTGGGAGAAAATTGTCCTCGCTTCTCTGCAGAATAATTAACTTTCATGTAATTCTAACAGAATTTGGCCACTTAATTCTAAGTACCTTTGAAAATCCAGGACTAAACATCTGCACAGTTCAAGGCAGATGTGAGTCAAGTTCAATCTTTACTTTTAAAAAGAAACAAAATTTTGTATTTACTTAGCATTGAATCATTTCTCACAAAAAAAAATTTCACAAAAACTTTTATTCATTTTCTGTTATAATTGTATAATATAGTATTTCTAGTCATTGTACCTGTACTGTTCTGAAAGAGCAGGTGCTAGCTTCTCACTGTTCTGACTCCTGCCAACACTGCATTGCCATAATAGTCTTACAGGCCACCATCGGCTGTCAGGCCAGGCATATCTTTACCATCTCATCCCTCCCTACATCTCCCAGTTCATCCTGCATAGGTTTGGTCTTTAATCAGTTCCTGTCCTGTTTTGTTTTCAAAATTTGTCCTCTCATTCCCTTAAAATGAAAGTAAGATTACCACCATTTTGGTCAGGTGTGGTTTTGTTTTGTTTTTGTTTTGTTTTTTTGCAAGATCTTCATGTGTTTGAGAGGAGTTTGACGAACCTTTAATAAGTCTAATTCTATTATATGATTTTCCAACAACACAAAAAGTTAGTCATATTAGTAGAGGCATGATTCATATAAGCATTAGTGAAAATTTACTGTGCTGCTGCATCCAGCTATGTATCAAAAAATTAAGTATCGATACATTAATACATAGTAATTTTCCCCGCAATTACTTAGTGATCACAAATGGAATTATGGAATTGTAATTGTAAAATTCCCATCATGGATCTCATTTGCACTCCTATAACATAAGAGAATTAGCAATATACACATCAGAAGTGCTGGTGTGAGGTGTTGGCCCTTTTTGTCTGATTTTATGTAGATTGGGCGTAGTCACACGCTGCACTTTACCATAGGATTTTACCAGATGCATTTGCACGTTCCTGTGATCTAACTAATCTTTTAAATACATGTCTTTTCATTAGAGAAGGCTGGCAAGGCACAAAGTTTCCCAATAAAAGAGCATATTCCCAAGTTAGACTTGGATTTGATTGTTTTTTTCTCCCACTGTGCCAGAAAGCAAGAAACACGCAGACTGCTATTTATCACTGCAAGCCCATCCTTCCCCTCTATAGTCTGTCATTTCCCGTAATGAACCTATAATGAACTTAGTTTTCAGAGCTACTGAAATAAAAATGATAGAATGTATTTTCTGCTTGATATTTCATTAATAACAAATAAGATGATAATAATTTTAGCTGTTTAGCTGTATATGAGCTGCTCAGTTCAGCTCATTATTTCGGCAGGCAAAAGGTCATTTTTAGTTCTAAGAGATCATTTGAAGCCCCAAATATAGGAATCCTGTTAACAAGCCAAATCATGAAGGCAAAAACCCACAATCCTTTTGGTGATGCTATCCTACCGGTATTGTTCTGTCAGAGAAAAAAGTTGGTTTGGAAAAGAAAGTTAATTTTAGGATTGTTTATAGCTGTTCAGTCATTTTTTTCAGGCCCGTGATCACACACGGCTTATCACGTCTCCTGTAGCACAGCTAGCCTAATGCTTGTCAGCCCGCAGTTTGCAGCAGCAAGGGGTTCACGTGTAGAGATGAGGACTTAGGAAGGTCTTCCCATTCCCAAACTGTTCTCTGCTGGAGCCTTTAAAGTGCAGGTGTATTGGGAAGATCTGTTCTGACTGGCTAATTATAAGAAAAACTGGAGGCTAAATTTGGAATCTCTTCAAGCCCTTTGAGAAATGTCTCCTAAACATTTAAGTGAGACTAAAACAGTGGCTAGTCTCAAACAATTTTTTTCCTGCCCTAAGCTAGCAGGAGCTTCCCGAGAATTTAACTTGACATTTTCTTCCATTGTCATTTTCTGTTCAGTACTCCTTGTTTGCCATCCTTCTGCACAGAGGTACTGTCTCCTGTGCTTGGGACACTGTTTTACATCATACAGATTTTATAAATAACACATTTTATAAATAAACTTATTTAATTTATAAATAAGTTATCTGTGGCAGACCTGATAAGGTGCTCAGCTCCTTGTAGGTATGTTCCAGGTACCAGGGAAGAGCCCTAGACATACTTTTGTCTCTTGCTCTTTTTTTCATCATGCCAGAACGTTTGTGACAAGAATAGTTAAGGCTCACAGATTTCATGGTATTTTTACTAGCGTTTTAGCTTACTTGCAAAACATGAATGGGAAAAAAGCTGTAATCCTGTCTTACAAATTCATCATATAACTTCCCAGAAATGTCTAAAGTGACAACTGAAGGGGCTGGTTTTGGAGGAAGTTAATGGCAGATAAACACCATGATCATAGCAAAGCTTAACTATAGTAAAAATGATTTCAGATTTTATTTTACTGAATTGTATGGGTTGCTTTGGAGGAAGATGGAATATGCTTACAGTGAAATCTAGGATCACAAAAGTAATTAGGGCTCCTGAATCTTTACTCACTTCAGTCTACCACTTAAGCACAATGAGTTTCAAATTACCGCCTTTGATTTCTTAACAATTTCTGTTCTCTTCGCACCTGATGTTGAATCTACGTAAAACAGTGCAGTTCCATGCAGAGAATTCAAATCAGCCTTTAATCTGCCACCTGCAACACATTTGCATTAGCCTGATATTCCACTGAGGTTTAGAAGCCCTGCTTGTTATTGTGCTGTATAGATTTTACCCTAAGTGCTCACAGCACCTAGGTTTTTCCTATGGATGTACATGCAGCCACCTAAGTACTGACACAATGGTATAGGCTGGAGCCCTTACTCTGCAGCCCTAAAAAGGATTCTCAAAGCAGAAATTCCCTCTTCTCTGAACACCTTGGCCAATCCTTTCAGCTTCCTGCATCGTATCATATCCATACACATTGTCTGTGTATATTTTCCACACCATCTACTTGAGATATGAAGTCTTGCTCTGAAACATGATACAGATTTGAAGTCGCATCTGCCACAGGTGATCTAAGTTTTCTAACGTGAGCTTTGACTTCTCTTTTTATTCTCCCCACCCCATCACATACACAACACAAATGGGACTTGGCTCCAATTTCTGACTAATCACCAGCTTACATAAAGCCTAGCCCCTTCCTCTGGCTTATTCTGCTCTCTATTCAGCACGCTTTGAGAGACTCAGAAGTTAGTTCTCCCTTCATATTGTATGGGGGACCTTGAATGCCTAAGGAGGGGGAAAAGGGAACAGGATGAGCATTCCAGTAGGTGGTACTGTAGCATTCATCTCTTAGCTAAAAGTGTGAAACCTTTTTGCTCCTTTACTTTTTAAAAACACAAAAAACAAAAAACACAAAAATCTGAGAACTCTTTACGTATTTTAAATTAAAAAAAACATCTAATACAGAGCAACAAGAGTGGCGATCCTTTTGCATCAGAAGGAGATTGCACCTTCGGAAGTAAGTTTGCCACATAAAAGTGTTGGGATGAGTCTTGGCACCGATACACGTTTCACAGGTGACTGATGCAAATGAGCAGAACACCTGCCCTCCCCCTGACACACAGAGTTTTCTCTGCCTTCCTCATCAGCTTGCCTTCCAGACTTCTGAGGGCTAAAAAAACCTTTTGATGAGAAAGGGAGAAAATTGTTTTCCTGTGCTCATATAGATCAGTTACTACTGAAGTCTGGAGAACACCCAAACTCTACTCCCATATCAGAATTTGATTTACTCTGCAAATTGATTCAGTGCTTAACAATCTGACAGGCAATACAAGCCAATGACAAGCAATATGCCGAGTCAGAGCCTAATCCCACAAGGGGCTGAGCACTCAAAGTGCACTGCAAATTGCAGATATCTTTAGAAGTCCATGCAAGCTCACAGCCACAAGAGTCAGCACAGAGCCCTGGGCTACTACATCTAGGCACTGTTTGATGTCAAAGGTGTATCTAAATTAGCAAAGCCTACACTACAATGCTGCAAGTAAAATAGAAGCGAACTTATATTTTAATTGGCATCAGTAATCCAGTTTAAAAAGATGAGTTCCCCTCCTACATGCTTCCTTCTTTACTCTGTTAGGACCCACATATCTGGATAAAGGACTATTACAGTTCCCACAACCTTAATATGGCGGGGATGACACTGCTTTTTTAAAGGCAAAGTATCCATACTTTCTACTCCCCCAGGAAAATGATCTGTCCAAGACAAGCAACCTCTGTGACTCATATACAAAAGGGAAACGTAAACTCCCACCTCTCTGCACTGCCGCCCTTTTTCTCTGCAAGGGCCAGTCAGTCTGCATAACTGGGTGAAATACCTCTCTATAGACTTGATAGTGATTTAGCACTGGCCATGCTGCCTCTCATTGCAGCTTAATACAATACTGTATGGTTTGAAGCATGATGAATAAGGGTGAGGCAAACACAGGAAGGAAAATGCAATTCTCCTACAATAATAAGAAGAATTTAAGAGAACTTGGACAAAAAAAAAATTGTCTCAGTCTTGAGGGGCTTTCAATTTCGTTTTCAGACGTATATCTGCAGCTTTTAATGGAGGCATTCAGCAATCAGCAATTTTGAAAATTTTATGCTTCGTATAAAGAATGACTTCTAGGTGGCTTATAACTTTTAGAGGTCAGATGAGAATTAATAAGGAGGCAGAGGAGTTTTTAGTGTAATACAGGAAGGTGCCACATAATAAGTAAGAAAGCTAGAAGAAAGACAAAGGTCTGGGAAAGAGACAATGAAGAAAAGAATAAATTGTATAAAGTCAAAGAAAATATTTATAAATAAGCATATTTCATAATAAGAGGGATGAAAATACTTCTGAACTTCATTTCTTCCTTCAGCCATATACTTCATCCAGAAAGACAAATCTTGCTTGATTTTGACTTGTTATGCAGTAGTGATGTACAATTTGTAAGTTTTTTTCTGCAAGGATACAGCTATTATTACATATAGCAAGAAGCATTATGCCATCAATAAAATGCTAACAGAGTAAAAATGTTATATAGATTTCCTCAACTTTTAGTACTATTGACCCAGCACCCATCTCTGCACAGAAATGAATTACACAAGTATCTCAGCTGTGTGTTTTTCAGCTCATTGCACACTGGGTGAAAGAACCCTTCTTTGGGGATAACACTATCAAGGAGAACAGATACCAAATCCATTACCCCAGTAAAAACAAACCAATTAGGAAAGCTTATATTTTTGGACAGCTTTACTACTTCTGCCTTACTGTATACATGCTCACACAGGCACATGCACTCACACACGTATATAGGTACATAGGTATACAAGCACACACACACACACACACCCCAGTGCTTCCTTACTCAGGTCTTGGGTTTTTTTGAGGGGATACTTAGGAAATGGTTAGATCTGCCCACAATGCAAAGTTCAGTAAGCATTTAGAAAAAAATAACATTCCAATAAAAAGACACTAGAATGCTGTGTTACTAGATGGTCCTATGAAGTAGGCACAGACCATAACTCATTGAGACATTAAACAGTCTCTCAATAGAGAAATAATTTTCTCAATAAAAGTTCAGAGCATAAGCACAGCAGTAGATTGAATAATTACTGCCACTTGTATACATCACAGTGACATCAGATAATTTATGGATGACAAACACTCAGACATTTTTCAAAAAAAAGTTTGGAAGGTAGTATTTACATTCAGATAGAAAAACATTCATTCGCAATTTGCAGCCCACCTCACTCCTCCTTTCCAACTACAACACAGTTATTTTAATTCAGTATTCAGTATTGTGTTAAGCATCTTTCCTTACGACTGTGATGCTCTGCTATTGAGCTGAATGGCCCTCCGCACCCCCATCTTTTATTCGCAGAAAGATGCTTATCCATGTGATTCATGGTCACAAGCAGCATAAATTCTCCCTCCGTTGTTAGATCCTCATCCTTTCCCTCATCAACATACCTGTGCAAGTGTTCAGTAATAGCGCTCTCAGGAGTAGTAGTTAGAGGGTATATATACTACTACAAAACTCAGCACTGCAGAAAGGATCTTTCAATTTCTGCATTGCCAGTGCCTTATTACCAAGGGCCTCTGTGAAAATCAGTGTCAGAATCTTACGTTCTTAGATAAGATGACTCTTTTTGAAAGGAAAGAGACAGCAATTCTCCACTCAAATCATTTTATGCTGTACAATGAGCAGCCAGCCTTGCCTGAGGTAGTCTGTAATAAGGGCTACTGTAGCATTTAATACAGTCATTCATTCTGTCAGTCAGTCATTCTCAGTAGCACCAGAGAAAATGACAGGAAAAGAACACAGGAAAGTGGAGAGCGAGAAGAATAAATAGCCTGACACTGTGGCCATCTGGACAAGAGTTATAATTTATCCACAGTGATGTCCCTAACACAAGGTGAGCCTCTTTGCTCATGTAAGGGCTCTCAGCATGAGCTCTTTTCCAGTACCTCATTTTCAGTTCTCTCTACCGTTCCATTCCTTTGGCAGTATATTTATTCTTGTGTTCATAATGCTGTTCCTTGAGGTCTCAGAGGTGTGTATCAATCGTGCAACTGCTTTGCAAATAACTTTGATTTCAGAAAATGATTAAGCTTTTCTAATATTGGAAAAAGTTTGATTCAGGGTTTGTATGAATTTGGTGCTGTTTTCCTTCCTCTCCTTATATTTGTTCACTGCTTTATTTCCAGTTTGCTAAAATTGTAGTGAACGATTATAAATAAGATTATTTTCATTATAGTTCTAATTTATAATCAGGCCTGAGATAATTTCAGCTACACTAACAACTGCATGAATTAATCTGTTTCATTTCTAGATGTGACAAACAGGACACACAAAGCAGACAGAAGCTTGGCAGAGAGCGGCAGAATAGACAAAGTAAATTTGGCTTTTTAAAGTGTTATTGCTCTGTTTTATATTGAACGAGAAAAATTGTGCTCATTATTCCAGGTCAAAAAGGAACCTGCTTACAGATAATAGCACAGTTCTGCCATGAAACGGGAGGCTAGGTCTGAGCACCTGAGGGCCCCCACAAAGCTACTCTGGGATTATATACTCTGGGAATAGCAGGATTGTGAAAAGGTCACTGACGAAAGAATTATGGGTTCAGTGGTTCTGTCCTTACCTAAGCTTAGGCCATAATCCTGTTATATACACAGTAGCAAGAGGAGCAGCTGCTGCACGGCTTCGAAAGTATCCACAATAAAGCAGATCAGCTTGTAAATGGACAAGAATTCCCACGTAGGAAAACATATTAAAAATGAAAACATGCACCCAAAAAAACTGGGCATAGTCAGAGTTTAGCTGGAAAACCGACATTTAATTTCACTGAATGTAACAGTGAAGACCCTGCTACAACTGAACTGAAAAACGACAAAAATGCAATTTTGAGTACAGTGCAATTAATGAATTAAAGTCCCAGCCCTACAGAGAGTAGTCCCCAGGAGCAAAGACAGCAGAATGGAACTCCACAGGGTTCACAGAAGAGCTCCTTAAGCAGCCAAGGACCTCCAGGATAGATTTGCAAATGTGTGGGGATAATACAGATAATACATACTTTGTAATATTTTCGAAAGCAACTGAGGCTGTTAGAAAAAAATCTCTATAAATATTTGCAATCACAGACTAAATATCTTTGCGATTTTCATGTACAGAACATGAAGAAAAATAGAAACTGTATAGATCGTTTTGTAGTGGTTGCTTTAATGTTGCTTTTCCTGTTCCTTCAGTTATTTTACCAACTGAAAGGACATATGTGTTTGAAGATAATTGAAAATGGGAACCACAGAGACATTGTCATCCGAGAAGGGGAGGTAAAACGGGGTTCTTTTTCTGTTACTGTTGCACATAGATATGTTAAATGAGTATTTTATTAATTATTTCAAAATCAGTTTAATCACTGCTGTGTGAGAGATGGCACCAGGATAGAAGAGAATTCAGTATTGCAAACTCCCTGTCACTCAAAGCAAACTGCAATACACCCTGTCTGTTCAACATTTCAGTGATGAGCAGAAATACCTGAATGAGCATCCCACCTTCTGATGCCAGTTTACAAAAAAATGAGTCAGGAGCAAACCAGAAAGAGTTCTTGTTCTCCACCTTGGCACAGAATCTGCAATGTGACTTCAAGCTAATTAAAGTAGATCACTTTTTTTTTTTTTTTTTAAAAAAACGTGCTGCCCGGTTAATACTGCCCCTCTCCCCTACGCTCCCTTAGATAAACTACTTGAACATAGACAATTTAAAGATTTTTTAGCTGTTTCAACCATCTTGTTTCATCCTCACAGCTAGCCTTCACAACACAAGAACATGTTTAAAACAGCTATTTATGCAAAAAATATATCCAGCTATATTCAATCTAATATTCAAATAGTTTTTCTTATAATGGAAGACTTCCTAAAACATACATTTCAATGCTACTAACGAGTCTAGCTAGATGTTTTACTTGAGCATAAGAACTTACTACAAGGTATTAGCTGTGCTACTGCTACCGTTCATTATTACTGTCACTAGCTTGAACTACATTCAGTCTTTGAAAGAATTAAGTATTAGCTGTAATGAGGTTAGCTTTTAAAAGGAAGGATATACACTAGTCTGAATAGCTTGATGTCACTAAAAGAAGCACATGACCTTTTCAATGAAGAAACAAATCTAAGGTTTCAAACCAATAAACATGGAAATTCTGATAATGCACTTCACACTTCAGAAGCGCATCTATGTGAGATCTTGGCATGTACCAGAAACATTAACGAAAGGAAACACGCAGTGTCCTTAGTGAGAAGACTGGCAATATTGTAGTGAGGCAGTATCATTAGTGCTGCCTTACAGACAGAGAAACCGCAATGACTTGCCCAAGCACAGGTAAGAAATCCATAGCGCTCACAAAGAGTGCAGACTTACCACCTTCCTACATAGTCAGACAGCTGTTAGAAAAAGACGGTAGTAGACATCCTCCCCCAACCAACCATCATTATTCCCTTTCTCTCACTTACATAAGCATCCCATCATATTTATTAACTATCCAATACTTGCTGTGCTGGAGGAATACGCATGGGCAATTAGTTTAGAAATTTTGAGCTGGCAACAAACTTTCTTTCAACTTCAATTTCTACTGCTCAGAAATTCCAGTAATGTTCTAGATTCCTGATAGCGTGACTGGTTGGATTTTACTTGCGGCTAGCAATGATAGCGAAACTGGGAGGAGAGCCCTCACTGCCACAAAGGCAATGCCAGTTGCTGAATCGATGGCTAGCATTCACACAGCACCAGCCTGAGAGCTAGAAACAGCATGTGCTTGGCTGGTGCTACAGGACGTGGGCTCAGCTGCACAGGAGCAACACCGTATTAACAAGGAGAAGGAGAAAAGTGGGAGAGCGTACAGAGGACTTTTGGGGGAGGAAGGGCAAAGGAACAACCCAAAGAACAATGTCTGTCTAACACAGATTCTCATTTCTTTGTCTGAACAGATGTTTCTCCTACCTGCTAGGATACCTCATTCTCCCCAGAGATATGCAGACACTGTGGGTCTTGTGATTGAAAGGGAAAGATTAAAGACAGAAATTGATGGGCTCAGGTGAAGTATAAGTTGTTGGTTAATCTATTAGGATTCATAATTTCAGTACAATATTGTATTTTATTTTCCTGATCATTTTTACGATTCATGCCAGCAATTCTATAGTAATTTTGTCTGCACATGTATTTATCTATATGTATATAAATAGAGAGCTCATTTAGCATTTAGTTTAGTCAAACAAGCAACATGTTGAAATGTCTTTAAATGTATGCTGTGGTCATAGCTAGGTACCTATGTGCTGTCTACTACTACCACCTTAAATTTTAAAATCTCAGAGTTCCATAACAACACCGATCAAAAAAGATTTCCGGTCAATTTTGGCAAGCAGAACATCCATTTCTGTGTAAATACTAAAAACAAAAAGATGAAGAAGAGCTTTCTTGACAAGTGCATTGAAAATTAAAAACAAAAGTCAATTTTCTTAACACTAACCCCTCTATACGGTACACACTTCCACCTAGCTTTAATTGCCTTATGAGAATGATATCTTCAAATAAATACAAGTTTTATTTTTTATTTTAGTGGGAACAGGACTGAGCCTTGTTCTGTGGTCATACAGAATTTTTAAGTCTAAGGAGGCAAGTCACTGCAGTGACAACTGAGTTAGACAAGCTCTTTTGGTATTATCTGGATAGGACTGACCAAAGTGAGTTACAGCTACTCATGTAATCTATAAAGGCTTAAAAGTACAGTAATCTCTCTAGTATACCACTTTTTTCCTTTTGCCTACAGTTTTGAACTTTACGTGGAACATGTCACAGCAGTCAGATCGTGAATTTGCAGAGCTAGAAAAATATTTTTATATTCAAACAAAGAGGCTAAAAAAAGAAATGAGGAAGTGCGAAAGGGACCGTTCAAAAAGTCACCTGAATAGATTGCAAGCTAAGATAAATTTAATTCATTTGAAACATTGTTCTGTGCATTTGTCCCTTTTTTCTTTTCTTTCATAGTAGTTCTTTGAATCACGAGCACTTGCATTATTAAAAAGATATTTAGGGATCGAAACAATTGATCAGTGACTCAGAAAAAAACCATGTTTATTTGTACTGAGGAAACATAAGTAGCTTTAGGTAACTTTAAAATAAACTTCTGTCTTGCATATGAAGTTTGTGAATGTATGAGTTAAGGAGATGCTGAATGGCTTTTAAGGATCCCAGGCAGGTCTAGGAATTTGGAGTCTGATTTAGTCATGCTCTCATACAGATACTAAACTAACTAGAAACCACAATGACTCGCCCAAATGCAGGTAAGAAATCTGTAGCACTCACGAACAGTGCAGACTTACCACCTTCCTACATAGTCAGACAGCTGTCTGAAACCATCTGAGTTTCAGGGGGAAAAAAATAATTGTATTGCAAAGCACACACTTAATTGAAAATATCTAATCGGGTACCTGAAAATAAAGCACTTCAAGGTTCTTAGTGCCTGTGTTTTCATAGTAACATTGCGAATAAAGGCACCTGAAATTTTGGAAGTGAACAATCATTTTGTACTTTTGGGGCTGCACTGGCTTTTTGTGTGCTCCTAGGAGAGATGGGGAAAGTGCAAAGTCCTCCTAAACTCTTTTCCTATCTGAGACATTTGTAACATCTCTCTTCTCTGTAGATTCTCTGGCACTCAAAATTTGTGCTCACATTGCAGCCTTTTCCATATTGGAGGCATTAACAAAGTCACTATTCTACCTGACTAACCTGTTTTTGGAAAACGTGAGGAAATGGGGAGCTCATAAGAAGTTTCAGACAATATCGATATGCATACATAAGACAGATAGGAATACACAAATACACACCCATGCACAGTATAATCATAAGCCTTGTTTTCCCTCTTGAAACACAAATTCCAGTCACTTTAACCCAAAGACAACATAGGACCTGTCTGCAATCACTTGCAGTGATGTACTGGAAGATCAGTTCCTTGCCTGTCCATGAAGTCATATTTTCCTGAATCTCTAGGTAAAGTTCATATTTGCTATTCCATAGATTACAGCAAGCTTGATCTGTTGATCTCAGCACTGTTTATTTATTTGTTGAGACATAAAATAATGCAAGTGAAGCAATAGATTCCTCTGCAGCGGAGCAAACTAAATAATACTTCCCAAACTTACGTAACTGAAGAACCACCCAAACTTTTGCAAACAAGCCACTGTATGTTCAATCAAAGCATGCATGGGCAATAAGCAAGCTAACAAGTGAAAGTTAGTAGTCCCAAAGGGTTATGGCCCAACTCAGTTTCTAAAATTAAATCCTAAAAGTTTGCTAAAGGGATTCAGTGATTTATCCATGGTTGCTGAGCAAAACTGCAGGGCCTAGATGGACATTTAAGGCACCTTACCCACAGGTCAGCTGATGAGGGGAATACACAGCCTCCCAAAAAAAAGCATACTTCAGAGTAGAGTATAGCAGGCTTGAGAGTATCATAGTAATTCCATATTTGCACGCATGAAGTAGCTATTTTCTTCAAACTGCCTGATCAGTTAGTTAATAAAAAGATTGACCAATGTTTTTATTTCTCAGGTACTATGTTGGAGAATCAACTAACGTCCTCTTTGAAAAATGGTTTCACTGTGAAGATCTTGGCACTCAGCTTACACCAATAATTCAAGAGTAAGCTTTTTTATTTGTAAATTCCAAAAGAACAGTTAAAATGATCTAATAGGTCTCTATCAGTCTGACTTCTATACTTCATTTTCTATTCTGCTGATTTTTTACATAGACTTGTTAAAAGTTAATTACTGCTCTACAAACTGTTAATCATATCTTGTATACCTGAAACTAATTAAAAAAGCTTTCCAAAAAAAAAAAAAAATTCAAACGTTCCCCACATCTACTTGGAACACACCTTATGAACAAGTAGGAGTACATTCCTGCTAAATATAACAGGAATTAAGTGAAAATTTAACACTATTTTGTTACCAAGTTAACTGGGTAGAGCACTTAATTGCCTTAGGGCTTTTTTGGATTTCTTTTTGACTCTGATTGCTTGCCTTAACTATTTTTTAATCCATATTATTCATGGATAATCATGGCTGTGGCAAATTTGCTAAAGACTGCGAAAAGCACCTGTCTTCCAGGAAACGTTATCAATTATCTGACTGATTTGTTACTTTAAGTGGTTGCTAAAGGTAAAGTATGGTCCAAACAAAGTTTACAAGGGTCAAGCAAAGAATAATCAAGAACAGCATAACATCAGAGTCGGAAACTGTATAAGGACATGAATTTTGTAGTGACTTCTAACTAAACCCTTTGTCAATTAAATTACTATAGTCCTACTGAAAACATACAATGGTAGCCGAGAATCTGGCCTGTATGTTTTTTCAGCATAAAACAATGGCCAGCACTGCTGTCTAACCTCTGTTAACCTACAGAACATGAACATGAATTTTTACCCGCGCTTAATCTTTATTATTTCAGGTTTTTCAATTCAAGACAATATCAAACTGGAAAACCAAATCCAGGTAACTTAAATTAATTTCAGAATTAAAGCAATTATTGTATCTGACTGAACAGCAATGACTCTGTTCACATAAAATGACTTGGAGTTTCTGAATTCCAGCCCCCCCCCCCGATTATCTATTACTTTGGGAAGTAATTCCTTTCATTTTCGCATCCACAAATAAAATTCACATACACAATTACCAAAAGCATCTGGGCTGTTTACATGAAGACATCATAATGAGTTATCAATAACTGTACAGTGTGAAATCTCAGTATCTCTAGCCTTCTCTCATGCCATTCAAGTCTTGCACAAATAAATTTCATTTCCAACTGTGCAGAATAAGGTTTTAGTGAGCTGGCTCTACACCCTGGATAGTTCTTTGTACTCCTTTACCTGTAACTATACACAGTGATCTACCCTTGGGAAGAAAGGATACTTGGGTAAGGACACACGCCTTCGGTTCATGTGAGGCCTAATCCATTTAACATGTAATTTCCATGCTGTCTTTCACTATGTTTATTTTGCCACTGTGGCTAGTGATTGCAAATTCCACACTGGAGTAGATATTCAAAAGCAGTGAGAGCGTTGGACAGAGACATAGGACATGGGCATAAGTGACTATTAAAGAAAACTTATTGGAATCTTTGTATAGCGTGATGCTCGTGAGGGGAATCAAATCTCAGAAACAGGATGATCACTGTCCGGATGGCAACGTAAGTTTCTGTTGCAAGGATCTTTGCAACAGTGCCTTCAGTGAGATTGGGCGAGACTCCCCCAAATGGTTGTTCTACTGAAATCCTATAATCCTATTGGCCTGCGGTCCTGTGTGAACATCCAGTATATGCATGACACACTGCTATTGAGTAATTTTAATTATACACAAAATGTCTCCCAGCTGGCATAACTATGTTCAAAAGACTATGCTACGTGACCATTTCTGCATCTGCAGACACGATTTCTACTGTACCGAAACAAAACACTTGTAAATAGTCAATTTGATCAGTTCCATTGCAGGAACCACCTGGAGAGTCTCTGGGATGGCCAGGTTCTTAGTCAACACATGGAAATGTACAAACTGGTGTAGGCACAGGAGGAGCTACCTGCGGGATCTCTGGTCTGGAGAGCTGCTGCATCAATTAGTCAAAATCTTTGTTGTGAAGGCCACCAGTTCAGTCACATTGTCTCGACTAGGTCTGCTGGTTTAGATCAGTCTATTCTCCTCTATGCAGGTGACTAACGAGGGAGTTCCTGGAACAACTATGAAATTAATGGCTTAAGTACAGTGGGTGTGTACACAGCACAGCCCTGACACTCAGCTACACTACAATTACAACTATAGCACAAACTTGAATTTCATCTTTCAGTCACACTTATCATTTAAATTTCATAGTTCTATGCCAAAGACAAATTTTAGTTCCCTTCTCTAAGAAGTTTTTGAGATCAGTTATTCTCAATCTCCACATTAATTTCAGAATTTCTTATATAGGATCATTTTTATGAATTACACTGAAATAGACAAAAGTCCTAATGAAACATTATTTCAGCATTTATCCCATTTCTCAGGTTGATAGTCACCATGAAAACTTCACTGCCTGCACAGTTATCCATTCTCAGTCACTACTGAAACAAAGGTCTTACCCAAATCAGAGAAAGCTTTTCTGCGTGAATAGCACCTTTAAAATAGTTGACTAAATAATCCTCATCAAGTCAAAGTAAGAGTTCACAGAAGAGTCCTGTGTATATAGCATAGCAACTTTACAATCCCTTACACTTAGGAAATGGCAAGCCAGAAAGAAACCCTACCTAAAAAGAGTTTGTAGCTAAACCAGCCTTTGGCATTGCGTCTTTGCCTGACTAACAAATGTACTTATCAGAAAAAAAGCTCTGTTTCTCAAGAAGAAAATCTTGTCCTTCCCAAGATCTTGCTTCTGTTTATATGCACCATCAAACATGCTTAGCCTAATCTGACGTTTTTCTGGCCTTCTGAAAGATTAAGGCTACCATCACATCCACCTGCGATAATCATGATTATGCGTAAAGCACTAGATTACACAGGTCACCTAGATTTGTAAGCGCTAATCTGCCTCGCTATTCCAATAGGCAAATAAGAATAGTTGTTTTCATCTGCCTTTTACCTGTTTTTTGAGGCGCATTGGGGTTTTGTTGGAGTAGGGAGGACTGCTTTTGGGCAGCTGTCTCTTCAGTGTCTAGCACAGGAAGCCTACTTTCAGATGAGGCCTCTAGATGCTGCTATAATAAAAAAAAATAGCCTCTCTCATACATCCGATCGTTGTTCAATGCAGTCATTTCCAATAAATATCCCTCACCAATCTAAACAAGAGTTTATGTGTCAGTAGCAAATGAATTACATCAGTGTAGAGAAAAGGGGAAAAACATGAGATGTATATTGTCAATATTTTTGCAAAAGAACAGAGCTAAAAAACAGACCTAACAATCAGAAGTTATATACATCTTTATACTTTTTACACAAAACTTAGAGAAATTCTTATTGATAAATCCAGTAAAGAACCTCTTTTCTTAGGCATAAGAGACTTTATTAAAGCTGAAATAATTTTTTTCTCAAGAGAAAAACAATAAGGCACATAAATGTATTTATTTTGCTCGGAGTCCATTACACCTTTTTCCCCTGAATGACTTCCCCCTTGGATTAACCTCTAAGTCTACACCACAAATGTATGAAATGCACTTGGCTTAACTCTTGCCATAACTCTTACAACAAGCAAAAGGTGATCAAAAAAACTTATGCAGCAGGATTTCAGCCTGGGGAACAGCTCTGTTTTTCCAATTTTCATTTCTCGTGGACAATAATAAACTCAAAATCACAGTGGTATTTTGTACACAGAGAGGAAAAAAAAACACCGAAATTTTTAGTTGCAGAAGTTTTAGCTAGCAGTTCCTTTAACTGTCAGGGAAACTTGTGTATAAAATAAAACAAAGTTTGACTGAGCTATGAGTAAGCAAGTAACGTCTTCCTCCTGGAGTCATACCCCACTGGTGAAGAAATAACATCTGGGATTTATTCCCTCAGCAGCTCTCTTTTTTCCCTTAAGAAGTAGTATTAAACAAACAGCATGAGACTCATAACATATAACAACCCACCACCAGTTTCTTGTATTGAGTGAAACATCAAGGTTTGAGTTGACCTATGCAGAGGGCTAGATTTCAGACTGTTCCTATTCTATAAATCCAGAATCCCATCAGTTTTAAAGCAAAGCACTGCCAGGTTCTATATAAGCCTGAACTATTCCCTCCTCTTTTTAGAGAGAAACGGAATAAAACCAAAGAAAAATACCCTCAAAGAAAATCTTGATTGCAGCTCACTGATACAGGAAATTTATAAATGGAATCAATCAAGCTCTAATTTTCTTTTCCTTTAAACTAAATCCAGACTTCTATTTATTTACAGTTTTTGGCTCAGCCAACACTAGGGCAGTCCCTCTGAAAGCAAGGTACTCAATATATTGAAAAGGCAGCACTAACTATTAAAAGATATATATATATATTTTGGAGAATGACTCTCAAATACACTCAGAAATACAATTAGAAACATATTTTGCATGGAAACTTTATGTAAGGCATCTTCCTTAGAACTGTTTTGTAATAAATTACTAGCCTCTGTTGTTACCATGTGTGCAAATAAGGGCTGAGAAAACTTTCCCTTCCTTCAGTAAGGCTGAATTGAATATATTTTAAACATGGAAAACTTAAGATAGCGATTTTTTTTGTTTTATTTTCCACAATTTTTGACATGAGGAATTACAATTATCAAAACAGCTCTTGCTACTTCAGTTGAATCAGACTGGTAGCAAGGTTCTTTCAAGGTTTCTCTTTCTTCTCAGTTTTATAGTTAAGAGGATGGGAGACACTCAAATACACTTCAGACAGACAAAACCCCAAGTCTAATAAGCAGTGTTGGCTAAACCTTGTTTACAAAAGGATCCAAAAGTTCAGAAGTTTATCCTGCCAGTGCACACTGAAATAACTAAGGCTTCTTTTATTTAAAATTTGAAGTATGAAGAAAGACTTTTCCTAAGTTAGACTTTTTACTTAAAATGATCCTTGCAAGCATTTTGATAGCTCTCTTTCCAGGCTGAGGAACAAGGGAATGAGGAAAATCTCTTAAACTTTAAGGAACCAGAAAGACCTTCTAGTAGAAAAAGTAGAAGGTCAGCTTTCATTTTAACTAAATTGAACAATCTGCTTCATCATCATTAAGTAATAATATACTAATATTAAGCATTAATGACATTTTCATTCTCGTAAAAACTTTATGGGCATACAGAAATTTAATACAAACATCAGCCAAGTGGTGACTTAATTTGCAAAGCTTTAATTCTAGAGTATCCAGGGCAATTTACAGTCTGGACCTCACATCTGGTTAGTACCACATAATACTATGCTTGCTATTCAGAGCAGACAAAAAAAATCAAATATCTGAAAGACTATGCAAAAATTAAGTGTTTTACTGAGTCAGTTTAGTTAGATTAGGAATATAATACAGCCTAGGTCTATAAACACATATGTTCTAGTTTCACTAGTGAAATCAAACAAGTTTTAGGGGTGAGCTTAGGGCTATAAAGGTCAACTCTTCAGCTAATCCAGTGCAACCTCTGTAGACAGTATTTGCTGCTCAGTTTTGTTTCATTGGTGTATGACAACCAGATCAACAGCGAAGGACATGTTCTCAGTCAACAAAGCCCAGCTACTAGAGATGTAGCAGACTTCTCTACTGACATAAGTGACTATTTCCAGGGTGCTTAGAGGAATTAAGATTTGTGTTCAGAAGCTGAAATGTGATTATTAGTTAATAACTAAAAACAAGAACTAAATAAGAAAGATAAACAAATACTGCCCAATAGACAGTTAATTAAAACTATACCTCTGAAAAATAAGAAGGGGGAGAGGAAGAAAATCTGTCCTCATTTACTATAGGGCCTTTCTTCTGAACTGAGAATAACTGCAGAAATATTTTTAATTTTCTGTTGTAGTACATTGAAATAAACCTAAGGATACTATCAATATCCTTTTTAAACAAAAGGGACCATCTTAGAAACAAGGTTCATTAGCTGCGAAGCTATTTAGAAAACCAAATACTTGATTCTCTTTTGCACTCACCTTTTAAGGACTTCCAACATACCTATCTAGTCACTCATTGTTTTCTATAATATATTACTTCTTTTTGTGTTGAGCCTATGTATTAGCAGAAACAGCAAATGAGCCTTTAGATATAAAGAACTGTTCCTGTTGGGAACTTATTTTGCAAACAGCCACCAAGACTTTTGCAAAGCTTCCAGGACAAAAGAGCATTCAAGCTGGCCTGGTTAAGCCCACATATGTAATCAAGAATTTGTAAACTGTCTGGACACACAATAATTATACAGTTCTTTTCGACACTGTTTCTTTAATTTTACCTACAACTTGAATCAATTCCCTTTTCATAACTTCCTTACTCTCTCTATGATGGCAAAGATGCCCACATCAATATGCTGTTCATCTTTTCTCTCCCCCATCAGTCTTTCTCTTCTGCCCTACCTAAGTCCTGTTAAGTAAGCCAGTTTCTAAGTCACATTCATATCTCTCCTGAAGCTCACCTGAACTTCAGAGGCTACAGAGGTGGAAGATAGGAATCAATTCATCTAATACACACCTCCAATCCTGAATACCCATGCAACCTTCTCACTGACTTCATCTATCACCCCTCCCTTCACACTTAACAACTGTCAACACCACAAACGTCCCCGCTGGGTATATCCAGCTAGTGCGGGAGATGGAGAGCTCAGACGAACCAGCTAGACCACCACCTACCTAAATTAATAATGTTAAATACATAAAGTGGAATTACAACCTCTGCAGTACCTTAGCTAATGTAATTTGCCATATCAAAACTTCTACCGAGTCTTTCAGTCCCAAACCTAAATGTATCATCGAAAAGTCAGGACTGATGACTCTGTGTTCCCTGCAGCCAATAACTCTGAGAAGTTCAATAGGTACCTGCAGCACAGAACACTAATGACAGCAACAGTCACCAAACAAACCTCAAGATAGAAAAATGCTTCTCTTGCAATATTCTCAGCTGAGCATCCTCAAAGAGAGGCAGAATGCAAACTGTAATAGCTGGGAGAGCTCTCCTAATGCTTCACCATGGGAACGAAGCCGCTACTGACCTTTAGTACATAATGTATATAATAAACCTGTCAGGGAAACTGGAAGAAATGCCATATAAAGTTATTTTCCTTTTCTGTTAAGACTTCAGTTTAAAAAAAAACTAATATTTTTAAAAGCTGTAAAGCTCTGAGCAGTTTCACAGTAGGTATGTCTTCTCTAATAAGCTAGTTTTTTTCCCTTATGCTCTTTCGCAAGTGTTCCCCAGGTAGCAACATCTGAAACAGACAGCTCACTAATGGAGTCAATCTGACATTTTCACTAGTGTTTCTAAGGCTATTTAATAGTAAGAGCTCTCACATGTGCCGTACAAAGCCTTACTGGACCTCACAAATGTAGTGAGGTCTCACAACACTCATTATAATAAAATATCCTATTCCTCTTTCATGGGAGGAGAAAGTAGACAATTAATGAATTTCTCTCAGCCATAAAAAGGAAAGATTCAGAAACAAAAGCTAGGATTCCTAATTTTAGGATTGTGCTCTGAACACTATTCAGTATTTCCCTTGATACAATTTAGCATTCTTAATTACAATGACCTAGCTATTATCATGAAGAGCCTTTTAAAAAAATTATGGCCTAGATCTTGTAATTTAGCTTTTCTAACATATTCCCTTTCTTCTGGATAGTTATATCTCCTTTTTTAGAGGAGCTGTATTTTTTTTTAATTACAAAAATATTTTCCAAAGCTTTCTGCATCTAAACTCTTTTGTTTCAAGTAGGAAATAATGTTGTTTAGTTCCCACCATAGATTTAATGACACAAAGAAAAATGTGCAAAGAAATAATTACAGGGAGAATTCATAAATTAACAGTTACACCAGTTCTCAGGGCATGATACAAAAACAAATACAGTTACACAGAGAAAGGCATAATTACACCAAGAGAGTGCTACATTTTCAGCATCTATGCTCAATAATAGTGAAATGGGCCAACTCCCCCCAAAGAAATCAGTCATTTTCAGTGCCTTTGTATGGAATGAGGCTACCTTTTCTTTTTTCCCCAAAAGGGCCTGAAATTATACTCCTCAGTCCACTGGTAAGTATCATTTAACTAGTTTGATTTGTGGACATATTAAACTCCTACTAGTCTCATTGACATTTCTGTTAATGTTGAGAATGAAGCTGGACTTCTCATAAGAATTAGGCTGGCGTATCTGGGGAAAACATCTCAAGGTATATATTATTGCTAGAATTGGCAATTAAACCTGAAACAGTGCAAAACTGTCCTATCACAACTATTCATTATGATATAGTATGCTTTAAGAGGTGGAAGGGATGATTATAAAGTGGATAAAAAGAAATGGACGTACAATTCTAAAATAATATGTGAGCTCCTTACCCCTCGTCTGGACCATTTTAAGCTCAGTGAAAGGATAAGCACAAAACAAAGAGGGTTTAAGTACTCCAGTTTGGGTAAGGCTGTCTTCCTCTTTTACAGAGAGAGAGGCTATTCATAAAGACGTGCTCAAGTCTTAGCTTAGAGGTGGGGCCACGGCACACAGGGACAGACTGAGGCAGTACTGTAACTTAGACTGAAGGGGCTTTCATAACAAAGAGGGGCATACAAGCTGATTTAAAGGTTCAAAAAGAGATTTCCACCTAGACTGTGGTACCTTAAAAGTGAAGGATGGCATGCCACTGAAAAATAATATTTTTCATAGAGCCAACATGTAATCAGTCTCATAGTTGGCACATAAAATACAATACATTGAAATGGTGCTTTACAAATGTCAAGGAAACAAAGATTGCAAGAGAGCTAACAACATTTATTAGACCAAAGATCCTCTCCTTTCAAACTCTTCTTCTGCATCTGTTTTTAGACCATCATGCTTACAACAACATATTTCAGAGCATGCTGCTGAATATTAAGAGTTCAAGAGCAAGTGTGAAAAATCTTACTTTTAGAGGACCAGTGGAGCATACAGTCAAAATCCAGCTCCCTTTGACAGTCTTAAGGGGGCTGATTTGGAGGAAGTGATCTGCCTGCAAAGCTGTACAGAGTTTCTGCAATCGTCTCTAGAACTAGGTGACTTCTTTCTGGCTTCAGATTTTAATAAACAAGATTGTACTTATTTAAACCGTATTAACTTCAATCAAGCCAGAGGCATCCATAATTCCTAAGAAAAAAATTCTAGATTACTTCATGGTTTTGGATTGGAACACATAAAATTCATGGCTTTCACAGTTTCAACCCACAAATGTGCCCGCAAACTGTGGATTCTGCTGCAGATGCACTCAAAAAGCCTGGCACCAGGGTCATTAGTAATTTTTGAAGATTTGGCTGTGCTTCTGAAACATGCAAAACAAACATTTTCAGAGGTAACTCTTCACCTCTTGATAACTTAGAATCTGGAATTTTAAATATGACTTTATACTTTTTTCTTACCAGAAACTAAGCTTTCCTGTCCAATTGGCAGGGCAACTCTAAGAGCAGGTAGCAAGTGTGTACTGTTACCAATGCTAGTGCACAGTGTATACTGTTTATTGTTAAACATGCTGTAATGTTCACACATGTTTTTGTATAAATTAAGGAAGCAACAAACTGCAAGGGCTGCAGCAAGAATTCAATGAACTTCATCTTTAAATAAAGGTGGGGGGGGGGGGGGGCCAAGGGAAGAAACAGAGAAAAAGCAGCATTGTGTCTCTTTCTGTAGCAGAAAAGGTAAGAAGGTGGACAGGAGGAACAAGAGCTTCCAGAGGCAATGCACAGTACCCAGTGTCAGCAGGAATGCTGGAAGGGTAAAGTCCATAATTCCTGCAAATTCTCTTTCTGGGCTGCTACATTCAGTCCTGCTGCAACTACCTGCAGGTCAGAACAAGTCCCAGTTTTCAGAGGAGAGTTTTGCTCCCATCAGCTTTTCGTCTAAGCAGATGCATTAAGCACAGCCTGTTTAATTAAAGTCCAGGCACTTTTTTTTTTTTTTTTTTAAATGAGGATTGTGCTGTGTGAAAAACCATGCAAGAACATAGGCTCATCTAGCTGCAGGGGGAGGAAAATGGTGCATACTGAAGGCCAACAACCCAGGGGTTTGGGCAGCAATAGCAGCATATAAGAGGGAAGAGCAGAAGGATCTCAGTAGCAGGTGTGAAAGGCCTAGGAAGAGTTAGGAAGGCAGGGAAAGCTGAGGGCTGGGAGCTTCTTGGAGGAAGAAGGGGAGTCAATGGGGAAGACTAATGGGAGAAAGGAAAAAAGGGGAAGATTAGAGAGTAGAAGGGAGTTGCTCTGGGATAGAGAGAGAGAGATTGGAAAAGTTTAGGGATAGCAGGGCTCAAGAAATGCATTGAGAAAAGGATGGGAAGATCTCTATTCTTAGACAAGAAAGGTTAGGGATATTGGTGGGGTCAGGAAGGGGGAGCTTCCATGTAGCATGGGGCTTGGGGGTGAGCAAATACACCCACATATACTTAATAGGCTAGTGGCCATCCTCTTTTAACAATCCACTTTATTGCTATCAGAAATATGGCAATCCCAGCAAGTTGCCAGCTCTCCCCTACGTTATCTCTGTGGAGGCTCTACACATGCATTGGAAAGCCTGAGACTGGCTCTTCCTGAATGTTCAAGGGCTGTGTTTTTGCAAGCTGCTCCCTCCTACCCATTTTTGCACAACTTCATATGCTGAATCTCAGTATAGTCTTTACTATTTAGTGGAAATTGACTTCCTCTAAAAAGTGTAATTTCCTTTTTTTAAAAAAAATTATAAATTCATTCAGTAAACATGATGTATTTTTCAACTTAACATGATGTCATCACATTCTTATCTAAAGCTAAACAGTTATAAAAACTATAAAGAATAGAACACTATAGTATGAATGTTTAATGGTAATGAACTACAAAAATGGATCTAACTATTGAACTCTTTTAAGTGGATCTCCTGAACAGAACAACATGTAAGAAAATATTAGGTTTGATGTTCCACCTAATGATATATCACTTGGACATAAATATACCAAGCTTTTAGCTGACTAGCTTAGAATTGCTGTCCTCTTACATTTTGCTAGCATGTTTTTACCCTTTTCATTATTACACCTATATTGTCTTTGTCTCACAGTATTACCAGAACACAAGAACTCCAGAAATACACCTACTCACGCTTCCTAAGACATTATTAAGGCTAAACATAGATATATGCAACAATAGTTAAATATCAGCCATTAGGCTGATAAGAAATACTAAGTTATTTAGGAAGCATCAGGTTTGCAACTCTGGTATGTGTCAGAGTGCAAAGTACTGGATCTCCCTCATTCCAGGTCATTAGCTCAATATTTCCAATTACGTCCAAAGCAGGTTTGATGAATCTGTGAAAGTTAAATTAAAAAATAAAATAAATTCAGATATACTGCAGTGTGAAAATAAATCACTTCAATCAACAACCTTAACAGTGTTTTTTAGTGTTATCAAACAATAAAACACACAGTGCTCAGCTTAGATTTTGTTAATGTTTCCAGGCCCAGATTAGAATAAATCTGATGTAAAGATTCTCTTTCCCCCTGGTGCTCCTTAATTTCTAAGGTTTTTGCTGTTTAATAAAAAAAATGTGTTGCATATTTGAGTCAAGTAATATCAGAATAGGATGCCTTTTTCAAAAAAGCTTGATGGAAAAAAGCTTTCAAACAGATTCCTTTTGCTGAAGATTACTAATACAAAATATGCCATTCGAGAAAGAGGCAATACTGAGATAAAGAGTTTGCTGAAACCTGTTGAGTTCTTCCATCTAATTTAACATAATGAAGAAATCTGAATGACAAAACATGTTTCTACAACTAAAGTAGTTAGCATCTCATCCAGATGTACTGAAGGGAAGTGCAGATAATTGGTGGATTGATCCATTAAACATGCACTTATTCTATATACCAATGCCGGTACTTTCAGTGCCCTGCATGCACTGACCTTCCTAGCATACTGCTCAAAGACCGCGTACAAAAAGGCCTTCCATGAAAAGTCATGAAGTTCTGTATCCAAAACAAAACACCAAAAAAAAAAAAAACATATAATGAATGCACCGGTACTTTAATAAAACTTGCTCTATTACCAATAGAGAGACTAAGACTTGCTTGTAAATTTATTAGCTCAATACCTTTGGGAGACAGGCATCTAGTGAGTTTTTCTGCATTGAAGTAGTGTTAATACTTGAAATTACTCCAGGGGCATTCTCCCATGGCTCCTCAGAACAAACCATCTAGGACCACCAAGGTGATTTTGTTGTCTCTGCACTTTACTGTGGGCTGGTGAATAACAGAAGTTTACTTCATATAGCAGCAGTGCACAGCACAAATCTTAATTTCACTAGCTACACTGAAACTGCATTCAGCCCTCCAGTTATTTTGAAGTAAATCAGTTATGAATGAGAATTATTGGAAATTAAATCCAGCTACTACTCCTGAAACACCACAAAAAAGGCCCCTTATTAAATTTAAGGTTGTGATAACCTATTTGTTTCACTGTGGTCAATGAAGCCTTTAAAATACTTTAAAAACATCCAGGGAAGAAGAAAGATATAGGCCAGTGCTGAATACATGAAAGATCTAGAGTAATCTGGTTCTGTGGACCTAATTTTCACTTATATGGGAATATGTCAGGGTGACTCAGCAAAGACATTGAGATGACAGATGTGATTCCATCAGCGCACAAGCTGGTGGAAAAGGGGATGAAGAACACGCCAGCAGAAACTACAGCCTATTGCATGCTGTTTTATGCATTCGTAACAAACAGAGATACACAACAGCTCTGAGAACAGCTTCAGAGAAGCAACTTCATCAAGGTAAACGAATAAGGCACGTGTCTTATAAACCCTAAGTACTAAATTCTTATAATAGGAAGCAATGCCATAGTCATTGGCTTTTAACTAGATAGTTGAACCCTTCAAGCTGTTTGTAGCAATAAAAGGTTAGCAGAGGTCAAGGAAAGCAAGTTTCACTTTTAGGTATCTGCTTTTTTTAATAGATGAACTGCCAAAAGAAACACCTTTCCCACTAAATTCCACTTCTGTTATGGAGCCATTTTCCTTCCAAAGCTGGTTAAATGATCATCGCGGAGACTTAAGGATTGCTTCTGCTTTATTTATGTTTGGAGATAACTTTGAAACAGAGGTAGGAGCTTTTTAACTTCTCCGAGAGCAAGATTTTTTTTAAAAGGTACAGATGTCAGATGCCTCACGTTTAGGCTGAGTGAATCCAGTTCCAGAACCTCCAGGTAGTCAGTAGAGAAGACTACCCATCCCCACAGAGCAATTCAGTTGTTGCCTGACCTGCCTCTCTGAAGCACCTCTCTTGGTCCACTGATTTGTCTAGCTTACAGCAGGGAAGCTCCTGTCTCGGATACTTCAGCTTAAGGAATCAAGCTGAACCTTGTTTCCATGTATTTTCTTTCGGATTTAAATAGACATCTTTGCTCCCCCCTCCCATATTTCCTGAATTAAAAATAGTTGTGAGTAATATTTACATCATGGTGGTATGTTTGACTTCCCTTCATGTTTGAACAGTATTCTCAGTGCCAAGTCTAATTTGGACATGTAAATATATAGTTATTTCTGTTAACCTACAGAAAAAGGGAAACAAAGGGAACTGGTCAGCACCAGGCATCCTGGGCTGTGTTAGAGCATTTTGCCCTTCTCAGTCTAGTCAAGCACTGTTCAGGTGTAAGCGAAGCTGCTACCTTTTGATATCTGTTCTGTATGCATGATAGTTTACAAAACGTTCTTTCCTTGGGTTGCTCAAAGTCACACTCTGAGGAATCCAGTACATTTGACAGCAAAGTGGCAGAGGGTCAATACAGAAAGGACAGATAATAATGGGAAAAGTCAGTCCAATCTGCAGCTTTTCCAATGCTAGCAGAAACATCTTTTTGACTTCACCAGGCTCTTGATGGGGCCCAGAGTTCATGAGGAGGAAGTGCCTATTCCAAGAACAGAAGCAGGCGAGGATATAGATGCTAAGCTGAGAGTGGGAGGAGGCAGAAGGAATAGATAAGTGAGGATGCAGAGGAGCATAAGGAATGGCAGGTGTGATCAGTTCCCTTTTTATCAGCAGGAATCAATAAGAGAATAGCAAACATAATGTGAATTTTAATGTCTGTAAAAATAACGTCATATTCTTTGAACATTTTTCTCTAAAAATAGAATATTTTAGATGCTGTAGGAAGATGAACACGTACACTTCAGTTACTGAGATGAATCCATTACTTTTCTTCCCATGTTTCCCCCTCTTTCTTTTAGGCTATAGTTTACGGACCAGGAATAACTGAAAAAAGCAAAAAGAATTCAGATATCTGGATATGGCAGCTGGTATGTGACAATTCACACGACTGTTAACCACGACACTCAGGGTAAATTGAACAGTAGTAAAGCCTCCTAGCACAGGCAGCAAAACCTAAAATGATTAACTTCCTTCTCACAGGAGACATCAGCTGCAGACACCACCCTTCTTCAGCAAACTATTGATAGAAATAGCTGTAAACTATTGCTGCTTTAAAAATAGTCCCTCTTTTTTAATCACCTTATACGTTCAAAACAGAGCCACTGCTATCCTTCATCAGGTCTTGGTGAGGGTTTTGATTCCTACCAGCATATATCTTTAAAATACAAAATGCCTGTGAGTGATAAAAAGTGTCATCTATTACCTCTTCCTTGAAGCGTTTGCCCTCATACTGCAGTTCTACTGGTAACAGGTAAGCTGTAGACCAAGCTAATGAAAATCTAACTGAAAGCTTGTTTATACAAAAGCAGAGCAGTAAGTGATCCAGATGCCCTTCATTCAACTAACTGAAAACAAGCAGAGGAAAGCTAGTTTCCAGGCACACAAGTCAGGCTGGCTTAAGCCAGACATTTCTGTCAGTTCCTGTTCTGTTCAAATTCACAGGGACTATCAAATACTAATTAAAGACATAATAATTCTGAAGGACACTTCTTTTTATGCTGCAGTTTACAGCAGCCTCTGCAAGCACGACCTTGTTCTTGCTGGCAAGAATCTGGCTCTGCTGCTTGACAAGATAACGATGAGTCCATTGCAGTGTAGATGGACTCCTATTAGCAATTTCTGTCAGCTCCCTGCTGACTTGTGAACTGCTTTTGAAGACTTAGAAAGGTATTAGGAATCAAAAAAGTTAAAAAGGAACTTGAAATACTCCAGGAGGTAAGCCCTGCGACTTCCAGAGAGGCGTGCCAGTTTGCAGGCTGCTAGGTTAGATTGTTAGCAGTGTATCCCCAAGGGACCAGGCAATGGGTTGCAGCTTTATCGCAGCGAACAGTGAACCATGAAGCATGTTTTTATTGATGCTAATATTGTCAGACAGGGAATATCTGCTGACGTTTTCGCGAAGCCTCATAAAACAGAACAGGTTTGAAGCACTTTTTCTGTAGGAAAGAATTTTGCACTTAGCAGCAGCATTTTCTTTCTGCTAGTGACAGTACATGAAAAATTAAAAGCTGGCTCTCTGTTTTTTCCCTTCAGGAGGGCACATCTACTGTTACCATGGATGGTAAAACCCTGACTCTAGCTGCTGGTGACAGCCTGCTTGTCCGTGCCCAGTCTGTGTGAGTAGAGATGAGCGAGTGGTTCGATACATGACTTCCCAGACCCTGACAGCATAAATTTTGTTTATTCAGTCCATACCAGACTGGGCTTCAACTGGTGCAGAAACACACAGGCTCTGTGAATGCAGGATTTGCAATAGGTTATATTATTCCTCAAGGCAGAGGTGTCTTGAGGAAGAAATAAAGCCAGACATTCATTCTAACTAACCTCCTACAATAAACCTGGGAAAAGGTAACAAATAAAAGAAAAACTGCTAAAAAACACAGTGTATAGAAGGCCCTGCATAAGGGTAGATGGAGCTAATACACCAATCAGCAATCACAGAAGATCCTCTAAGCTTGATACCAGCCTTAATCAACATATAGGTACAGTAGGTATTTGAGTACCAGACCAAACACACAACTCTCTCCGGAGTAGGATGCATAGGGCTGTTTCATAATCACAAGGCATATGTGAAGGAAAAACTGGTGAAAATAGTTTCCAGAGAGAATGTAATGAGAAAGTACTTGCCAACTCTGTGAGAAGTGGCATGGGCTGATAGAGTGCCCACCATGAAAAAGATGAACAATGATGTACACTTACTGGTAATGCAATGCAGAAGATTAAAATCAAATTATAGACTTGACTTTCTTTCCTACAGGAAATTACCAATCTAATAAGTAGTAGTTCTGATATTTGCACCTTCTATATATCATACGTCACTAAAGAAAAAAAATAAATCACTGAAAGAGATGAAACCATCCAACTGTGCACAGAACTGTTCTCTATAACTGTGATTCCGACATGTAGCCACCTCCTCCCTCTACTGTTACCTCCCACCACTTTTATAAATCACTTATCTTAAATTAAGACCCAGTCCTGCAGTCCAACCAGTGAAACCATGTTTTCAAAATCCTGGTATAATGCAATGCATTATAAGACCAGATTAAGACCTTTCAGATTATAGGATCTATACAGCAGGCGCAGTCTTACTGTGTGTATCACTGTGGTACACTGATTTTGATCTCTGGCCACCTGTGCAACTGACATAAAAATGGCTAATATAAAAGTAATTTTGCCTTGTGGTCCTCACTCTTGAATTCTTAAATGCACACATCACTAAAACGTACTCACTGAGATGATTTTGTTTCAGTCTTTCAGTGACCGAGATCAGAATATAAACCTTTCCCCTAGGTTCACTCATAAGTAGAACTATGTTCTTCCCCAGTGTTTCATGGTTGACTTATACTAGTGACGGTGGAGACTAATTCCCTGAAATTTCACAAAATATACCAATATGGAAAGGAAATAAATGTAATCAGAACAGCACCTCATATTCCTCTACATTTCTAGCAGCATAAATATTTTTATTGCCATTTTGGGTGGAGTTTTTAAATACTTTGGATCATCTGTCTTTCCATTTTCAAGGTACTGCTGGAAGAGAACAGAAGGATGTGTGGCTCTTTACATTGCTCAGGATCCAAAACGCAAGCAACCTTATATCTAGCTGTTGTGCCAATCAAGTTTGATGATAAAGTTTGAGGCTACTTGGCTCATCTTAATGATCAGTTTAGAGTGCATGGAATTTGAACAATCTAACAAAATGATTACACTAGAATCAAGCACTATGCCCAATTAAAACTAAAAAAAAAAAGTAGTTTAAACTTCAGCAAAATCTACTAGTTATTTTGTTAAAAACAAAACAATAGCTGTTATCCAAAAAACAAATGAACAATGGATCCAAGTAATAGGAGTTTATATCTATAAACACACACACATACACACACAGGGTAATATATATGATCCTATCTAGAATAAATTAAAGGTTTTTCTAATGCAAGACCCTGCTGCAAGAGGAAGAAAATGAAGTAGGAGTAATATTGTTTTCCTAGATTATATTTTAGCTACATCACAAGACTTAAGATAAGGAACTCTTGTTTCTAATCACTTAATATCCCTAGCACCTTTTGTAACCTGGTCTTCACTGCATCTCAGCTTTGTCATATGTAACAAATTGGGCGTAACATGAGTTACCCCATCCATGGCTGGTAGGCTCTTAATTGTAGTAGTTCCCAAAATTTCTGAGATCCAGATAAGAGAGAGATTAAAAAGAGACCAACTGCATTACTTAGATCACTGTTTTTGCTCCAGGTGACTTGATACCAGTTTACCAAATCTGGCAATGCAATATCAATGACAGTTATCAGTAACATGCCACTTGTACCATGCTGAACGCCATCTGTACAGTGCGCTATCATAACCTAATGTATTATGACTCCAACACAAGCATTCTGGTTATGGTTTTCTAGCTGCAGAAATTTTATTTCAAAGTAGCCTAAGAAGTGTATTGGGGGACAAGAGAGAAGAAAGATGTAAAATAATCTGTTTCTACTAACTGTTGCTTGTTTCTGAAGGAACGGATGAGGTTTCTTCATTGCACTTCAACGTGTGAATGTAATGTGAAAGCAGGCAGTATAATTAGCTTTTCCTGCTTTTCTTCTAGGAAGTCTCCAGGGTTTTTACATATTGTCCTTCATAAATTTTTACCGTTGGATAACAGGTTGCTTAAATAGTTCCAAGCATTACCAATTGCATATTTAAAAAAGCAGAAGCTTACTGTTACTTGATTTCTTATAACTATAATATTTAAATAATTTTAAAATTTGTGTATCTATCACCTACAAAGCTTATTAAACTAAGATGACATACATGTTTTATTCAGGTTTTCATTCTTCTGGTGAGAAAGGCTCACATGGGTTGGCTTTAATCTATACCTTACAGTCAGGTTCACTAGTGAAACTTTTCCAGTAAAATATACAGCAGACCCTACATTCCCCTAACAACAGAGGACTTAATTTTAAAAATTGAACCTAGTCCTTAGGCAATTGTGAATGTACATATGAAAAGGTCTCTTGCACAAGGGAGTCATTCATATGATATTGGTGTGCCTGAGTGTCTATGGGAATGGCTGCTCACTGAGCAAACGTTAGGGTTAAGGGATCTAGGGTAAGAAAAAGTTTAATAGGCAGTCCACTAGTTAGGAAGCAACTGCTAGAGTTATAGTTCTGGGTTTACTTCATCTCACAGAAATATTTCTGTATTTCACACTGAATAAGCAGATAAAAATATAACAACGGATAGAACAATGTCTGGAATACGCAACAGCTCTTCACACGTTCAGAGGCACGGTGAACCATGGAAGTTTTAAAACAAAAATTAATGGACTTCTCAATTACTGATTTCTCCCAACTTTAAAAGTAGCCAGCTTAAGAATTTAAAATATAGGCTCCACTCAAGCTATATTTCTGATGGGTATGACTTTTTCTAAGGTCTCCTGCTTAAACACCTGAATTCTATCGAAGTCCAGCACTGTATGCCCAGAGCCAGAATGAGCTGGATTTAGAGCCTTAAGCCAGAGCTCTGTCACCTGCAATCCTGCTGCTGCCCACACTCACAACCCACAGCTGAGCAGAAGGTGGTTTACCTTCTTTGGAGGAGCTGCTATCAGTCAAAAATCAGGTAAGGGAGGCCCAGTCCCATAAATATACCTAAAATGAGGATCAAAATAGCATAAGAAGGTTTGTAGAAAGGCCTAGCTATTAAGGCAGAGTGTGTCTCACCCCCTCGAGCCTGTGGTCTGACAACTGGCGTACTTTCTATTGGCTTGAACCTCCTTCAGGCTGGAGAGGGACTGAAGTCAAGTTGTCCACTGCTAAGCAGGCACAGATGGGCTGGAGCACTAATGCCTTCTTTTAGGGAGGGAATTGGACTCAATACTCTCAAAAGCCAACTAAAAGTGCTCACTCTGGATCCCGAGACCTGTGCCAACTATCAGTAAGCCAAACTATATTTCTAAACTCATAGAAACATTATCAGATTTAACCCAACATTTCCTTTCAGCTACCACCAGGAGGCTCCTGATCAGTCAGGAGATCTTTCAGGCACATCATACTTCCTCTGTATTACATTATAACGATCCAGAAGTGGGACATTAAATTAGTTGCCTAAGCAGCCCTGCTCCTCTGCCTGTGAGGAAGTTGGCCAGATGCAGATTGGCTCCCTGAAGTCCTTTTAGCTGTTAGGTGCTGTTACTGTGCACATGTGGTCAGCTCAAGTCTACCGTGGCACTAAAATCTGATTAGACGCTGGGCACTGCGGCACTAATCTTGTCTCAGAGAATTATTTTAGGCACAAGTCAGTGGCAAAGGCTGAGTTAGGTATACTCTCTACAAAGGGTCCTAACTCCTGCTTTTTATGCGTGCATGTTTTGTGCGTAATGTCCATGACAACACACCAACGCAAACCCTGTCCTATGCATACAGACAACTGTTCTTCTATACAGCTTATAGGGTGCTCTTACACCCCGATTGGAGCACTCATTTTCCATCTGAATTATATAGATATTGTGTCACCTCACCTTATCTTTGTCACTTCATCTTTGTTATCGCCTTTCAGGAGGCTTGTGCTGACCTCCCTAGTACATTCTTGCATAGACAGTCCACCTATTTGCCACAGCTTCTCAAAGACTTCAAGCAAAGCCTTTGTATATACAAATATATACATACACACACGCACACACACATTTTAAGCAATGTTCCAGTAAAGCCTACACAGAGCAGAAACCAGACAGAAACATGAAGCCAGCAAGCCTCAAAGTGATTATAACCTGAAAATCACCTGGGACTCTCCAGAGTCACAATCTGGAGCTGATTTGAAAGCTTAAGCACACAAAAAGGAGTTTCTGTTTATCTGCTTATGTCCATATATAAAGCTGCCAGATCAGAATCCAGAAGTGAACAGGAGCTTTGCCCTTCACTTCAGATGAGGGGAAAAAGGTGAGGGACCCAATGCAGCCAATTGTTGACCCAAGTATCAAGAGAACTGGAGGTTGGTTGTTCAGTACCTTAATGCACCAAACAACTAGCAAAGCAAGTTGATCAATTTAAACATGTTTGAGCCTGGGTGAAAAAAGACTGGTGAGTTTTGCAAAGTATGTTTTTTTATTATTATAATATTTAAGTGCATATGAGTAATATTAAAATTTTTATAGTACTTTAAAGATATTGAGCAGTGACCTGTAGCTTTCAGTCAGTTTCTCAGTTCATATAAATTAGCACAATTAACTTCAATCTATTTTGCTAATTAGCATCTCTTATTGCCACTAGGCTAGATGGGTCTGAGCACTTCTCATATTCTTATGCTGAGCCATGCTGACTTACACCAGTTCTTCAAATAAGTCTTAATACAGTTTCACTGTATAAGTATTTCACTTAATACAGTTTCACTGCACTCCTCTTTCGTAAACATCCCATGTTTTAACATTGAATAAAATATGTCGATTAGCAAGATTCCATTATATTCAGCACTAGTTCATAACTAGTGTTGCTCAAAGTAATTATGATGCTACAAAGTACAGTAAGCAAAGCTTGTCTTCACCAGCTGTTTCTAATCTGTTGAAATAAAAACTACAAAAAGCAACTTTAAGCAAAATACCCTTTTTTTGTTCTAAGAGAAATACAAGAGGAAATAGTGACCCTTACAGATCATGTAGTATACAGATCAAAGACCAACAACAGAGCTTTATTTTGAAAGCAACTAGATAATCAACACAAAGAACAATTCAGTCAAGCTAATATTCTAACTACACTAATTACATTTCATATTGCAGTGTGCAAATAGACAGCCTGCAAAAGTCAAGAGAGGAGCTTGTCTTCCTCCTTGCTCCCTTTATATCTTGCTCATTCTTTTGAAGGAATAAGCTCTACCAGAGGCAGAAAACTGGACTGAGTGGATCACTAAACTGATCAGGTTTGTTGTAGTAAACTCTTTCTCAAAGCCACACAGAAAGCTCACACAGGCCACAGCTGTAAAACAAATGATCTCACTCTTGTTGTGTGATGATAATAAATACTCCCGTTCTATTGCTAAGTGTTCATTGTCCTCTGATTTCAGTTATCAGCCACATTTATTATATAGAACAGATGAACAGAAAACATCCCTCACACCACCATTGCACATAAATAAAGGGGAAAAGAATTATTTAGGCTTTTTAATAGATCTCTAGGAAAAAAAACAGCTTGTATTCATGACAGACATTTTTTCTTGGTTAATAATCCAGAGTGCACTTGAAGAAAAACTTCAAGCTAACGAAGGTCATCACCTCCTGCTCTGTTTCCAGTTGAAGATACAAATAGTTGTAGAGCTATTCTTCAGCAGCAAAGGATGCAGAATAGCTGATTTAAAAACAAAACAAAAATTGCTTTTAAATTAATAATGAATAAGACAGAGTTAATATCCATTAATATCCATATTGCAACTCAGAATCAATACCTGAGCTACAGAGGACAAAATAGTCTAGCTCAGAAAGTTTTTGGCTATCACTGACTGGATCCAACACAAGAAACTGTAGGAGTCGATAAGAAGTCTCCTATTCACTGAACTTCTGATTGAAGCTTGAAAGCTGGAAGGTGCTGAGGGAGCAGGGAGAAGAAAATTACAGTTCAGCAGTGTTCGGCACATTTGCAGAAACAAGCCCAGAAATGGCAAAGTTTTTAGGCAAATCAAGCCCAAATGCATACATCAGATTCCTTTCTGTAGCAAGCTCTCCTTCTTTGTGTTTGTGATTCTTAGGCAAGATTTTCTGAATTGTTGCTAGTCTAGATTAAATGCACCACAAGAGATCTTTGGCTCTGCAAATTCTGTAAAAGTCACATTGCAATCACAACATGGAAGATTGAAATGCTGCTTTGTATTTTTAAACAGTCAGTAGGTGAGTGTACAGCTGTAGTGAAAAAGCTTAATTTAAAGAGGTTTTAATTTTCTTTCTTGAAGAAAATGAGTTTGCTAAAGAGGTAAAACTAAAGCAGGTAGGTGATGAAGCTTGTATTTCACTCAAGGCAGACAGACTTGCACAATAAGCCGCTGTCTTTATGCTTTTCAGTTTGAAAATATATTTAACAATCCAATTATGTAAAGCAATGAGCTAATGTGTAATACTAATGAGCTAATGTGTAAGCTCCAGTGCAAGACTTTTAAGGACTACTGGGGTTTGGTCCTGAAATACAATCACTGCACCTTATCTAGCTTTTTGGTATCTCTCCCTTGAGCAGTAGTACAAAAACCCCAGCATAGTGTCTGAGCTCCACGTGGAAGGGAGATTTGGACAACCTCAGATGGGCTCCACAATAACTGCTATGCAAAGAACTGTGCACACAACACAGCTGTCTGCAGCTAAACCACAAGGAAATGCCCAGAGGGTCATTTTAAGTCCCATCCTGCAACACTCAGCCCTCAGGCTGCTGCAGAGAACCACCTCCAATTACCGAGGACCCATGGGGCCCTGTAGTCTACTTCTTCCAAGAGCTGAAGAAAGCTCATTCTCTCCAAGTAAACTACTGCCAGAGATCTATCACCTCATTTTACTCGATAGCTTAAGAAAAGGAGTAGTCTCCTCTGCACAAGAGCGGCATCTTCCCTCTCCCATGGGAACGTCGCAGTTGCCAGCTATGCTCTCAGGGGCACTCCACACCTCCTCTTGTTAAAGCTCGGCAATATTGCAGCAAGATTAACCGAGCCACGCAGAAAGGATTGCAGTGTTGCTAGTGAACAGAGGACAGAACTAGAGGATAGTTCCTACTCCCCAAATGGAGTTACGGAAAATATTATTCCATAAAATAAAAGCAAGTTCTGAGGGAAAGCACATATCCTTCCAAAGCCATTGTTCCAGAGAATTGTTTGCCTGATCACATTTGTAGATCTGAACCATCTGTAGTGTATTGGGATACATTATAGAATGAGGGTGAAAAATATTTTGACCTAGGAAAAATAATGAAGAGATTGTAGGACCACGAATAGATTAACATTGTTTATGGTAGTCTGAGAAAAATGCTAAGTTACTGGTTGCTTCTTAATACTGGTGAACAAAAGAGTAAATGGTTCAAACCCTATATGCTGTATTGCTGAGTGACAAATAAACATCAACTGTCTAAGTCCTCTTACCAGATTATTCTGAGGAGAATAGCAAAAGGTTATAAACACTGAATGAAACCAAGTAGCTTCAAAAATATCTGACTTTGATATAACACAATTCAAAGTTTGATATGACATTGAAAAGAAGAAGCACATGCATGTGAAATTCATCTAAAACCCATGAGTATTCATTTCAGGGCTGCCAACTCTCTGACCACAGCACATACATGGAGGCAGGAAGAAGAAAAAAAGGAAAAAAAAGGAGAGAGAGAGAGAGAGAGAGAGAGAGATAGAAAACTTGCTAGAAGCTGTAGCAGCTAATGAGACACCCACAGGAGACAAAACTGGCAGGAATTTTAATTGTCATCTATAGTCATGAGCCCCACAAACTAACAGCTGTGAACCTGAGGTGTGACATAAGCAAGTAACTGAAGTTGGAGGTAATGATCATTAAAAACACTGAACAATGCAAGTAGTGAGTGATCCAAAGGTCTTTGGTATAGTGGAAAGACAGACAATAAATAGCAAGAGAACTAGAGGAAGAATTAATCCCTTTCAAGAATACTTTCAGTTTAGAGAGCACAGCTCATCTACTCTGCGATAAGAAACAATGACATATAGCAACTAAGAAAGTGAAATTGCTTTTAGCATTTCACAGAAAACACATGTAAATTCCCATAGCATATTTTTAACATTCAGAAAGTATTTTCAGCTATTAAAATGCACTAATAAAATCTTGAAATGATTTCCACAAAGATTATACAAAACACAGAATGACAAGAATTCTTTTATCCACCAAAACCAACTAGATTAGCTTCACTTTTAAAACAAGACAAGAAACAGCATGCCAGCACTAGAATCAGATTGTCTTAGCCCATCAGACTTAGATTTTAAAATGAGAAACTAATCAACCCTCCGGCTTCCGTTTCCAGTACGATGACACTGTTAAATAAGACTGTCAAAAACTATTTCTTCCATTGGAAGATATAAGCTAGGCAATCTACACCCAGTTCTCCATTTAAAGCAATTGGTCACTCTTATCTTTGCTGTTTTTGATGCAACTGCCCTGACTGATGCCTGTATGGAAGCAGAATCAGGCTCCTGTACTTTAATGATGCAGACGTTTTTTCGCTCCTTGTTCCGCATCCCCTCAGAATACCATCGCCTTTTTTTTTTTTTTTTAAGGAGAGATTTCTATATATGTGTAAAATTATCACACACACACCCCTATATTTGCCTTTCAAGTATCTTTATGCGATAATTAGGTTGCCCATACTGGTGAAATTCGTGCCAAAGCATGATTTGTATGCTTGGCATTTTGTAACATAACTAGTCAGTTTCTGGCAGTTCAGAGAGACAGAGATTGATACTGAAGGTCATTTTTATTTATGTCAAATACAGGATGTTTCAGAAGCTGTTATGAAGCAGCTACTTCTGTGCTCTCAGTGGGTTGTATGCACTCCATGCATACTGTTAGAGGACAAAAAACAAATCGTACAATAGGGAATAACTATCCTGAGCACCACTAGCAAATGACTACATGAAACGCTCCACCTAAACCAGCCTCTTCACAGGATCCCAGGCAGTTGGGTCTTTGCAGCTCATATATGCCTCGTGGGGCAGAGGAACAAAGGTTGTTTTTTATTACCAGTTTTAATCCAATAAAAAGGTCTCAAGGCATTTATTTCCTCTACAGCAAAATTAACTCTATTTGCAATGCTTCCTCCCCCTCAGAGGGAAATAAGATGTAGGCTCAGAAGCCCAAATCCGCAATGATATTTAAGTGCCTGAGGAACAGTGCCAGAATGTCTGGCAGGGGAAGCTAAACAGACGCAATTTTAAAAGGGAATATAGTGAACGGAGAGACAGACTGAAAGCTCAGAAGAAGGAAGTACTCCTTTTATCTACTATGGGGGAGCTGTTAAGTGGCAAACTGAACAACTTCTTACTCTTGCTTGCCTATGTGCTTTAACCCATCATTAGCGCTGTCTCCGCTTGCATTTGAGATTGGCCTTTGCTACAGTTGGCACCAAGTTAGTTGCAAATGCTATTTCCATGACAACAACATCAGTCCAGTGGAAAGTGGACAGAGATAAAAGTGTTTTACTTGATCATATGAACAATTAATTATCTTCAAGTTCCTTGTCCTGCAGAATTAATAAAAATACTATTTGTGAAAAGTACCAATATTCCCCCTGCTTAAAAGAGACACATAAAAACAATAGGAAAATATTTTGAACATATGTTCTATGCTTATTTTATACAGCCTGTGTATTCTTCCATTAAAATAATTTTCATGCCTAATTCCTAACTTTTTTGCATTGAACCCATTTTATTCATTTCTTCATGTATCTATATTGAAAGAAATGCTATCCTCAGTTGTATTTGTGCAAATATGCAGCTAGCAGAATTACCCTAGTCTTACAGCTCCACAACTCGGTACAATCTGGCCTTCTTTCTACATAGCTAATATATGACAATAGTGGAAAAACATCAGCACATGCTTAACACAAGGTGCATTCCCATATGCCATTTTTCATCTTCTGCAAGTTGCAGCTTCACTCATGTTGTATTGTTATCCTGAATAAAGTATGCAGTTATTTTGATGCTCTAGTTTAACAGTCTCTTTTTGCAGCTGAATTTGTCTTTGTAAAAATGCTAGAAAAACAAAATTGTTAGCTTCATTGTTTTGTAAAGAAAGAGCTTCAAGGACGGCAGCACTGAAACATGAACATCTAGACACATGCAGAGCACTGAGAGCGCTGAAGAGCGCTTGAGAGCGCTGAAAACACCTTTAGAAAAACACAGTTAACTAACTCTTTTCTCATTATTTCATAGTTCAGCTAAAATGTAGATGAAGTCAAAGTAAGCCTAAGTTAGCTCTTTAATCCTCTAAACAAGAACTAGGTTGTAAATTGGAACTGAAAGACAATTCATATTTTCTATTTTTTAGATTTGATCCTGCCCTAGCATGCTATACTGTGAGAGTGGACTCTAGAGGAGAGCAATGGAAAGCATTCAGGTGTCAGTAATGTCTCCCATTTTCATATTTGTAAGAGATCAACATGAAGAAGTCTTTTTTAAAAGAAGCTCATCTGAAAATGCTGTAGAATACTAGGCATTGAAAGATATTTCTTTAATTCCTTGTGTTATTTCTTCAATTAAACTCACGCTAGTAGAATCTGACCTTCATTCATCTGATCTGAAGTAGTAAGGTTAGGGAAAGTATGCTGTAACAGTCAAGCAGTAGTTCTTGTGTGTGTTTTTTGAAGGCATGCAAAACCCTTTCAGTCTGATGTGTTTAGGAAAATAATGGACATAAGTTATAGGCCATAAGGTCTTCACTGAGGAGGTTCATGCTGTGAGGATTTCCATATGTCACTTTAAGTAGTTGTTAAGTGTTCATTTCTGAAATATAAAGCCCAGGAACATGATTAACTAGAGTAATAATTCCATGTAAACCACCTAAACAGAGATCTTCTGTTCAGGGCCAAATAAGCTCACGTTGCTTCTCCTGTACAGAGACCAAATTTAGACTCACTCCCTGAATTCCCTGGTGTTGTCTGTCAGCCTTTTGCAAGAGCCATGTATACATTTGTGTTTATACACACACGCACAGAGCTGTAATGATGATTTCCTTAAGCTACCTGATATGCAGTACATAAGGTAGCATAAAGAAAGTCTACATGAAGAAGACTATACATGAGTCACTCTAAAGAGTTGCAGAACAGCACAAGGTCAGATTTTGTGGGACATTTCCAAGTCTATTGCAATTCAGCTGCAAAGAGCTTCCAAAAATGAGATGATAAATTCTCAATGATCATTAATCAAAGTATTTAGAAAATAAGTACTCACCAGTATATTGAATTGAAGCTGTTATAACAAATTGAGTTCTAGTATAATTTACCAATAAAGAGAGAAGATAAATTAATAAGCATTGCTTCAGAAGAAGAAGGGGAGCAGGAAGGAAGGAAGGAGGAAAGGAAAGAAACCCTCCCCCAACAACAAATAATCAAAATCACCTGCTTTAGCAGACACAGAAGTTGAGCAGCCTGGTCCTTTATACCTACTTCCTTTCACTCCAGGTGTAGCCCTGATTTTAACAGGCACGAGTTAGGGGCAGAAAGTAAGCACACTCCAAATAATTCCAGCCTGCAGACAGACTCTTTAGAGATTGCACCAGGCAGCATAAAATCGATACAAGGCTGATTTGCACTGGGATGGGGCTGATATGGAACAAGTCCTAAAACCCCTTGGCTCCAACTAACTCGTTTCAGCCCTGGTCATCACAGTGAGTGTTTGATCCAGCTGAATACGTTCATCTCACAGAACTGATGTATGGTAACTTTATTCATCAGCTAAAGTCATATTTGAAGAGCTCTCCTTCTGCAATATAGTACAGCTTATATAGATAGATCATTAAAGCCAGCTTGAAAAATACAGTTTACTTTTTTGCAATCATCTGAAAGTGAGATTTTATACCAATGCAAGTAAAGCTTTGTAGAATACCTATTTTTTTATATTTTCTTTAATTTTAATATCTATTTCAGACCTCCATTAAGACTGCGTAATATTAACTTATTCAGGAAAGTGTAATAGTCTCCTGCTGGAAGTTTTCTGCATTAAGTTGATATTACAGTCATTTGATGGAAGGCCTGAACAGATATCCTTTTTTCTATAAGGATTATTTTTCAGAGGTATGCTCGCAAAGGCAGTTTCTTACAGTAAAAGTAAAGTTCCTGGAAATAAATATTCTCTGTAATGTGCTGTCACATCCCCTTGCCCTCTGACTGGTCAGGCAATGGCAAAACCGTATGCTTCATCTTGAAGGACATTAAAGACTCAGTCACAAGAGACATGATCCTAGTGGAGAAATAGATATGAAGGAAGATCACTGGGTCAGAATCTCTGCAGACACATCAACTGGAGGAAGCCCCGTACAGACAGACTGCATAGAAACTGCATGAAGAACGCTACCCTGCCTATTTTTAGCACTGAGAAATACTTTAACTTCTACTCTCTTGGGGGGAGGAGGATGGCAGGTTTTTAAGGGACTGATCCCAGGACTGACCTGACATGCAGCAGAGCCTTTGCCTTGGATGCCCTTCACATGGCACAAAGGAAGGGGTGAGCCGGACTAGAAAAAAACTAAAGCAGAACTCGTGTACAAATGTCTATATCTGCCCATCAACCAGTGTCCTCAAATCAGAGACTGGGTACTGAAACAACTCCACTCCCAGAGCTGAGTGGGATGGGACATTCATCCCAACTCCCCTCACAGTAAATGTTTCTGCCTCTCAAGTCAGGTGCTGGAGAGTGGCATATGGTTATTGCCTTTATCTGTTCCTACAGTTCAGTAAAAGTATTTCTTCTCCTGTAATGAAAATCTGAGTTCTGGAACATATTCTATGCAGTTTTGTACTGCATTGACTACCTTATACATCTACAAAGCATATGGATGGGGCACAGTGTGTTTCCTTGTGTCTTGGGTAGACACTGCTATTGCTACATGCTCAGAGGAGATTTTCTTTAGGATTCCCTATGCTCGGGGAGAAAGCTAATATTAACTTTCTCTCTGCTTAGCTTTATGCTTTTGCTAGAGACCAGGAAGGGAGAGAAAAGCTGTACAGAAGGCAAATCTGCCAATCTGAGTGATCAGTAAAGCAAATACTCTATGATTTAAGGCTCCCATGCACAGCAAGGAGCTGTACAAACTTAGATGGAGACAATCTGTTTCCTGAGGCTTGTAGGTTAAATAGCAAGCTAGAAAAAGAGAGCTACCCAACAAGCAGAGAAAGGCATCTGACAAAAGCCTCATTAACCCTCCGTTTTCTTCACCCACACCATATGTTTGTTTCTTCTGAGAGCTGCCATTTCTGTAGGTCTGAACGCTCAGTGCTTGAGTATCCAGCAGTGAGAAACAAAGACTATATAGTCCTCTGAGTTAAGGAGTTACTGTGTTAAAAATTTGCTTCTGTGAACACTGTATGTTGTGAGAAGTGAAGTGTCTGACTGACAAAAAGACATCTAGAGCAGAGCAGTTGACTAAGAAAAAGATTCTGCCACTTAATAGCTTTTGTATCAAGATCTTGCCTCTTGATGTGTAACATCAGATTAGCAATATTCTCAGGGTGAACAGTTACATGGCGATTAAATAATTCCTTCCAGAAATATAGCAACAACTATATGCTCTCCTGTCCTACTTCTTTTCCTTAGTTTTTGGTGCAGTGCATATTGAGCATACTTAAAAATATCCCTATGCCATAGACCCTATGAAATTTCTATTATTCTATCCCTTTATACTATCCCGTGTACATCATAACTTTGAATCTTAGGTTTCAGTTTTATGGAGATAATTGTAGCCATGGAGGGCTGCAATAGCAGGGGAGTCAGGGAATGAAGATGCTAATTCAAGACCAGTGTTTTTATGCTCCTGGCTCCCTCACACAACCAACTGAAGTTTGTTATAGGCAATGTGAAACCCAGCATTATCCAAACTTGTTTCAGAGGATTGTTTACAAAATAATCTTAATAATCCTTAGCATTAAAAATAACTTCTATCCAAGGTAATTTTAATTTCTGCCCATATTTCTACTTCAATCAGATCAGTTTATGCAATTTCAGTCTCCCATCACCTCACAGCTTAATACCCCTTATAATCTGAGTATGTATGTTATCAGCAGTTTAGATATTGTCTAGGGGATCTTAATTCCCCAAAAAAGAACCTACTCCCTTTTTAGGCATGGTAAGCATGGCACAAGTGCATTCAGTAAGTTAGCTGTGATTACCTGGTGATTCAGGATGCATCTGCATGCATCCTGCTAAATAGGCTAATGCTGGAATGGGACTGGGAGCCAATTCCCAACCATCCCCCAGCTCTGCTCTGGGGCTTTCCATAACTCCCTTCAAATCTAGGGAGTACTTTGGGGAAAGAGCACTCTAAGGACCACTCCCTGCCATACAGATGAGGCTTCACCCTTTGCAGTCCTCTGACCCCACCAAGCTTTGCATTCTCCATCGCTCCCAATATACACTCATGCCACATCCTAGGTCATAAAACATGTGCCTGTTGTTTCATGTTATAACAATCATGGCTCTGGCTGGCTGGGTTTTCAGATGCTTTAAGGTGAAAAAATACACCCTCATATGCACACACCACAAACTGTATTTTAGGCTTAACAAGAGACACTTGATGTCTAGGCAAGACCCAAAGACAAATGATACGCAATGTGGATGCATACTACTTCAGAAGGGAGGTAGCTTTGAGCAGAAAGCCCCAAAACCACTTCAATTGGCCCAGGAGCTAAGGAGCACTCTTTTCACTGTGGTATGAGGTGGGATAGTTCCTTTTTCAGGACACACATAGGATAAGGCTACCATGCCTCTGGGATTCCCAAACTCCTTATGTTTGTCGCCATTGGTGTTGGAGGGTGGAAAAGCAATTGCATGTCTCAGCAACACATGTTTTGAAGTGCTCAGCTGCTCAAGTGTGCCACTCTCTCTAAGTAAATTTACTATAGGTTGGGAATTTATCTTTTAGACTGTCTTGTCTTCAAGTTAGTTAAGCTTGCATTATAATTAACCATAACTCACCTTCCCACTTCCCCCAGAACCACATATTTAACCTCTCTCCGTGAGGTATGAATTCACCCTAAGCTAATAAATGTGGCCATATTTGAATGAATATTTTCAATGCAAATGTTTTTTTAGTGAAGGCCAGGGGTCTGTTCCCTCTCCAAGTTCAATTAGGAAAAGCTCAATGGATGTCCTTAGAATGAGTTGGGATTTTCGTCTGTATAAATAAGAGCAGGATCTGACGGCCATACAAATTACATCTGTTCCACTGCAGGTATCCGTAATTCAATCTCCAAAATATTAATCAAATGTATCTGTCTTGATTTTTCCTCCATCAATTCATGCTGCTCATTTCTCCTTGGTCTGTTAGCTTTCTATACTAACAGATTTTAATTCCTCTTAATATTTATGCCTTTACTTTAAGAAAGATTGAGTTACATTTATTGGACAACCTTTTTAGTGATCAATACTACATTACCTCTCTCTAAACATTCTATCCCTGTCATCTGTTTGCTATATGACTCTCTATGGGCCACTCTTTCTCTGCATTGCTAAACTTAATACAATATATTTAGGTTTAGCAGTACATTTCAGTATTAGAACCCCCTATGCACTCAAAGACTAGTAGGTCAGCCACCACATGATCTTGATTTTTATGCCAAGTACTTAGTTTCTTTTTTTTTTTTTTTTTTTTAAATCTTTCTTGTCCTGAGCTCTCATGCCTTACTCTGGTTACATGTCATGTTTTCCCCCACAATGGCAAGGGCTAGAAATTTTTTTTTTTTAAAAAACAAGCTTTAATTTCTTTAAGAACTTCACTTCTGCTGAAATCCAGAAGACTACTACCTGTTTTGTGATTTAACAGTCACAAACTGGCTGGCTATAGCACTGGAACTGGCTATAGTACGAAGTCTTTCTGAAAATGCTGTTGACACTTAAGATCTTCTATGGGAAAGTATGCAGTTGCAATATCACATCACATCACCCATTTTATCTTACTGTCTTCTCCAGGGATGATTGGCCATCCTACTTTTTCCCTGAGCATTTGTTCAGCCGTACTTCATAATCTTTCTCCTAGAATTAATAAACCTTAGGTACATAAGAATCTAAACCTATGTAGCGGTGGCTCTCCCCATCTCAACTCACATTATATCAAAACACTTCTATAGTCAACTCTTGGCTACTGAATCCAATTAAAAAAATATGGAATTCTTTCACCACAATTTAAATTTGTATCTCCTGGATATTTTGTGATTTTGAAAAGCTTTCATTAAGCTTCCTGAAATATCTTATTTTCAATTTCTTATTGTTTCTTATTGCTTCTATTGTTCATTAGAGTGATTAAAGAAAACCATGCACATGTTTTATACTTTTAATAAATATCTTTGAGTTCCCCCTAGTTGGACCAGGATTGGTCCACCTTGTTCTATCTTTGGGTATCACTGATGATCTGCATGGTATATAGAAAGCTCTGGTTTTCTTAAAGAATCTTTCATACATTATTAGTCTTATTTACCAGAGGAGAATAATATACCAAAACAGTGATTTTTCTATAAAAATATATATTATGTAGAAGTCTGCAATTCTTTGAATGGGTCACCAACAATTAATATTGGGTCAAACCAATCTAATTTCCTTCTAGAAACATGATAAATAGAGGAGAAATGGTACCTGTCATAGTTTGATTCTAGTAACACTCCAGATACTTATTCACATACAAGAGAAACACACAAAATAAGAAAGCACAGCATAGATGAAAATATTCTCAGGGAGGCTCAAATTTATTGGAAAAAACAGGTGTTTTACAGTACTATGATTCTGTAGGTTTTATTATTTTAATGATGTTGGAAAATGCTGAAGTGGGTTAAGCTTATCACCAAGGCAGGTATCTCATTGAAAGAGAGGCCATCATCTTGAAGGGTGACTTGAAGAGACTTGACATAAGACTACTAGGAGCAAGTAGTCATGTGAGGAAAGTTTGCATTACACAGTTTTCCAAGAAGAAAAAAAAAAAACGGCAAAAAGGGAATTTTTAGCTTTTTTTATACCATACAATATGTGTTTTTTCACTAAGATGGAAGAGGTACTTGCTGATGAGTCTTAATGAAAAGTTTACTTGTTAGACATGTAAAAGCAAAGTACCTTCCAATAATTCCTGCAGTATCTTAAGCTCTTTTTTAAGCCTGAAATTGTATTTACAGATTTTAAAAATCCTGTTTATATGAGTTTTGGAAACAAACATTAAAAAAAAGATTTATAAATTGATCATAGGCAATTTTTCCTTATGAACTTTAAACTGCTCCAAGGGTTTTAAGCATGGCTTACAAAAGTCTGAATGGCTGAGAAAAGCAGCATCTCTGTATCAGGTGGTTATTGTTTCTGACATTTTATCAAATGGAGACTTCTTTTGAAATACTTGACCTATTCATTCCCTGATCCTGGTACCAAGGAAGTTGAAACAGACAAGAGAGCTATTTCAAAACAACATTACTGAGCAAAGTCAAGAATCTCAAAAGAAAATAAACTCAATATGGCCAAAGGACAGCCTGGCTTAATGTGAAGTTGCAATCAAATCTCAGTAAAATGATCCCACTTTTAGCATTGCAGCTCAAGAGGACATAAATTACTGTTTCATTCCCCAGGGGATAATTTAGCCTTCTTTTGAAAGGAATTCTAAAATCTTACAAACTCCAAACAACACTCTTCACATCCGGCCACTGTTCTGCAAATTTTAAGGCTGCCTCAATCTTTAAGTACTCTTAGGTTTGTTGTTTTGACATATAGAAAGATTTAAAGTGTCTAATTTTGACCCCACTAATATTAAAGTAAATATAAAGTCATAGCAGGTAAAGTCAGGGGAATCGGTGCTGATTTACATAGTTGCAAATTGTATCAGAGTACATTTCTAAAGCAAAGGACACACTTAAAAGTTTTGCTATATGCTGTACCGTGTATATTATCTCAGAACGAACCAGTTGCCTTCTTCAAAAAACTAAGAGTTCATCCCTTAATAGTCCATATTGCTACTCTCAGACATTAAGTACATTAAAATCATAAAACTAATTTAACTCCTTTGTCTCAAGATCTAGAAACATCCAGGAAGTAGGAAACATGCTGGATTTATCCCTCAGTCACTTTCCCACCACCAAATATTATATGAATGAAGATCAGAAGAGCTGGCAATCCCTCTTATCAGAATTAAGATGTCAGACTGTATGTCTAGTGCATCCAAGTCCATAATCCGGTCAAGCTGTTACTCCTTCCCTTTCATCATATTTTAACAACATCTGTTCCCTTAATCTTCACAGTGAGTGGCCAAGTTAAGGAAACGTTTCCTTTTCTTCCTGTCTGCTTGGCCTCTCACCTTACTACCTACCTGCCACTTGGTCCACATAGCACGTGAAGTGCATTTTGAGATGACCTGAGCCCCTTACCTTGTAATTGCTGAAGGAAAGAAGAGAAGGAGCAATTTACAGTGAAGTAGGATGATTACAGAAGGCAGTCCGTGTAACTTCTGTAAACTCTGCAGAGCTTGAGTCAGTACAAGAAAGAGAAGCACATGAAACAAGTTCCATTATTGAGCTTTCCTCCATTTTCCTTATCAGTAATTAGCACAAGTGACAGAATGTATACACTTCCTCAGTGAAAGTAATTACTGTGTAGAGGACCAGAACTTTTTAAACCAAGCCTTAAGTGACATCAGAATTACATAGGCCTCTCTCTCATTCAGAAAAAAATTGTAGCTGTATAACAGTTCTTGTTATCACAGGCTCTACTGGCAAAGGACAGCCAATAACAGCAACAGTGACTATGCGTACTCCAGGGCTGGACAAAAATTCCCATACTGTTGTAATGAAGTATCACAGAAGCAACAGATATCCAAAACTATTGTCCAGATCGTAAAGTATTTCACTGTCACTACTGAGTTTAATGAGTTAAGCTTTCTAACTTCATTCCCTGACTTTCAAAAATTAGCATTTATAATCAGGCAAGAAAACTAAAACAGCTCCTTTATTTTAGGTTAAAGGTAAAAGTCTTTTTTTTCCCCTCACACGAAAAGAATTCAATAATTCATTCTGCTCTCAACAGACCTGCTACTTTAAGTCACACAAACACTCTTGCCTCAGGCAAATGAGGAGGAGAGATCACTGAAGTCAATCTGAAACAGGTTTTCCCTTTGAGGGGGCTACTGCGGACAGAGAAGACGCACAGCACTCCTGTGTTCGCACTTGTCATCCGTTTGTGAAAGGTAACTGGAAACATTTTCCATGGGAATAGTCTATGATACTGAACGACAAACAGAAAAAGAGGAGCCAGAAGAGAGAGAAGGGGAAGGAAAAGAATGAAGAAGATGAAGAACAGAGATGAAGAAGGAAGGAAAAAAAAATACAACCACCAATACCAACAAAATTCCCATAACAGTGACTATTAGAAGAGGCATTTCAGAAAAAAAAACAGTGAGCTCTAAAAAAGGTATATAAAGGTTGAGTAGGAAAAAATAAACTTAACAGATAGGAATCAAAGGAAGCCAAAGTCATGCTGCTCAATTTTATTTTCAGTTATCATGCAAACTTCTAACTGGCAATTAAACCACAGGACTGATCAAAGAATCACTCATTTACTGGTTCCTACAGGACAAAAACGGCATAAAGCTGAAGAGAGCGATTGTTAGAGGTTAACAGGACAGCATTTCCTACTGCTATAACTTTGAACAGTTTTTTCCCTTTCCAGCAACTTGCAAAGCACAGCTAAATATTTGAGATGCAAGTGTCCAGGCCTTAGAGAGTCTTGCTCTTTGGAGATGAGGCTAAGAAGCCACATAGGATTGTTACTATAGGATAGTTTATCACTATAGTGAACAGATTCCCCCTCAGCTCCACAGCAAAGGGAAGGAAATAGTGGCATCCTAACAGAAAAGTGACAGTGCTCTTTCGGAAGCCACAGTAACCATGTACAGAAGCTAACAAAGGGTGTCATAGAGATCACATTTCCTGTAGAGTGACCTAGGGAAAGTTTCAGAAACTGAGATGGTGACATGACACCACAATGCAGCCAAATGCATCCATTATGTCAAAACAGTCCGAGAGTCTCTAATGCCATAGACACATAGTTATTCAACAGTACATGCCAGAAAAATGTGCTAATAAATACAATGTTTCTAATGATTCTGAGTCCATGGGACTCAAGGTCACAGATATGAGTGATATTGGATCTAAGTGATAATGTACTGTAGTTGGATTTATCCCATTTTCTGTTTGTCTAATAAATATATATTTCACCTTTTAATCTGAACTTTTGCCTTGATTTACTGCTTTTAGAAAGAGCCACTAAGACTACGCAAGCAGATGGCAGGATTTGGTCCATAGTTTTGACTGCTAGGAAGTAGAGGCAGAAATATTTCAAAAATAACACTGAAAAGTGATATAACTAATGGGAAATACTTCCACATTACCATTTAGCTGAGGGATTTCTGGTTTATATGAACATCATTTTATTGTAATTTCTGATAGATATTTTATAATTAAAGTATATTGAGAGCGTTTTTATGATGAAACTTAGCTAATAAGGCAGTTGGGGGCACATCTGAAAGAAAAACATCATCCCCAAAACTACAGCTGATAAATTATCAACGTGACCATCACCTGAATGTTTTCTCGGTTCAAGGGTCAGGAGTCTCTCTAGTACCAAATGTGAACTGTGCAAAAGCTAAAGGAGAACAGCTTCTTGTGTGTTCAGCAAGGAATGGTAAATCAAGAGATCTTGTCCTTCAGGCTGAAGGAGAACTTTGGATACAAGGGCTATTAAAACTGTCAGAATACATGAACCATTGATTTCATCTTAGCAGTGGCCTGTCCTCTCTGTAACAAAACAAAACAGTTTTCAAAAAGGGCCAAAAGAAGCTAGCTACTGCACTGTCATGGAGATCTTGCGGGAAAGAATCCCAGTGTCATTGAACAAAGATCACATCAAAGCAGATTAACAATTTTCCCAGAGAGGAAAATGGGATCAGTTTTTAGAGTAAGTTGTTGCTGAACAGTCACGGCCGATAAGGAGGTCTGTGGAGCAAGGACCCTGTCTTCAGCCATGAGTACGATTAATTTGTAGATATCATTTGACACATGGACCATTTGCAAAATTACATCTCTGTCTCCTCATGGATGACCAGGTAAAGTGGTTTTTTTACTCACTGTAGTGAAATTGGTTAACTGGAAATAGTGAGTCATACTTCACGCAGAGAATTTTATCACATAGTTTACCGCTAATTTCTTTCCTTCCCATTCCTCTACCAAGAATTTTACAGAGCTGGAGCTGGTGGATCCTGTGGCTTGTAGCTCTGTTTACAGAAAGAGTGCATGTGTTAGATCTCTTGTTCAATTACCCAGTACTTTCTATTGATATTTCCCAAGAAATGTTGACAGCTACATGAATTCTTGGACTTTCTGCACCTCCGTGTAATGCCAATCACTGGGCTCATTTCACAGGCTCTGCAAAGGTCTTGTTAACACTCTTCATTCCCTGGAATGGGCTTATTCCATTAATCACATGGACAAATAGGCTCACAATCATGTCCACGGCTCATATTTTGTACCATTGTCTTACCTGCCACTGCTTTGTTCAGTTTTCACAGCAAGTCGTTCAACGTTGCTAATGTCCAGGGAACAGCGGACATGCCACTATCCCTGTTACATTCAAGTGTCTGCCTTGAAAAATTATGCTCCTGAATGAATCCCTGCCTGCACTGACTATGACTTCCTTTTCTTTCCTACCTTTTTCTTCCTGATGATTTCTGAAAATTAAATTTATGTTCTGGATATCTTGCCACATCATTTTTGAAAATGTTTCTTCCTGAAAGTACTATACGCGTATAGTCTGTGTGCATATAATCCATTATATCTGAGTCAAGACTTGACTAAAATATAAACTTATCTGACTCAAAATTTAGCAGCTCAGAAGGTAACAGTTACTTCTTCTCCCCGCCCTCTACTACAGCTTCATAGATTATAAATTGTCTCAGGCTGTGGACCGTGTTTTGTCGGTTTTGGAAGCTATTGCTCTGTATTCTAAAGCACACAGAGTAGTATTCAGTAGCTATTTCTTCAGAAAGCATTGCTACCAATGGACTTTAATTTGTCTATGCTATGCTTTTTGCCATACGGACATGCTGCAGTAGAGGTACTATATTGTCCTGGAGAGACACTCTATACTCCCTGAAGAGATAGAAAAAGTTCCCCTCTAAGTTAGAAAAACTAGCTAAGGGGAGATAAGAGCACATTACTAATAAGATTACCAAACTTGCAAAACACTAACTGCTTAAACATCTGGACTTCTGAAACACCTAAGACCCTTTTCTGCCACTCTAAGATCAGCACTTTAAAAATAAATCCTTATGCTTACCTACAAAGTATAACAGTTTGACAGTATCCCATAAAAGATGTTCTTCATTTCAAAGAGAAGTAAAGTTTATAGGGAAAGAGAAAATCTGTTAGTAAAGCAACACAGATAAACTCTGTCAACTCTTCAAAGTCCTCCACTCAAGACAGTGATTTCCTGTCCTTGAACCAAACGGAGGAGAGTCCTTCTGTCAGTCCTTCTGTCTCTCCCTCTATACCTGACTAGTCGTGTTCATGCTGCATAGTATCAGGCACGCTCCCTGCCTGGGGCGCATGTCGTACACTTGTGACTCTAGAATAATTTTATTAGGGCAGCAATGGAGAATGATTTTCCATTTCAAAGGGCCCAAAATAATAAGAGGCAGTCATAATCCATCAGAATCCCTTTTTTTCTTTTTATCATGATACTGATGGCATGTTTTGTGTTACCTGAGGGGTGGCATGGCATGAAGGCATTTGAGGGTGCAAGACCTCTTGGGAGAATATTAGAGGACTTTGCAGCACAAAGGCAGCCAATCAAGCTGGCCCTACCTGTACGTCCCTAGAATATGCAGTCCCTGGAATGGACCAGCCCCAGAATCAGACTACGTCAGTCCCTAAGGCTGTGTCTGCCTCAGCAACTTGGCTCACAGCATTAATATGTCTTGAGGCAAATCCCCCAGTTATCACTGTCTATTGCTTATAGCTTCAATTCTCAGAATGGTTTTTGTGTGCATCAATATTCCTTTTGGAGGAAGCTCCGGTGCAAATGCACTCCAGTGCTTAACAGAGATAAGAGTCTCCAAATTAACGTGCAGGTTGCAATACTGCATAGTCCTCTAGGATGAAGTTAATGAGCAGGAATCAACAATAAGCACCATCCACGAGGCAGCCTGAATTCTCTTTGTGCTATATAATGGGCCAAGTAATCCTTCTTATTTACCAGTTCTTTCTTTCATCTCTCTCTTAGTCCTTCATGTTCAATGAAATTCTGGTTCAAAAATTCTTTCCCTTACTTACCTGTCTTACTTTCTCTTGTAGTTCCTCTTTTCAGAGCTCCTTATTTCTTTCATCAGTTGTACTCCATCTCAGAAGAGAGTAGAGATGAAATAGATAGAGATAGCTACTGCTTCAGCATCTGACACACTAAGGTTCAGTCTGGCACGCTGAGAAAATGACAGCCATCAGAACGACAATTACAAGTTGGTGGGAGGGCATCTCCATTTATTTGGAAGGCTGTTCTTGGCCGAGGTATTGGCTTCTCATAGTTACACTCTTTCTCTGTTCTCCTGCCACACACTAGCAACCATGAAAACTGTTGCCTGCCTTCAGTCAGTCACTGAAGGTGAGCAGTGAATTTCTGAGGCTTCCCTTGACCATCCACATACCTCAGCATAGACCCCACACAGCACGAGCAGTCACTTAGGTCTCGGGGAGAATGGGGAGTTGGCAGGATCACAGCATCCAGAGTAGAGAACTTTTATTTCCAGTTTCAGTGAGTAGCCTGCTGACAGCAGATCAATTGTAGGACGTTTCCTTTCTGAGAGGAAGAAAAGGGGAGGAAAACGGGGTGCTGTCATATTTGCTGGCATGCCATTGCTTCTACTGGAACATCACAGTATGCCATAACACAGCCTCATGCAAAATGAGAGATAAGCAAACTTTTTTGTCAGCAGGAATTCCAGGTAGTTGATTACAGGAGGGCAGCAGCCCATGACATCCTTTACAATCCTGGTAGCACACAAATAGGAGAGAGATTATCATGTTCAGCACCATCCATTTCAATCTATTGCTCCACTCCTGCGTATCAAGTTACAAATGTAGACAGAGCCCAGGGGAACTGATTAGTTCTCCCAGAAGGGAGCTGGGGAGTGAACTACCATATCCACAAGTGCAGATGATCAGACAAGGCTTTGCACATGCGGAATTTCTTAGGAAAAAAAGGTAAAAGCAGATAGAACCAGTTTGACTAAGATTCTTCCACAAGAAGGACATTTAAATACAGTCATTGGAATGTTATAATATTGTAAATTGGAAGCAAAAATCCCACTAAAAATTGACGCTGGACCCAAGTAAGGTGAGAACTGAAGCCTGAGGAACCATCAAGCAAGTTACAGGAGTCCCCCCGTGTTTGCATCTGGAAGCCAGGGGAGCAAGGCTGTGGATAAGAAGCTACTAATCCCATATATAATACACATTGTTTTATTAATCTCGCATATTCCAGTATGATTGGAATAGTCTGGGTTCTTATGTATTATTACTGCCTGTCTATCTGGTGTACAGGGCCAACAAGGGTATCACCTTCCCTACAAACTTTGTTTCCCCTGGAGCTCCGGACAATCATGTTCGCAACAGCAATGCAACTATCTCATTTCCAATAAGCAACAAAAGAAAAATATTGTTGTGCATTAACACTTATATTACCACAAGAACATCATATTAACCCAGATTAACTCCTTATACATTTTCACTGCTGTAAGTATTTTAAATCCTTATACTCATGCAGTAGTTATTTAATTTGTGCTACCAAAATTTCAATTATTACACACAAAGAAAGCTAATTTCTGGATAGCTGACATTACTCATTTGTTCCTTGCTACTGCCAATTTGTTCCTTGATTTTCTATAGTCTAGAGCTCAAAAGAATCCCCTTAATGTAGGAAAACACTCTTTCTCTTCTCCAAGTCTCATTTTATTCCCCTTACTGTCTGATAAACATGATTATTACATTGTTCTTCATTTCAAGTTAACACATTTATAACACATGTACACTTTTAAAATACTTAGCTTCTTAGAAAGAGAAACATATAGTCTATAAGCTGAAAAACCTGCAGTATACTGAAAATAAAGGTTCTTGGAAGATAAATGACAAAAATGAATACCCCTCAATATAAACACAGAAAATCCCAGTAATATGAACTCTACATGTTATTAAAGTGTGCACTGAAGTAGTCATATATATAGTTACGTACATGTATCACGGACAGAAACACTCATGCCATTCTAAGAATGCATTCTTAGAAAAGAGTGATCATTTCTACTCATTCTTTCAGGTCGAAGACGGAGCCAGCTTCTGAATGTGAAGCTTTTCCAAGGGTAAGGGAATATTTTTCGTTTTAGGCACTTAAAGACCTTTTTAGATTTGCCCCTAATTTTAGATTAAATCCAGATCATACAAACACTGAATCACATAAATAAGCTTACTGAAAGGGTAGTTAGCTGAACTATTAGATACCTGTAAGCCCCTGTTTGACAATGATATCAATGTGTTGATGAGTTTCTACTGGAGTGTTCCACAAAACCTCAGAGGAGAGGTGAAGGACTCAGAAATTGTCCCCACAAAATGACAGGCATTCTTGTGAAATATTTACCACACTAAAATTCCCACAAAACTAGTGGGAGTTGAAGACTCCCACTAGCTCCCAGAAAAGCTCAGCATCTTGCAATAAACCATAAATGAGCAAGAAGATAAAATATCTTCCTTATACTGTATTTCAGTGCTTTTAGATCATAGTTAAATATAGGCATATTGGCTAGATGGAATAAGAAACTCATGTTACTTTTGCCAGTGGTACAAAGGCTGTCAGTTTGGCAGCCTTCAAGAGCATAATTTTGTACGTACACTTTTATCAGGAAAGTTGCCTATTCTAGAGCGACAGTGGAAACTGTACACAGAAATACACGCAGTCACCAGCACCTCTGTACTTTCTTATGCGTGTGACTCATCTCCTGAAATAGAAGACGTTTTATGCTTGTGAGATCCTCGGACTTTCTGGTCTGACTTTTCAGCCAAGGATGCCAAATTCAATTAGTGTCAAACATGTGATGGCTGTTTCTGAGACCATGAAAGTCTGGTCAAATGATCATTAAGTTTTAGCCAGTCATTTACCCTAAAGTTGTTGGGACTTTCACTTCTTTCCTGAGCAGAGAAAGCTGTTATTCAGTGTATATGTTACGGGAGTGGCCAGGGTTCCAGTTATAGGGTGCCTATGTAGAAATAGATGCGAAGGCCTGATCCCAGCCACCAACAGCTTCCAAATCTAGCGCCTTAATTCTCTTGTCCATGTTTGCAGGAGCCACAGCACACCCCACTAGGGACACAGAGATTTGTATTGTATAAGGTACTACACATAATGTATAAGGATAGGAAAATGACAACTCACGTAGGAAAAAAGGGGGAGAAAAAAAGCACAGATTTTCAATGCATTTCCTTATATATTTTAATTATCAGAGAGATGGAATGTCAGCCTTTCCTATCTGCCTCTAAACTCATTATTATCTATCTTTAGATGCTAAGACAGATCAGGGTTGAGAGAGGGTTGTTTTCAAATGGTTTAAGTTTGGGGAGGGTTTTGCAGAAGCAGTTAACTTCAAACTAAAGTTCCGTTGAAAGAAGCCTACAAATGTTGAGCTGTTTATTTTCTATTCCTGTTGATTAAAGTATGACCTCATTTTTTACTGTGCCTCTTTCATGATCTTAATAAACTCATGCACTGTGGTACTGGTGACTTTTACAAATCAGCTTCTCCACTACCTATCAATCTCTATGCAGAGCATTAAAGTTTTATTGCTCTTGTTCTGGTAGCAATGATTTTTCACTTGCTCTGCTGATTTTTTTTAATCAAAAGTAATTTACAGCATTATTCACCAAGATGAGCCTTTGCCAATCCTAAATACATCATACGTGTGTTCTCTGCCACTTGGTCAAATCAGAAATTTGACTTACATGTTTTGCTGGCTTTAAATCAAGCTGCATTAGATAATAAATAAAAAAGCCCTGTAGGAATTTCCTTAGCCATTTAAATTAAAGAAACAACGCATTACTTATGCATTATTAAGCATAACTATATAATATAGCCTTTTAAAATAACGTATCTCATATTGCTTTGATTTGCAATCTCATAAAACATAAATTTCTTAACACATACAGATGATTTGCCACTACTTATGAAGCAAACACTTTGAAGGTGATTATGCATTATGAAGGTGATAAAGTGGATTATGAATAACTTAAATAGAAACTTCTCAGAACCAATATGAACTGAGGCAAGCACCTACTTGAGTATTTTCTTTTACAATCCATTCTACAGGAGGCAGTTCTGAAGTTCTCCAAGACTTCATTTAGCAGGTAATCAGTATTGTCAAAGATTTTCCTTATAACTCTGGCATCAGCCCTCACTTCTAGTTCTCCACTGTGCAATAAGAATAAGACTATTTCCTTTCTAACACACTGTTTTGTGTACTTTTAAGCCTGTAAGATCTTTGGACAGTGATAGCTTTTTACTATAGGCATTGTATGGTATGTCTTACTAGTTCCAGTACATATTATATTAAAGTTATAAAAATAATATCTATTAGAAGTTCTTCTCAGCAATAATTTATAATCATTTGTTAAGTACTCAGTTAATTAATTCTAAGTCCTTTTTTAAATTGCTGCAAGCAAAAAGTCAGATGGTTATACCCATCTGTGAATTTTCTTTGCTTTATAACGTTGCTATGCTTAAACATCCAGTCAATATTTGTTAACTCTTTTAATCTTAACATGAAGATTTGTGCAGAGTTGTGGGAATTTTTTGTATCTTGGAGGTTTTTCAGAGCTGAAAGCAAAAATTGATCTCGTTCCTTGGCAGAGATATTGTGAAAATGCCTTTTTCTGTCCTTCTCCCTGCTGTTTAAGAAACAGGCTGATGAGATCATAGACAGTAAGTGCTTTTTCCTTCAGAACCTGTTGCCAAAAAGCTTCAGTCTACAGAAGAGAGAGTTTCTTCTAGCAGCATGTAATCCTTAAATTTTGAACAAGCTTGACATTTATGTTATATAATTAGGAGTAGCAGTTATGTTGCTATGCTGCTTTTCCCACATGGCACAAAAATCCAACATCAGAGACTTAAAGTTCATGACACCATTATACATTCTGTAGCCCATCTCCACTGAAATATGTTTTTCCATTCCCATTTGTGTCAGACAGTCATCAATTTTTATTACAGGGAACAGTGCCAGATGGAGCAGTGGAGGAGCTGGAGTGTAAAGGTGTGTGGGAGGGGAAAAGGTGCAGGGTGAGTTATCAGCGCACAAGGTGCAACATGAGGGCACAGACCAGGCGTGTGACTGAAAACTGCATTTTAAAAAGAAAAAAAAATAACTAATTGGAAAAAAAAAAGAAAAGTCAGCCTACACTGTAGTTCTCTTTTGGCTGCACACTCTTTCTCTGAACTACAGGTCCTTTAAAGTGCTTAATCCAACAGAAATGAAAGTGGAAAGTGAGGCTACAGCTTTAGGACCTACAGGCCGACATGCTGCTGCAAACCGCAACTGGTACCCTACTGATATTAGTCTCACATTTGGAGCAAAGAGAATATGCACCCCAAATCATTATAAATCATTATTTGTAAGAACCTGTAGGAAACCACCAGGACCTTCCACCAGTTGAAGACTTATCCAGCTATTTACTCTGTGATATATTAGAACATAAACTGCCTTGTATTTCACAACTCTGCACAGATTTGCTATCAGGATGATTAGGCATAATACTCATGTTCAGGGCTTCCAAAAAGCCTGTTTTTGTACTGAACATCCAAACATGCTAAACCATACCACAGATGCCAATGTGGAAAAAAAAAAGTTCTTATGGACAAGACATGGTGTTCAGAGAGTTTAGAAGACCGTACTTCCTTTCTTATCTTTAGCACAGACATCTTGTGACTAAGCAACACCATCCAACCCTGTCCACTACTAAGAGTTCTACGTTCGCAGCCGCACTGTGAAGAAAATATTGGGTATCTATTAAACAACAGCTTCGTGGAACATAAATCCAAGGAGAGGAGTTAGGAATGCAAATTAGCTCACTCAAAAGGAGTCAAAAGCCGAAGATCTCAATTATTCTTTAAAAAGAAAAACAAAATCCATGGTGATCTTTGATAAAAACCTGTTGTTGTCGAAGTACTACATCAAGGTCAGTTCAAGCAGTCTTAAATTTTAAATTCCCTCTGAACGCAGAAAAGATAGTTCAGGTATAAAGTTGATGTGCAGAAAAAGTATTTCTAATGATTCCTTTTGTCTGCATAGAGGTCATGGAGTTAAGAAATGCCTAAAAATGATTCTATCAGAAAAACTAGGGCTTTTTCAATATATTTGTAAAATTCAGATTAATTCACTTACTTGCACTCCTATAATACTTCTCTTGATTTTATAGTACTGGATAACCTCAGCTCCTTTAGCGTGTAACTAATTGAGGTTTGATTTTGGAGGACTTAAAGTTTTTCACGTATTCAGGACTTAAATGAAAGAAAATGTCATTTCAAAAGGAAGGATAGAAGAATTTTATTAACTGTCAGGTGGCTTTTGTCACAGCACAGCAGGAAGAAGAGTAGTACTACTTTTAGCATGAAATAATTCACTCTATCTAGCTTCCCTCAAGGGAAATACTACCAGTATCTCCAATAACATTAAATGTTAGGGAAAATATATAATTTAGGGCTTGCTTGTGCATAGAAGAATTGCTTTATTCCCATCCACTAGTACTGATGCAATTACAGCAACACTGTAGGCTAATTCCAATATGAGAAGCAAAATAAATTACTACAGTGCAATTTCATTCACAGAACGTCTCACCTGGAATAAATATGTTGAAAGAGAAAAAAAAACACTCATACCTGGGACAAAAACCTTTATGCCAGGAGAAAAACTGTGTGTACACTAAACCTTCAGATCACGGCACTTAGGAAGTCTCATCAGTGGTTATTTGACTTTTTGTTGTTGTTGTTGTTGAAATAAACTGAAGTAAATGTACCTTCATGAGGATCTTGGTCCTAAAAGCCATCCCCGTCTTTGAGAGAGTCATGTTCTTCAGGCTTCACTGATATGTGAAGATGTTATTACAGGAAGATAACGATTTTCAGCAAGTGTTCATATACTCTGAGTATCAGAAGGACAAGATCATGCTACCTATCATCTGTCATTATTTTGCAGCTTAGATGCTGAAGCATGTGATTTGGATTCTACCGTTATCTAGCAAGACAATAATACAGCTCAGCTAAACAAACAAACATTTAGGGAAACTGAAATAGTGATACTGAGCTTTCTGAAACTGAGGTAAGGATAACCAGTAACTGACAATCTAGTAAATAACAGAAAAGCAATTCAGGGACAAGCTGCAGTTTACTGCAATATACAGTGCCGGCAAGTTCACTGATAGATTCAGACCAGCTGAAGGCCTTGGAAGATGTGTGGTGAACTTCCAGGGATTCCCTGGGAGCAAACGTGGCAGGGCACTAGCCACAGCCTTTTGATGGTGTTCACTGATCCCACTGATGCCCAGTAGGGCACCAACCCATGGAGCTAAAATGCTAGCAAGGCTATCGTGTCCTAAGGACCACTTTGTGTCCTGGGAATTACAGTTACTTGCCTGTGCTTCACTCTTGCTTCTCACCCAGAAACCAGAAAGAAATTGGAATATTACATTTTGTCTGATGGCTTCTGTGTGATGCTTTGGCAGGAGCACTTAAAAAATAAGGCCTGTCCAGTCTTTTACACTGATTAGTTCTGTGTCACATATGGCAGGAGAAAAGAGGCTTGAGAGGTCTGCATTAACCAAAGTCTAATTTGGAAAGGGAGCAAAAATCAATGGCATTACAGATGGAATCAACAGGAGAAAACAGAAAATAGACTACAACAAGCAATCAGCAGGCCAGCAGTTAGAAAAGCCACATTACATCCCTTTCACTGGAATGATCTGAGGAGAGAGACATAGAGGAAATAAGCACTGGAATGATCAGAAGGGTACACAATCCCTCTACAAACAAGTAAATGAGGAAGAAAACAAACAATTATTACTCTCTGGTGCACCTATAGGAAAAAAAGCAACACAAGGAACAAACAAAGCAAAGCAAAGAGCAAATAGAAAAGATGCAAAGTTGCCTGTGAAAACCATAATGACCTCAGGCTATGACTACCCTAAGAGAACACCAGCTGTGTGAATTGCTTGGGCTTTTATTAAAAACTCAGTTAATGCAAACAGCTGTAATAATGACACAAAAACTGAACAGTGTTTACATACAGCCAAACTACAGTCCAAAATCCTGTTTCCCATCCTCAAGCAAAAACCTAATAAAAATGACAAACTACTCAGAGAGTCTCCTTGGACAGGAAGGGCTCCGGGTGTAGCAAAGTGGGACAGGATATGCAAATGTTCAGTCACTGCATTTGGAGAGCATGGGCTCCAAACCCCCAGTCCCAAGACACATATATGAACAAAAAGCCACTCTCCACTCTTTTGCAATTGCAACTGCAGTTGAAATATAGTTGAATGCAGTTCTGTGTATTCTATACTCTCACAATATCTAGTTGCCACAAGTATTCTGCGCATTTTGGCAGCAAGCAGGTACAGATGTCTTACACTACAGCAAGGGTCCAACTTCTTCTGGCAGGCCCTAAACAGGAGAGGCAGGCATTGCCTCTCTACATTCATTCACATTCCTGAATTTCTCTCCTTTTCTAGAGCGATTCAGCTAAGACAGAGTTTCCAAGATGTTACAGACTGATGGCACTACAATGACTTCCTCCTTTCCGGTCTCCTGCACGTGGAGCATCTGAAGTAGGACAGTAGGTATATATGTACCAGATAAAAACTACATCACAAGACCAAAGAACAAAAAACAAACAAACAAACAAACAAACAAAAATCCTAGTCCCTAAAACTCCAAGGAAAACATATGCTTTTCTTTACAAAATGAAGCAAAGCAATTTTGCACGGAAGCAAACCAATTTAAATGTAACACAACTCTGGGCACAGGAGGAGGAATGTACCAGACACAAACCAGCCAACCAGCTAGACATGTCAGACATCTGTCACACTGCGTGGTGCAGTAGTAAAACTACTAACATCTGTGAAGATCTGGAACTATCCATCCTTTTTATTATTTTTTTCAAAAATATAAATATTAGTTGCTGGTTGCAAGCATAGTTGTCCAAAATAAAAGGTGCCTTTATCCAATTTGTAATGTGAACAAACTAATTTAGAGTTGAAGAAGCAATTAAAACACAAAATTGATAGAAACAGAGACAATTTTCATTACTCTTTTTTTGTTTATAGCCCCCAATGTGGTTGGAAGTTAAGGTCACACTGCCTTATGCTGTTGTAACTGAAGAAAAACACAGTCCAAAAGGATACCATTCATTGTCATTAAAAAAAAAAATCAAAGCATAAAGCTCAGACAACTAGGAATAGCACTGCTCAATTTCTGTTTCGCCCTCAAAAAAGCATCTAATAGCAAACGAAGCAAGAAATCAGCCACGCTTTAAGTACAAGAAACAATGACTACTTTTACTTCTTACCATGGCCTCTGGCCCTGGCACCGGCTTCTTTGACTCAAAAAACAGAGTTATAGTATCTCTCATAGGTTAATAACTACATCAATCAAATCAGAGCTGTTCTATTTTAGAGGCTTCTCTTTAGACTAACCCTTCTGTTTCTCTCTGACATCTGGCAAGCCATTGCCCAGGTTACCCTAACTTACCTTTTCAGGCTAACAAGGCCACCTGGCCACACCAGCTGAATCAACTGTGAGCCTGTATCTGAAGGACCAAACAGGCTTGTGAAGCAAAGACTCCCCAGCACCTCCTGCACAGCAATTCTGCAGCCAGAATGTCAGGTTAAATTTTATGCTGCTAGACATTGGTTTCCTTTCTAGAGTTCATGAAAACCAGAACTGCTTATTCAAGGCAGCCTTATCGTGGAAGTCCAGAAACGGTGCTTACTGCTTCAGATGGTTCCCAGACTGGGAAAGAAAAGATTATCTCTCTGTCCTCCCTATCCAGGAACATATTAAAAAAAAAAAAAAAAGCCTAAGAGAGAGCTAGAAAATTCTAGATTATCATGTGTTTTCTGTGATGCTTATATTTGCATTAGAACTATGCAGATATGAAGACACTTAAAACAAGAGAAGTTACTTGTATCACTATCATTCTGTCTCTCTCTCCCTCTCACAGCCAAACTCATTTCAATTAAGAGGACAATTTGTCATTCAAAAACTTGTACTGGGATTTATGTGCACAAAATTAACCTTATTGATTGGTACTATGCAGTCCCTTCTGTCACTTCCTGTGTTAATTAGGGTTACTCTTTTATTGTCAGTACTGGAAGAAGAGGAATAGTAATACGCCAAAATTAGCTAGTTTTAATGCTTCTTAACGCTTGCTCTGCCTAACACTCCAGGGCAATATATTTCTTCACAACTATTTCTAAATTAGCAATACTGAGAGGACTAACAAGAACAGGAGAAATAAATAGAGTAGAATATCATTATTACAAAATGTTCTGGGTACCATCCTCTAAGTTTTTTATCTATTCTATACACACACACATGTGCATGGTTCTGAAATGAGTGATCAAAACCCCTAGGAATGCTATTTTGCATCTACACTTTTCCCAAGATTAGTTTTAAAAGTCTGATCAGCAAAAACACACCTATTCTGAGGCTAGTTCTGAATGCTACCGCTGCTTTCTACATCCAGGATCACTGATTGCCAATCACACATTTCAGTCCAATTGTAGTTGTGCTTCATTTGGCCTGACGTTACGCAAAGGTAGCTGTCAATAAACAGATTTTATATATATACTTTTTTTTTTCAGAAATTTTGTGTTAGCTGTAACTTGCACGTGTGGAAGTTTCATCAAGAATTACTATAACCCAGTATGTCTAAAATATAATGAGACAACAGCAGTTCAAAGAAAGTCAAAACCCCTGCAAGTTAAACCATCCTATTAACTTGATAAACTCTTTCAGGATTATGTAAGCTTCTTTACTAGCAAATAATTTCTGTAACAGTTCTGAAAGGGGTTGAGGGCATGAGAGACACATGCTGCTGTAGGTTTTAGCCATGGGTTATGGTAAGAAACCCTTCAGTTTAACCTTTCTATTGCTGTTATGTCAAATACATTACTGTTATCTCAAATTTATGGAGCAATTTCCTTTTGCTGATTTGTAAAAGTGCTCCACAAACTAAATCCATACAGCAGTACTGAGTTCCATCTTCCTTGGGACCAGCCCAGACCATGACTGCATGCATAACACTGCATCACAAGAGTAACAGAGAGCAAATTCCCACCCCCAAAGGGTCATGTGCAAGACACTGGAAAAAGCCTATGGTTTATAACTGTTCCATCACAGAACCATGTCACAATTCTTAATTAGTTGACTAGAGCAACAGATGAAAAATTAAATGGACCAGAATACAAAATACAAAGGTACCGCTAGGAAGAAAGGGCAGGCAAATTGTTCTCCCCTAAATGCTGCTTTCCTACATAAAAGTTGGCCTGGAAGTTAAGATTCGAGTGACATAGGGGCAGGGCCAATTACATCTGGCTGACATACTGAATGTTGCTTGCTCATCCCATGGGCTGCTCCTTCAGAGCTCAGCTTAGTGAGCCCTCGCCAGTACGGGCTCTCTGGGCACCCAGAACAGGCAGCAGAGCAGGCAGGGGACAGTAAGGGCTACTCCCAGGGTCTCAGGAGCCTAGGACACTGTCCCAGCTTTTCACAGCTATTAAGCTACCCACGTAAGAGACTCCTGCGGTTCTGAGCATCCTAGAGAACTTCAGAAATGTTTCGTAAAGGACAAGCCACCTTTTTATTATTCTCTTCTTCAAAATAAAGGTCTTAACTCATGGTATATGACAAATATTAACATGTCAATTTTTATTCCATTTCAAAATGATGTCTTTCAATTCCAGAATTTATTTTGGTTTCCAGACAGCTGTGGTACAGTCTTTAAAAATGTAATTCTTTACATCCAGAGGAAAGGAATAAGGACTGTGATAAATACTTTGAAAAGAAAGAATCCTATTCTTGTTTATTTCATCTGATAACTCAAGAACAAAGAGGTATGCCACAAGGCAATATTTTGAAATGAATACATAAGAATATATTATTTTACACAAGGTACTGACATGTCTATAAAACTCATTTCTACTAGATAGCCCCAGTTATGTCAAGACGACCTCTACCCCTTAAGTCCATGCCCCTGCTCATGCTTAAATTCAGCTGTTTGGAGACAAGGCCATACTCAGGCAAAGGAAGTCCGCTACCCAACAGAATAAAGAGTGAATGGCTTAGAAAGATTCCCCCAAAATCTGGTGTTTTAATGAGCAAAAGGAAAAAAAAACCCACAAGTTTAATTAGTGAAAATTTAAAATTAAAAAAGATATAGAAGGGTTAAACATTTTGTTTCCAGGAGCAGACCAATACGCCTGACGAGGGATACAAGCAGTCTTAGGGCAAGAAGGAGGAGCCAGGAAACTACAGGCCTGTCAGCCTCACCTCCATCCCTGGAAAGGTGATGGAACAGCTCCTCCTGAAGGTCATCACTAAGCATCTGGAGGACAAGAAGGTGATCAGGAGTAGTCAGCATGGATTCACCAAAGGGAAATCATGCTTGACCAATCTGATAGCCTTCTATGATGGAATGACTGGCTGGGTAGATGAGGGCAGAGCAGTGGATGTTGTCTACCTGGACTTCAGCAAGGCTTTGGACACTGTCTCCCATCACATCCTCCTAGGTAAGCTCAGGAAGTGTGGGCTAGATGAGTGGACAGTGAGGTGGACTGAGAACTGGCTGGATGGCCGAGCTCAGAGGGTTGTGGTGAATGGCGCAGAGTCAAGTTGGAGGCCTGTGGCTAGTGGTGTCCCCCAGGGGTCAGTCCTGGGTCCAGTCTTGTTCAATATATTCATCAATGACCTGGAGGAAGGGACAGAGTGCACCCTCAGCAAGTTTGCCGATGATACTAAACTGGGGGGAGAGGCTAACACACCAGAAGACTGTGCTGCCATTCAGAGGGACCTGGACAGGCTGGAGAGGTGGGCGGAGAGGAACCTCATGAAGTTCAACAAAGGCAAGTGCAAGGTCCTGCACCTAGGCAGGAATAATCCCATGCACCAGTACAGGCTGGGGGTTGACCTGTTGGAAAGTAGCTCTGCCGAGAAGGACCTGGGAGTGCTGGTGGACAACAAGTTAAACATGAGCCAGCAGTGTGCCCTTGTGGCCAAGAAGGCCAAGGGTCTCCTGGGGTGCATTAGGCAGAGTGTTGCCAGCAGGACGAGGGAGGTGATCCTGCCCCTCTCCTCAGCCCTGGTGAGGCCTCACCTGGAGTACTGTGTCCAGTTCTGGGCTCCCCAGTACAAGAGAGACATGGCCCTACTGGAGAGAGTCCAGCGGAGGGCTACCAAGATGATTAGAGGGCTGGAGCATCTCTCCTATGAAGAAAGACTGCAAGAGCTGGGCCTGTTCAGCCTGGAGAAGAGAAGACTGAGAGGGGATCTCATCAACGTGTACAAGTATCTGAAGGGGGAGTGTCAAGAGGATGAGGCCAGCCTCTTCTCCCTGGTGCCCAGCAACAGGACAAGAGGCAATGGGCAGAAACTGAACCACAGGAAGTTCCATCTGAACCTGAGAAAAAACTTCTTCACTGTGAGGGTGACAGAGCATTGGAACAGGTTGCCCAGAGAGGTGGTGGAGTCTCCTTCGCTGGAGATATTCAAAAGCCGTCTGGATGTGATCCTGGGCAATATGCTCTAGGTGACCCTGCTTGAGCAGGGCGGTTGGACTAGATGATCTCCAGAGGTCCCTTCCAACCTAAACGATTCTGTGATTCTGTGATTCCCTGTGAGTAGGCGTCTTAGCTACAGAGTGCCTTCCCTGTGATACAGCTGCTCATTGTGCCTTTAGAAACCGAGTACCGAACAGCCACAAAGATTAATGGATGGTAGTGTATTTCAAAAGGAAGTTGGATGCCTATATGCTCTGATGAATGTGATTCCAATGATTATGTTTTGCTCGTTGACTAATGAATACACACACCTACAGATTTGGTATCGTGAATAAAGGGAGGCACTTGTACCGACCTGGACCAATTCTTACTGAATGAGACTGAAAGAAAGCAAGAGTAAAAGTAATGGTTCTAGTCTGAATGCAGCTTAGCTGGAGACCTAAGAACAGTACTGTCAGGTTTTGCGTGCTGGGGCACTGCCTTATCTGAGCAAGTATTTCACTAGTCACTGAGATATCTCTCAACAGTTTGAACGAGTCCATCATACTAAGCGTGACTCATAATTTGCATACAAATATGCCACATCTTGAAACTTCACTGTACTTCCGCTGCAGCTCATTTCACAGACTTTTGGCTAGAAAGCGATTCAATTTACCATCTGACTGTGGGTAGCAGACATTGAGAAACAACAACAACAACAAGGAAGCCAGGAGAAGCTCCAGAATTGCAGCAACAAGCACAATGACAAGTGGACGTCATATAGCTCCGATAATTCTTGGCCCTGTACTTGGCGGTAGCATTGCTTTAAGCATCTTTTGATTTACAGGCATTGCCTCACCACATATTTATTCATCACCAAGTATCATACAGCCATTCAGCTTAATTACTGCTGATTTCTTACTGACGATCAATCTGTCCTTTTATATGCAGTTGTTAAAATTATCTTTTTCTCTTCTATTCTGTTTCTCTTCTGTTCATTCGCGGGCACCGGTAATGAGCAGCAGGAGTCAGATTTCTAAGCTGCTAAGTTTATTGCTAGCAATAAGGTGCCTCTTGGCTGGGAGGACAAGAAGGGACCCGGAATAGCTTTTTGTTACAGTTTTTAAGCAAATTGATATGTATTGAATACTTTATTTTACATCACGAATCAGATCTAACCATGATTCTTAGTTTTACCAATCCCCTTGCCATGTTACAGCATGAAATAGTTCCGTTCCAGCCTTAAACGGTCCATCTTATGATTATGCATTAGCTGATTTGCACCTCTTCTGGTGTTGCCCTTGAACAACTTCTGTACTGCTGGCTGGATTAAACTGGTTTCTTTGCAGTCTTCAACGACGTATGAAAAACAAGGCTGCGGCAAGGTCAGAGAAGATGTTCTGCTTGCAGAGCATGTGACCTTGCATGTTTCGTCTGCAGAAAACTAGAGTACAGTGGAAATTTTCTTAACACACTATTACCTGAAAAAAGACTATTGGACTTCTAGCAAATTTCTCAGCAGTTTTAATCTGTTCATATTGCTATAGAACAGGATAGTGAGCATTATATTTCTCCCTGTCATCATATTAGATCAGTTCCTATAAAGTGGTTCCTCTGCACCACTTGTTGAATAAAATATCAATAGCCTGTGCCTTAAAAATAGCAATTACATTCTGGATTACTGCGGTACCTACATGTCATTGCCATGGAAGTTTTTCATGGCGACAAACTTGTCAAAATTACATACCTGACTAGAAAGATACAGCAGTTTTATGGAACTTCATCTTTTTCTTAAAATTTTTTCTGCTTTTACGTATCACTTTCTTCTGTACTTTCCACATTATCTTGACGCTGAAGCAAAGAATTATGGCTGAAAGGGACACAGTTCAAGGAGATATGAAAATGCTAATAGTCATTGTGCTCGTATATATATCATCTGCTGTTCTGTTTATTTTGATTAGCATTGTGAAAATCATTGCAAAAACTGTTGGTACTGTAGTTCCCTTATTTCAAACTTCAATTGCCCTTACATAGCTAAATAGTCAGTGTGCCTGAACCAATTCTGTATTGCGCTTCAAGTCCAGTGCTCATAAATTGATACAAAAAATGCTACATCTATTCGGACAGCTTCCTGTTCCTGTAGGAGATGAAAACAAGAGTTCAGCAAAAGTTGTAGAAAAATTCTCTCAAAATATTCATGTTATGAAGGAAAAAATACTTCAGGTTTGTTTTTGCAGGCCCTCTGTTACTCCTGATGTCTAGTCACTAAAAGTAGTGCTTTTTGACTTTTTCAGTAAAAAAAAGTTGGCTGAACAATGAAACGTAGAGGTAAGTGACAGTTCTGATGCATGGACTCAGTTTGAGAGCTGTTGCTCACACAAAGTTCATAATGACTTTGATGAGACTTGAGCTTGTGGTCACTCCTGAATATCAGATAGTATGTACACAGAAAATACACAGTGTGGTTTAGATAGGCATCATGGTCCACCATTTAGAGAACAAAAGAGTATGAGAGAATCCTTTGTTAATATTTACAGTCTTTTTCCACCAAGTAAAACTTTGGGTAAGTCAAGTAGCCTCAGAGTTTTGAGCTCAAGCTCATCGAATTTTGTGTATATTCAGCTAATGCTTTGATTTTGTGGGACACTAAGGCTTCATCTCACCTGAGATGCCCAGATTATGACTGTAGTCACCATAAACTCTACTGTAGTCTCTGGAGAGAGACAGCAGCACATCCAGAGGGTGACACATATCACAGACAGGGAGCCACATCTCCTTAGGCTGCTTCTCTCTACCTACTGAATGCAGAGGAAATTTAGCATGACACAATTGTTGATACAGTGCCTTAGCTAAATTGATGATGGTAGGTAGGGTGAATTGGAGTGTAAATGTTATTACCTCTGAAACTAATGCAAAGCAGAGAGTCTTTAAGGTTTACTTCTTTAGGAACACAGGTTTGAAATTGCTGGGTTAAAGTATCTCTCCACCACAATTATCCAACTGCATAATGTGAGAACATTTCATGCTCGCAGGGGTCTTTGGACATTTTAGGGGAAATGTATTTAAAGAAAAAGCGTTAGTATAATGGCATATATAAAGCCAGACTGCTCTCAGTTGTTTAATAAATAAGAACAATAGCCTATTAAATCATAAAATAGACTTTCATGGTGCTTTACAGGGACTTAAAAAAAAAAAAATTGGAAACACTGTTTTTTAAAGATGCCTAGCAATCAAAAAGTCTCAGTTTCAGAGGGACCTATTTCACTTAACAGGAGCAGAAAAATCTTTACAGAAGAGCTAAACACTCTGAAAAATTAAAAATCTGGCCAGTGAACCACCATAGGAATCGGAAATCTATCCAGTTGTCTCTACCCCAAATACTTTTCAATCTCTCTTAGACAAATCCAGACACAGGAAATGAATCCTGTCTCTCAAGAGGCCAACGGGAGTTTTGCAATTATCTTCAATGGAGTCAAAAATTAATTTGTGAAATGAAGTATGTGATGAAAAGCAAGGTATAAGAAATAGCTTTTTACAAGCACTTTCAGTAACGTAGTTTATATGCTTGACATGCAAAAAGAAGGGCTGGTCCAGGCACAGGACACGTACCAGAAGAGGCAGCGAGGTATGAAGCAGAAGACGACAAAATAATAAAGTCAGAGCAGAGGTGAACAGATGGAGCGCTGGCAGAGAAAGCGAAGCAAGGCTTTGAAGTCATGGGCCCACTCCAGACTGACAGTCAGATACTGAGATCAGAAACTGGCTTTTCATTTTCCTAGTGTAAGTTCTGCCTTCTCCGGAAAGAGAATAAAATTAATTTTCCATGACTTGATTGTCACAAACTAGAATCAGGCCAAGTTTCTTAATCAAATACCTAAATCTATGTTTCCTCCTCTGAATATCCAGTGTAGAATGAACATTTTGCATCAAAAATGCACTGAATAGCAGATTGTAAGAACTTAAAATCAGAGTCCATTGTTTTCATTATTAATGAAATAATCTTTAGAAAACGACTAAATAACAAAGCCAGTTTCTCTCAGAAAGCATATATCATGGTATGAGTTATCTTTTTTGGATCATGCAAAAAACAGGCTGAGAATACCACTTTTATAGGGGTCTTCTGCCTAGCCAGCTATGGCTTCACAGTATTTTCCCAAGCAGCAGTTCAGTTCTGTTAACATTGATTAACCTCGTGTTAACTCAGCGTTAACACAGTTGACTTTTTTTTTTTTTTTTATGTTTACTCCCTGGGGCATGCTTGTAACTTTCAGTGAGAGATGAGGTTACTTATCATCAGAATTCACAGATGCTTCAGTTAAAGATTGCAGTGTTCTGAATTTTTATAAGGGCTGAACTCTTTTTGCCTTCATAAATGTTACAAATTATGTGTCATCTTGTCCTCTAGTGACAGTCAACACTGCAAAGTTAATAGAACAAGGTCAAACTGTATCAGTGATAAAGCTGGCCCAAGTTCAAAGTTTAATTTGAAACTTCTAAACTATCACAGAGCAGCCAATAGTTGTAGAGCTGAAAACATTACCACGAAACCATCAACAGCAGGAGAAATACAGTTAACTTCACCTACTTATTCCAAAGCTAAATAAGTGAACTCAGTGGCTAGGGATGGTAAGAACAACTTCAGACTTGTAGGTGATCTTCTTGAAAACTGTCATGGGGAAGAATGGATTTGTTGCAAAAAGTAATTTAACTCTATTTTTACAAGCATTTCTACCTCAAACTGTTGTTGCAAAATTAATTCCTTGGTAGGCTGCTACATGAAAACTGCTACAGATGAGCAACAATTCTTGTCAGAGAGGCTCATTGTGGATACTTTCAGAACTACCATTCAGTTTTAATTTTCATTTTAAAATTCCAGAAGGAAACGCTATGCCATATTGCTATAAAAGGCTGATCTGATCTTCTTCCAACTGAATGAAATCTACCTTATGCTGACATGATGAGATTAGAGTCAGACACAATGCTTTAAAAAGAGAAGCTGCTTAAAAAACACAATACAAGCACATTTGTTTCTTTTGGTTAACTTAACATCCCACACGTGGTCAGAGCTATAGTTGATTTCCATAAGACCTTCATTTGTGTGTGGGATTAGCGCCTATATTTGGTGATAAAGTGATTCTTCTGTAATATTTAATTTTATCTCATACTATTTTTTTATTTGGCCACTGAGCAGAGAGAATTGAGTGCTGTTCTCATTTGTTGTAACCTTGCACACTGTGCTGGGAAATGAAGTTAATCAAATAATGACTGATAGTATGGAATCTTTTGATTTTTTTTTTAAGGAGTATTTTGAACTGTTGAGAACTCCTCCCTTACTATGCCCTGTATTTTTGGCTTTCAGCCAGTACAGAGTAAGATGCAGTGAGCATTGTTCCAAGAAGTTTGGCAACCACTGATCAGGTTTATCACAATTCTGGTATGCAGTGAGTTTTCTCTGCTAAACAGCTGTCCAAATATTTGTTTTCCTCATGGAATGCTTTATTGTCCTTAGTATACTAAGAATACTTTTTTTCTGTAGTTGTACATAATTGTGTAAAATTAAAACTCACTCATTCTATTTGGCAGGATACAGTTTTCCTAATGCCTACAGATTACTACCATTCAGTCTGAGTCAGACTTTAAAAAAGTTGATGACAGGTGCTTCAGCTATGTTTTAGGATACGCCTATATTACCTGCAATTTTTCAGGACTTGCAGAGGGGCAAACTAGCTACTTTTTACTCGCCCTGGTCAACAAATGCAGAAACTTGCTTGCATGTTTTTTGAAGCATTTATTACTGTAAAACAATAACAGAAAATATCCCTGTCAAGCTAGCAATCTGTTTTTGAAGTTTCTTACACATGCTTTGCTTTCTTCTGCCCTAAAGCTAAATATACAAGACTTAAAGCAAAGAGAATAGGCTTTTATTCGTAACACAGTCCTTAGAGTTTTGAATTAATTATAAGCTTTCCACTTAACTGAGAAAGAAAGGAAGATTTCTGGGATGCAAGTTCAGCTAAAGTTAAAATGACATCTTTGCCAAGCAGACTGTTTCCAAGACGAGGGGGCACAAATGCATGCTTATTTTGCACACAAAAGTAGTTTTCAGCTAATCTACATCTGCTCATCTTTGAGCATCCCACAGCAGCCTAGCCCACTGTCATAGTTTACAGCAGCCAAAAAGCTGTACTGCAAGCTACTAATCCACAAAGTGAGGAAGGCCTGCTGGGAAATAGGATCACTAGTCACATACAGGGAATGTCTCCAAAGGGAAACTGCTTAGTCCTTACGCCTGAAGCTCAAGACATAAGACCAAATAGCACCTTCTAGCTCCTGAGCCTGAATGTATGTGAGCCAGCTGCATCTGGACTCCATGACATCCTCAGAGTCAGATGTATATCACTGTCACAGGGGAAAATGTACCACTGGTAAGCTGAATTATTAAGTGGACCAAGCCAGGGATAGACTGCGCCCAGAAAAGCTTTACACTCACTCACAAGCATATAGGCAAACTGAGACCACTCCAGTGAGCTGACGCAGTTTAGCTCAGGGGAAATGTGACACCGGCTCCGACCACACTCAGTGTCAGGTGGTAGATAGCAGCTTGGCACCAACATGTAACCGTTCCACCTTGGTCCTCTGCTTCTGCACAGTATTGAGTGTTTGCACCGCAATATTTCCACAGATCTCTATTACTGGGGTGGTTTATAGCCAGATGTTGGAATAGGCCACTGGTCAAATTAATATGCAACGATATCACCCTCTGTCTTTCCAGGAGTTTCAAACATTGTGCTCATATAACATATTGATCCACGGCTGAACACACTCAGTTCTAGTTTGCACTGTCCTGTCAGCCATAACTCATTATACTCAGCTACTCAACTTTGGATCCAGGCAAGGTCATGATGCTCCTGTGACAACCAGCCTGGCCTCTTTCTCCTCTATCATCTGCCCTCTGTGATTCCTTCATAAGGAAGAGGGAAAGTAGAAAATCAGAACGAACAAGTTCCTGCAGCACGTTCTGGACAGGCCTCACTTCTGTTGTCTAGATATACCTTACACATCTAAACTCCTACTCAGATTGCCCGTGCAAACGATCAAATGGCAGATGATCGACTTAATCCAAAATAGGCACGCTCACAAACGAACCCAACTGGACAATGCCCTGGATAAACTGTTCTAATTTAGCCCTTTTTGAGCAGGGGTTGGTCCAGATAACATCCAGAGGTCCCTTCCAACCCATGTTTTTCTGTGCTCCTATGGCATGATGTCCCTTCAACACAGGCTCTATTTGTCATTGACTTTACCACTTAAATCCTTTCAGTGAGAAAACCCTGAGGCAGTTTGTACATATCCAAGACAAAGACAAATCCTCACCTGGAACAGCTGTCAGGAAAGCTTTTTCTCTGTTCTTTGTTTCTCTGTAAGCACAGGGTAGAAGCTAGCTTTTGGAAAACATGTCTCCAGGCTGCTTATTCACTGTAATAATTGAAGGTGTCTTAGATGAGAAAAATATTGGTTCCTTCTACTGGGCTAACAACCTGTTTCTCTTCATGGCTGTGCTAAGGAACTGCAACATGTTGATTCAATGCTGCAACATATTGATAAAAAGCTGTGCTGACATAATGCAAAAACAACCCATTGATCATCCTGACACCCAACAAATAACTTTTTCTCTTTAATCTGGAAAGGATGGCTGTTGCACATGTTACTAAACCACGCTACAGCTATTGCATAGACTGTGTTTATTGTTTGACTTCAGGTTTTTTTCCTTTCACTAGCATATATTTCCAGATTTCTGGAATTCTGTGATTCTGTGATTCTGTCATTCTGTGATTTCTCCTTCTAGATGTCATTGTGACATTACCTGTACAGGCGAATGTGGGTAGAGTCAGATGAGCTATTTACAGTGTATAGGTCATACATTTGTTATCATCTACAGCTTGCATTATACCAGAGATTAAGAAGAGGTCCATTCCCAAGGAGCAGATAGGATAAAAACACCACAACAAAAAGTAACTACTAACTCAAGGACATATCAAAGTTTCAAATCCTGTCAGGATGAGAACCCAGTACTTCTGCATTTCACTTCACTGAACACCGATCACCTTTCAGCTGACTGTGCCTTCTTTCCTCATCAAATACCAGTGAGATGTTGCAGTGATTGAAGTACTTCTCAGCAATTTTCCCTTTTTGCAAATGATCCTTGAGCAGATTTTTCAGTAATTACTGATTCGCTTTTTTGAGATATTCAATAAATTATATCTATGAATATAAATCAGACCACAGGTTTCTTGAAAAGTACTTGTTATTATAATTTTTCAGGGCATTTACTGCTTATTGTTTGTACTATGTGTCTGCTATGTCACCTAATTTACATGTCTTACTCAGCAAAACCCAAGGCTATCCAGAAAAAACACAGAGGTGCTGTGTAATACTTTCAGTTGAATACAGACTGATACATGTATTCATGACACTAACTTCTGCGAATATTCCTGCAAACAAAATCTCATTCACTCCAGGATTTATATAAACCTATCAAATGGCTTACTCATACAGTGAATTTATGGTATGTATTTGAACAAGTGCATTTCAATCCCCTCCCCGTAATATTTCTTCTCCAAAGATAGGGGCAAAGGAGGGAAATGCTCCTGGACATGACCAGCTATACCTGGTTTGGGGACAGATGCTTTCCATGGTGCATTCAAATTGGTGGCTTGGACCACAGCTCCTTTCCACCTTATTTTACCAGGTTTCCTCCCCACAGGGAAGAAAACACCGTAATAAAAGTTCAGTGAATATACATCTGAACTTGGAGCACATGCACACAAGTTCATCCATTTAGACAGTCTTATCCTTTCAGCAAGTATTAAATATAACTTTTGAGTCAGTTCCCTACCACAGCCACAGAGTAGTCACCGTTTTAAAAATAAATACTTGCCAAGAGTTGCCAGTGCAACTGTGTGAGCAGCATTAACATCACCAAAGGCATTCAACTGGCTTCTAATTAGAAATGTGATTTAATGTTTTTACCAGCCTTTTTTGTTTCTTTTTTAAAACATCCATATGTTTGACATTTTGTTCATAGGAATATTCACAGAAAATGAATTCTGGGTCCATGGCTGAGATATATAAGGAGATTAAAAAATTGTTTCAAGTGAAAGGCATTTTTAAAGGTTCATTTGTTGAGTCTGAGAACTAAGTAACGTACATTCATAATATAACAGGTCACATAGCTTCATTATTAAATCATGACTACTAAATACCCGACTAGTCAAGTTGGTAGAAAGGAAAAGAAAGGGCTTTTCCCTTTTTCCCTAAGAAAAATGAAAAACAATGAAAAAGAACTATCAGCAATTTTATAAGGAACTCCTCATTACCTTCCTCACTGCCATTCCCCTTCCACCCCAAAAAAACCTAACAGCAAAAATTATTTCAGAGGAAAACAAAATATTTCAGAAATATTGCCAACTGGGCGATCCAGAGGAGCTGTAGTTCTAATATTTTATATTATTAGTCTCCTTCACATATTTTTCTTCCAGGAGAACATTTTCAATGGTGCAACATGCGCTCTCTCACCATGAGAGGGGCCAGGTGTGTCACAGAAGCCTGTAGTCAGAGTACATCAAGAATAATTTAATTGAGCCTGGGATCCCACTCTGCAGAAGAGAATTATAACCTAAGAAAAGACAACCATGATGTCCATGATGCACTGTGGCAGAATTCCAGGATTAAACATTTTATTTTCAGCCAATATTGGCATTTTCAACCATTTGGATTTTTGAAGATAACGAGATGCTTGTTGTGAAAATATTTGTTTTGATTAAAAAATACTTTTTCTACAAAATAACAACATTGACTAAATGAAGTACAATCAGCCCAACTGTTTAGAGCCTATGGATGTAAATACAAACACCTGTATCGGTTAGGGAAACTATTTATCTATTTAACTTTGTATTCAGCATGCTCCACTATTTCTATTTCTGTTGACAAGGGTGAATTTAATAACAGTGAATACTGCATGAGCAGTACAGTGGTGGAGAAAGAAGCTATACCATAGCTTACTGTGATAATGTGCTAGCAGAGAGAAGTTACAATACAGATGCACACATACCAGTCCTTTCAGTAAAAATTATTTATTCACTTTGAAATGTAGAAACAAGATAAATGCAAGTGGGCTACTTCATTAAATGGAATCATTTCCTAGTTAATACTTATCTTTTTCTCTCTCACTTACTCCCACATAAAATTTCACCAATTTCTGTGAGATTAATTGCATGTGTCTGAGTGGCAAGAACCTCTAACACCTGACAGACCACCTGTAGCAGACAAATTGGGTGCCTGAGCTGCATTTTTTAATCCAAGGCCAATTATAACATCTTTGCCACCTACCAAGATTATTACTGTTTCTTCTGAATGTTTACTGTATCTGAAGTGTGTTTGAGCAATATTGTTCTTAATAGTTCTAAAACAGTTCTTATAATGGATTACCAAATTATTAATTCAAAGCTTTGTCATAAATCAGCCACAGAAAAGAGTGTGTTCTATAATTACACGTATTGCTTGAGAATAGGCTTCACATACTTCCTAATGGTTCAGAAAACAGAATGCAAGCAGAAAACTCCTTTTTAAAAATAGCAATGATTTCTAATGAGTTTGGAGGAGTTTTTAAAGGCATAAATTAGTTTTGACAAATTTTTCTTATGGGGTTCTGATTAGCTGTTCTAATTCACGTATAAGAAGTCTCTTTAAAATGCTGCAAGGTGGGTCTCTAACGTGGCCAGCAGCTTGGGTCCCATGGAGCTACGCCATCGAAAGGCCACTTTTTCCATTCCAGGCAGAGGATTAAAATTACCTGCATTACAGAACATTTTCCTGAAGCAACCGTCCTCGCTCAGTGGGTTCGTAATGGACTTTCAGGAGCGATCCATCATCAGCCAGGCCATCAGGCAGGCACAAAACACTACCCGCTCCCCTTAGCTGCCCACCGAGTCGACAAGAAACACCTCGCTACAGGAACAGCCAGGCCAAACCCTCTACAGTAACTGAACCGGCTTCAGATTTTGAGAAGCTTTTCCCTAAAGCAGGAGGCCATGGGGTGGAGTGGGAAGTAAGGGGAGCAAGGGCTACCAGCATCACCCAAAAATCCACTACAAATCAGACACCTCTGCAGCATGCCACAACCAGTCCGTCACCAGCTCCGGAGAGTTTACTGAGGCACCAATTTGTGTGCTGGTTTCTGAGTGCAGCATTACAAACATCAGCTGGCCAGGCCCAGGCCAGCAGTCCTGAGCCACCCACCTGAGCCCCCTCAGCCTCCACAGCAACCCACCTGGAGGGCAGCCAGCTCAGGGCGGCCGTTTCAGGGCCACCTGCCCTCAGAGCTGTTCCCACCCACGAGCAGCGGGCTGAAGGCATGGTGAAACACAAAGTTTCCTTCTGCTTTCCCTCTCCATTTTGATGTCCTTACCTGCCCTGTAGCACCAGTGGTGTGGAGTGGTGGCCTGCATCCAGGTAATCAGCTCCCAATACTGCTAGAAACGTCATTAGCTGAAGAGCCCAGTTACACGTGGCTCTCACCGAGCCTGTATTTTTTACATCATTAGAAGGCTTTCCATACTTTCACGATCAATATCTTTAGCTTACAGGCCTGTAACTACATATTGTCTGGTTAAATTTATTTCAGCGTACAGTTTTGATCAAGGGACGCAAAGAGATTGCATACCAACCTGCAAATGCAGCATATAGTTCTGAAAATCACCAGCATTTCAGCTATAAGGGGGCTATAACTTCCTGCCAAAAATAAAGTAAGCTTTGAGTGAAACAGCACATTTAATATTTTATTCAATTTTTAATTAAAAGTGTCTTTAAGTACTTTTAAAATAAAATTTAAAAAGATCATAGGATTACTCACATTGGATGGCACCTCAAGTCTTCTAGTACACCCTCCTGCTCAACGCAGGGTCAGCTATGTTAATCAGTTTAAGAAATTAGGTCTGGATTGGGGAGGTCTCAGGCAATATAGCATTTGAATTTTTGTTTGCTGCTGCAATGAATATTTTAAAAAAGAGAGCGGGGGGGTGGGAGGGGAAGCTTTATGTTTCCCTGGCTCATGTCTTTACAATTCTCGTTTACTAGCAGTACAACAGAATATAAACATACAAAGGCTTCCCCAATCTGCAAAATGGTAGGAGTGTAGCCTGCGGGATGCAACTCAGTGTTTTGCTAGGCAAAGCCATTCCTTGCTTCACGCAAAGCTCTGCTGAACAAAAGCTGGGTTTAGATAAGGAAATGTAACTTAGAGAAGAGAGAATGCCATGTTATTCGGTAATAAACTGTCTCCCTCACATTTGTCAACAAACAAGGCAAAGACAAGACACTCGTTTTGAAAGGAAGAAACATTCGTACCACGACAGAACCATTACCGTCCCTTTACTGCCATTCTGTGACGTAACTGATTTGGATACAATAGTATCATGTGATATGGGGATTGATTATCTCCAACACAGAAAATAAATATTCTCTGCTTTGGAGTAATGACAACTATTTGTGCTTCTCCCCTTCGGGTAGACGACTGTTTCCAGTCTGTGAAATAGAAACATTTATTGGTGCATTACCAACAATAAAAATGATCAGTTCAGCTTCTGTGGAACTTCATGTGGGCACAATACTTTATCTCTAATGTATTTTTTGAATGTTGAATTTCAGAGATTTAAACTGTTTCTTAGAAATATTTACACTAACTCTTTTAATGTGGCCACCAATAAAAGAAAGGAGTTCATTAAGAAAGGAGTTCATTACACTGATGCAAAGATATTTACAGAGAGTAATCATTGCTTCTTAAAAATTCTGAAACATAATACGCGGACTTGTTCTCTTTATGCATTTAATATTACCATGAGTCTTTACAGAACTCTGCAAAAGCAATTATAAGCCTTTGCCCAAAGTATCTTACCGTCATGATCAACCAACTTAATGATATGCCTTGTATATGTAAACTTCGGCCTAAAGTATTCAAATACCAGAATCAAACCATACGAAATTAAGTGCTTCCTACCACTTGCAGGCTTGTGCTATTTCCTTGACCTAAGTTTAGGATCATAGGCAATCTCTGGATTAAAAAGGTATTATGAAAGTAGAAAATCTGATGTTCTATTGTTATCCCATTAGCTTTTCATCTACTTTGATGTTTTGAAGGGTACTTTTATATTTTGAGCAATAAGAGATGACAAGATCTTGAATATTGTGACAGCTTTATTTCTAAGGATACGCTTGAACTTAAACTTGTAAACTGTTGGGCTAATATAATGTCCTCAAATGATAATTTTACATAACATAAAAAATGTATGCTTTTACCAACAGAATCTTAGTGCTGGGGGCAAGTGACTCACATTAAGGTATCTTTTTCTTTGCTTTTCAAAATAAGATTTTTACCATTTCCCTTAGTTTCAGATATGTCCTAAATTAAATTCCTTTTCTTCATGGCTTGGTACTAAATTATGTTTATTTTTCTTTTGGAAGGCCATTCTTTCATATCTGTGACATGGAAGTCTCCTGAAATCAAGAAGCAAATGGGGTTGGTTTCACATAGGTAGGAAGATGGCTGAATACTTCCAGGAGAACTTAGCCTGATTCTTTTCCCCCTTCCCCTCCACAAATTTTTCCGTGAAAAGTTTAGGGAATGAAGTAGAGAAGGGAGATGCTTCACTTTTAAGTAGCTTGGCATTCACTGTGTCACATTTTTGGTGTTTGTCCTTACACATCTAGGAACAAAGGATAATCTCTCTCTGAAGGTGATTTCCAGAGTATCCATGAATTATTGTCTTCCTGAACTATCTCAGGTGCTGGCAAAGAACGATTTTTTTTTTTTTTTTGTAGCTGATCTGCGTTATACACAGCCTATGTGCATCTTTGTTGCTTGCTGCTTTGTCCTTGGCTTTTTGTTGAAGTATTAAAAAAATGAAATAAGCTCCATGTTTAATTAAAAATAGCAATCCAAATGAATTGCAATCAATTCAATAGCACTGACAAATGTAACATGCACTCTTGGTTAAAAATATCCAATTTTCCATATATACCCTAAAAGCTTTTTAAGCTACTGAGATTTAATTGAAAAATTTCCCTTTGGACATTCCATTTAATGTGTTATATAATGGATTATTAACGATCTATAGTTTTATCTTATTTAAACCCTCTACTTCTAAACAACAGTAGAATAAGAATATACTGAAATAACTAGACATCCATTTGTGCAACGGCATTTATTACAAAATTTTTTAAACTAATTCAGGCTCCATGTGACCTAAAAATTAGTTCCTGGAGTATATTAAAAGAAGTTCATGAAAGTATTTCACTTTAATTCATTCTATGTAATGGTATTTACACATCAGGGTTGCTGTAATACTAGCAAGAAATAATATATACAGCCTGACATCTTCATTTGAAAACCCATTTGAAATCAAGAGGGAAGCAGATGCTGTTCTGGCTTATTTTACACCAGCACAACTCCACCTGAATTCAAAATCTTTTAGTCTAAAGTCGTAGTCAAAACTCATGCAGAACTCTTGAGTAGCTGCCAAAGTCAGCTTTAGCTGGAAAGCACAGCAGCTCTTTCCCGGAGGCAGCTCACTGGGACTGCACAGATGTGTCACTGACAGATGGGCTCCAGGAGGAGCAGCTGCTCCATCCAGCCTAAACGTGCAGTATGCAGTTTCCTATACTGGACTTCCCTCCAATAGCTGGGGCAGATGAGTTGCTCTGTCAATTGGCGTTGGCAAGAGCACCGTTCCTTTCTTTCCTAGTCCTGTGAAGGTCCAAAGAAGTGTAGAGACCCCTGCCACCATGAGCCCACTCTTCTGACCCGGCAAGCAACCCAGGTTGAAGGAACAGAACACATTACTACTCAGACTGTACTGATCCTGAAAAAAGCAAGACCTCTATAAAAGAGAGAGATGTAGTTAAGATCCTATACACTCAAGCACCAAAATATGATATTCTTAGCAGGTTGTTACCAATCTTTGGTGATTCCCACATGAAGCTTGTCTCTCCAGAACATGTCCATATTACACTCCTCTTAATATGGCAAGGGAAAGAGCACAAACTACTCTCGCTTTGCCTTGTTAAAATCCCTAATCATTTTTTATCAATACACACAGGAGTCATTCAGGTTACTGCTTCCTAGTTGCTAAGAAATGTCACAAGGGCATCAGCTTGCCCCATGCCTTTCCTGACCTGAGAATTCAAATTTCCCTATCAGTGATGCCCAGCTGGGGCCCTCTTCTGGAACTCATCAAGTGACTACGGGTAATTCATCCACAGATATAAACACCATGGGCAGCTCTTATGGGCAGCCAGTGCATGGTACAGAAGACCAAAGCACTGTGGCACATCCCAAAACAAGGAAGTCAAAGGCTATATTTTGTATTTGATCTAATTGCCATATATTCTTTACATATACTCCCAAAGCAGAGTGTGTTGCAGAAATCAGTTTCCAAAGGTGAAATGCGACTGTGTACCATTACAGCAAAACCCAGATCTGTAAACAGAGTTTTTACTCTTCTCGGCCACAGCTACTGACTAAGCATCTAGAAACTGTCAAAAGCTAATAAGGTTCCTAAATGCAGAGCAAACAGCAGTATATATATGCTAATACAAAGTGCTAATATGAATCACAGCTGTTTTCCTAGGTGGAACATTTCACCTTCATTTCAGTTCAACTTCTGCTTTTTGTCCTAAGTGATATTTCTGTCTTGTTCAGATATTAGATTACCCATTAAAGCCAGGCAGAAATGACACATGATGTCCTCAGTACACTAAAGATACCTTAACTGTCCTCTCCTCCCTAATACAAAGGAACTTGGTGAACTGTCTGCTCTAGGAAGAAGAGAAACTGATACAAGCTAACCCTTGGGAATGGATTACATCACATCCACTGTCCAGTTAGAAACTCCAGGCGCAGCCAAGCTGTGCTAACAACGGGCTGGAAGCATCTCACAGCTCTAGCAGTTCATCAAGTCGCTTACCACCCTCCTGTGTCATACCCGAGCCTGAAAAAGAGGTAAAGCAGACTTAACTGTTATAGGCTCCCAACCTTCATGCCGTAGAAAAGAGGAAAAAGTCATTAATGAGCATACTTTGCTCAAAAGAGAAAATGTTATAAACAGCTGGCACTCTTTTCCTACCAATAGAGACATGTGCCCAAAGCTATCTTCTCATTTAAGACATAACCAAGAATTGCCATTTATTCCTTGCCTTATCTAGGAAGGTTCTAGGTTTTGTGGGGACCAAAATATTAATCATATTTGGAATCTCAACCAAATCTTGATTTTGAAATTTAGCAAGAGCCTATAAAGAAATGAAGTCCTACTCCACCCTTTGCAAAATATCTACAAACCGACATGAGAGGGTGTCACAATGAGTTTTCACATGGAGTAATTTTTTAGTGCTTAAATATGTTTCTGCCATGCAGTCTATGTGGTAATTATGACATTTTTAACAGCACGCCTGTGCATTCTTCAAAATGACTGTCACTGCAAATGCCTAGTTTCCTTCTGCTCATCCAAGGAGATATATCATTTCAGGAAGCATGATTTCCACAACAGTAAGTCGACTTACTTCATTTTAAATTTAAATGAATTGCTAAAAAAAAAATACTTCCAAGGAGGAGGAGGTTCAGTCAACAGGAAAGGGACTGAACCTCTTGCTCCTTGAAAGTAATTTTCAGAATTTCCTTGTCTCCTCTTCCATAAGCATGACAGCCAAGCCCTGACAGTGCACATTACATTGCACAGAAACCATTACATCATGACTCAGATAGTGCCAGAGGATGCCTGCCTCCTTCAGAAGCTTAGTGTTTACTATCAGCAAGTGAGACTTTCCCTCTGGTGTGGGAAAAACTCTTGGGAGGAGTTTGTCCATAAGATAGAACAGTAAAAGGGACCCATACAGATACCAATGTCCCCTTCTTGAACCTGTCTGTCTAGTGTCACAACTTTTCATGGTAAAAGAGGTCCCAGAAATATGTCTTTCCCTCCTTTCTCAATAACTGCTCTTACCAAAAATAAATGCCTATAATCCAGTTTTGGAGGGACCAGATATCACTACTGCAAGCAGGGATCACCACTCCAAGTGCATCATTATGCTCAATTATACACTTGTAAAGACACCTGCAAATGCAAACACTGACTGAGAAATTGCTTTATAGAAAAATTGTATTTGAACCATAGTCTTCAAGATTTTTAAAAAATTTCAGTAAGAACAGGAGATCACAGAGACAAGCCTCCTAGCTCCAAATTTTTCCCTGCAGCCTATGATAAAAAAGGGGGCTTGGATCAGGGTTTTTACTTCCGGACAAGCAATTTTAATAAGTAACTACTGCAGGCATTATGCACTTATAGCAACCTTCCTTCTTGAGACCCTTGGAGAAGTTTGGCTCATACTATACTTATGGACTGGTGGGAAAGATGCATCTTTCACAGAACAGAAAACTCCCTCAAAGAAATCACGTTATTTTAACAAAAATTTCTGCAAAGGCTCAGGACCATAGGATAACCAGAGCCAAACGTTTACTGAAGCAAGAATGATAAAGCACATTTTTGATAAAGCGTGGAACTCTCCTCTCCTGTGCTGTTTTGCTGAGAAGGCTAAACTTTTTTATAAAAGTTTGCTTTAAACATCTGCTGTTTACATGCCAAAAGTGGAAATGTTGACTCCACAAAAAAGCATCTCCAGCCTTTACTGGGGCTCCACACTGAGTTGGAAGTTAATACATTTTATTTGCTTTTCTGGAAGTGCTAGGACAGATTCCAGAATTTTGTGTGAACCTGTGAAGAGGACCCTGAGAAACAAGGTCATAATACCACTATCCTGCTATATAACATTTTACAAGGAAGAAAGACACACAGCCTCATGTACTAATCTTTCACTGTCTCCTACAATCTAGGAACGTTGGATGAAAAAAATCAAAATGGGGTTTGGAGTAAACGACAGCCAGGAAAGGTATGGGCAATAATTCTGCAGAGAGGGGGTTTTATGATGGAGATCACACATTTTCATACATAAAGAAAAAATATATTTTTCTGCTTTCTGGTTCAGGAAGTTAATTCAATGCTTAGTAAAACAGGAGGAGTGCATTAAAATACAGCTCTAATATTACAAATAAACCCAGAGCAAAACTTAAAGCCACAAGAAAAAGCACAGTTGCTTAAAATATCTAACTAGAAATGCAGAATACAACACAGGTGAGAGGAAAAAGACCAGCGAATTCTGAGTCCGATCTTCAGCTGATGAATAGGAAACATTCACACTGAAATCAAAAAAGATGCATTGATTTACAGATGCTAGGACTCAGCTGAAGATCTGAAATGACAGATGTCTGGTGGTACAGAATGGAATCAAAGCTCTATGCTGATAAACCTATAGAGACAGGAGTTGTTTTAAGCAGCAAAAGTCAGATCGATTGCATCTAGTTCCTCACAGAGGACCTAAGGCCTGAATCATTGAAAATTGGGCTGGAGCATTATCTGTCGAAACCTGATAGTCATTCATTCCTGCCCTTTCTTAACCTCTTTTTTGGTTTCTAAATAGCACCTTTTCTTAAAAAAAAAAAAAATACCTTGAGTATGGATACATCTGTGGGGTCAGGAGCAGCCCTATTCCCAGGTCACAGCCTAGAGTGAATCCTTTTTGTCTGCCTCGTCATTGACAAGTTTCTTGAGGATACCACAGGTCCCTGATCCCCACTGAAATCACTGGGAGATCTGTCTTGGTTTAGGACTACCGCAAAGTACACAATTCACCTGAGCTGTGTTGACCGGTGACAGTTTTGGGGAGACTTACATATATGTTAAATGACCATTCCGACTCTAAATACAGCAGATCAAAGCAGACACCTGTTTGGGTTGTCCTTACACCTCTTTCTCTGGCAGTTGATTCTTTCTAGTGTCTTTCTCCTGTTCATGTTCAGAACCAGAAACCGTCCTTAAGGCATATAGCACAATAACTTTAGTGTTGCATTGAATAAACAGAAAAAAGATGACATAAGGAAAATGAGACCTTGCAAAAGGACAATTCTCAGTTGTCCTGCTGCCAACTGCAGTAACAGAAAATTTGAGCAAAGCACCATCATTTAATTTTATGCTTCACTGATGTAATTAGCCACCAAAGACACAAAGCAGTGACCATAAACCTTCTTCAAGCAGTCATCACCGCTTAAGGGAACTCACCTGAGCTGCTGAGAGGTACTGAGCAATTTGGACATAGCTGAAAACAGTAGCATCCCCTACTTCAGAGCATGGGACTTCTCTGCTATGGGCCAAGAAAAATAGATAAAGGAGTTATTTTGTAGAAGTATATCAGCCACTATCTCAGGTGTCATATGAAAGGCTGGAGCAAGATCCTCAGCTGCTTAAGGTCTCTGAAAAGGAAAAGAGAAGGGCTTAGCTTGAGCCAGCTGCCAGGAATTGGTATCACAGCTGCTTCACCTCTTCTGTAAAGGTGCCCCTGCTGCTGGGTCAACTCAGCTGTTGATATAGCAGATACTGAACTGTAGCTTTTAGCCCAGAAAATTTAGAACTACCACTGAGCTCAGATTACTTTCATATGCTGGGTTTTAAATTGTGATGGTCCAGCAGCAACTGTTCAAAATAGGAAATACCCTTGAAATGGAACCACTTAGGCCATCTCAGGCTAGACCATTCCCCCTAATGAAGAAAAATTATAAAGAAATTACTGAGGCTCTCTTGATGAGGCTGTATCAGTCTGAAATGCCGTGTTGGGCTTGCAGGCAGGGGAGATACTATAAGGCACAGTTCTACTATTGGGTTACAAACCTCCTGAGGGTAAAGCCTCTTCTGAACATCGCAGAGCTACGAACAACAGATGTGTTTGAACAGGTTCTGTTGTCTGTTTTCTGTTATCTCACTGATTGTTAAGGTAATTACCTGTGGGAATAAGACATACAGACTAAAAAACCTGTTGGTCACATTAACGACCAGGCAGGAACAGGGAAGGGATTAACACAGTTTAATCAAATTACACCTAAAAGCACAACATGCAATAGACCTATTTGAAAAATAGCAGATGGAGTTTTCCATAAAGGATGCTTTTCAGTATAACCAAGGCCAAATGTTAGTCTACTTCCCATTTGGTTTTAACTTCCCTGCTCACAGTCTTTAAATAAAACCTGCCTGTTAAACTAACCAATTCTCATAAGACTGGCTGTTTCATTTTTATAAGAGCAACAAGGTTTTCAGTATTCTTGGGACTGCTCTCAAGAGCTAATTACAGAGTGAGGAAATGCAAATATGCAGGTGTATAGCCTTCAGGCTCTGGTGCAAAGAAGTATTCACTTGTGATCGGAGAAATAGTTGAATATTTGAGGACACTTCACAGGCGATATCAGTAGCACATAAACATTTCTGGATAGATGACAAGGTCACGGGATACAGTTGTCACTTTTTCTACAAAACAAAATGAAAGAAAAATGACAACACTCTGACAGTATTATGCTGTGTCTCTAAGGATATCCCCTTCAAAGCCATTTCAGTTGTGTTGGTAAAGGCGCTTGGAGTGTTGTTGTGTTTGACTTCCCTATTCACTGGTGTCAGGCTGGCAGCTCTCCTCTTCATTCATTGCCTTTAAGAATTTAATCATTTCCATGTTACCATTTCGTATGGGACTGTTACACGCGCTCAGCACCGATCCTGGCCCCAGCACTGACAATCACTACTCGCACGGAGAGCTGTGGTGTTAGGTCTGCCTGGCTTCAGGCTGCAATTCATGTTTGGGTGTCAGATGTCCCCCTCCTCATCCCACTTGACCTGATGGTCCAAGTTGCTTCAGTTACGTTGAAGATTAGATTGAAGCAACCTATCAGTTAGTTTTTCTCTTTTAAAGAAACTCTTGGAGAGGAGGGGGGGGACCTACTTATGTTTGCAGTAGACTTAACACAGTCCCAACCTTCAAGTATTACAAAACTACTGTTGAAGAATGGAGTTAAGCGACATCTACATGCTTTTAAAATTACATGCTTGGAAGAGAAATTAATACATCTCTGCTTGCAAAATGGAAACTCCATTTAACAATCCCAAAGATTACAATTTTGCTAATTCCAGGAAGAAAAGGCAGAATGGCAGGGCTCTCAGACTATATTCCAAGTGATAAAGCAAAATCCCCTGTGAGATACGGAAATCCTATATTGCCAGTAAAGCGCTAATGGGAGGTGGTTCTTTTCTATGAAGGTAACTTTTTAATAGCTGACTGTGGACCACAAACTGGAAAACCTACAAATTAAATGATAAACTTTTCAGAAATTGCACACAGAAATGGAGAATCACTGAAGCAGAGCTTTCCAAGAGACTGCATCATTGAACTCTTTCTGCTTTGTGGGCTTCAGCTAAGGAAAACAATTCCTGTAGCGCTGGAGGCAAGACACTCCATGCTTAACCCTTATGTCTGTGGCATTTTCCATGCTGCACACCACACAGCAACAACTCCATTTGAAATTTTGGTATTAGTGATGTAGGAGGCGTACGTCTTTTGATATACGTGTGCATGCGCGCATGAGGTTGAATACTGATAGTTTTACAGCCCTTATACATCACTTTGCTGTTGCTCTCTTCACCATATTTCCACTTAAAGAAAATAAGCAGTTCCTGCTCCCTTTCTGGCCTCTGACAAAGTATGCATTTGTGTGTTTTTGTAATCAATTTACCCATGAAAGTTCAGATCAGATACAACATCTGGTTTGCAGATAAATTCTCCTTCTCAATAGAAACATTGAATTAGTCCATTATGAATGATTAAACAGCATTGACACTACAATCTGAGCAGAAATAAACATCAGAAAACTACCAAACCTTAAATATAGCATTCGAAAGAGTAGAATATCAAGTTTTAACAATACATTTTGTTTATTTTCATGACTATGAGGCATTCTGGGTTTACCCACCAGCTCACCTGAGTTTACACTGAGCCATCTATCCTTTTCCTTTAGCCCACTATATTTTCCACTTAGTACCTCACCCCCTGACTGCATCAAACAACTAGATTGAGATAACTTCCTCTGACTAAAGAGGTTCCCAAAGGCTACATATTCTATATTTAGCATAGTCCAAAGTAAGAGAAAAGTGTTTTGGGGAAAGAAGGTAACTCCCTCCAGAGTTTCATCCTGAAATGAATGTTTACTAAATCTGTTCCCTAGATTGTACAGCATTCAACTCCCACACATGCAAGGTGATGAATAGCTTCAAACTTCAGTGGGAAACAGAGTCATTCAGCATAATGTAGTTTTTATCATTTATTGTCCGGACAATAAATTCTGAAAATTCATTTAATGCATAGCTTTGGTGAAAAGTTTGTAATTCATGCCACACTGGAGACTGGAAGTCTGAGTAGTGACTCAGTGGATGACAGGTCAATTTCAAAAGCTTTATTTAAATACAGCTATGAATCATTAAAAATTTCAGTTACAAGCATTATTCAGTTACAAGTATTTCAGTTTAGTTGTGTCGCACAGGGACATCATACGACAGCAAGGAGCTCTTAAACTGCTAGAACACATGGGCCCACTGAGGTCAGTGATCTCTCCAGAATACTCCTACTTGTTTGAACGGAGAAAGAGAAATGCCCCAAATAAGACTTTTTTCTCCTTAGTCCTATTAAAAGGTTGATTCTGTGTGTGTGGTTTATCACATTTGGCTTTCACTGGTTCAAAAAATTCTGTCTTGTCAGGTAGTTCCTGTGTATTTCACCAAATAACAGTAAAAAAAAAAAATCAATATATTGTCAAGCCCAAAGTTTAAAAAATCACTGTAAGATCCCCTTTCTTCTCCTTCTCCCTCCCAAAAGAATCATTTGGTTGATGAGCAAATCACAAGCTTTTTTCAAATCAAATGGTAGGTTTTAATCTCATCTGATTTTTAAACTACCTCTAATTCCTGGAATCCACAAGAACCTCTGGGAGCAGGAGATCTTTCCCTCATCTTGGGAAATCCTGTGGCAAGAGACAGAACCATCACTGGTGATGAATGCATGAAAATGAGCAACGCTCACCAGCAGCTCTTCTAAACCCTGCAAAATTGAGGAATGTGAGGTGACTAGAAAAAAGGCAGAAGTTACTGACAGAAGGACTTTGCAACACAGGGGCAAACAGAATGCATTGCAAACACTGGGATGAAGTTCATTAGCAATGGTGATTAGGGATGGGCCTCTCCCATAGCATGACACAGAGTGCATGCTGCATGAAGCGATGCTAATAGGAAAAGTAACAGCATACTGAACTTCTCATAAATACACTCCACTCTGATCCAGGCACACAGGAAAGAACTTCATCTCTGACTGTATTCCAAGTCTGGGCAAGATCTAGAGACCATCTGCCAAAATACAGCTAGCTGAAAGCTAGGGATTTGGTGGAGCAGGCAGTATCAACTCACAGCAATGTGCAGGACTCCACATTCATGTTTGCATGAATATGCAAACACATATTCACATTTCAAAAAAAAAAAGATTGATTGTTTTTAATCTGCATGTAAATAGGTACATTTAGTTGTTATGCATTTCATTTCTTGTATTTATCTGAAGTGAAAGCAAGTATTTAAGTGAGGCACAAATGAATAAGGGGGAAAGGGGGGGACAACTCATGAGAATGCATAAGTGACTTGAAGCTTGTGTCACTGAAAGTTAACAGGACTTCAGCTCTGATGTGCTTGTTTCCTTTTGACACTGAAAACATGCTAGGACTTTCCCCTGCCGAGTGCTATGATGAACTGGCTCTCTATTTTTTAAATTATCTTTATCATGCACACTAGATGGTGCTCAAGCTAAAAAATGAGTGGCAGCTCTGACAAACTTTGCATGAAATTATCGAAATACACATTCTTCAAAATACACATTCTTCCTCTGCAGCGCTTGTAACAAAAGTCAGGAAAAACTGCCTGAGTCTCTTCCTGAATACTGATCACCACGCATTTTTTACTAAGATTATATTCCACTTGCCTTGTTCATAATCCCTACTGATTTTTAGTTCCATATTTATGGAAGTTTTGCAGACAGTCCTGCATTATAGAAAGCTGAATAAATTACACAAATAGAAGTACACAACTACAAACAACACGAAAAATACATTTCACCAGCCGTCAGAAATCAGTATCTGTGTTCATGACAGTACTGGGCTGTGGAAACATCTAAAAACAGAATTATTTCCTTCTCAGTGATCACACTGGATTAATCTATCAGCTTATTGCAAAGTTATCAAATTACCAGACTGTTCAAACAGATGAATTGCACAAAGTATGTCACTAACCTTTATCCTAGCTGCACTCTTGAGTTTTGAGCTAGCTATGCTGTTTTGAGACAACAAAGAGAGAAAGAACGAATGTAATTCAGAGACTGGTACTGTTTAATAGATGTATAGCCCTGGCTGAAGACTGGTACATCCTTCTGAGATGGCAGCAACTGAGGACTGGTCACCATCAGACTCAGATGAGAACACAAATTTGGTGAGGAGCAGACACAGACAGCAATGCTGGACTGGCTACAAGCAGAAATATATGCAGACATGGTATAGATCCTTGCATCTGGCTGATGACATTGCATTGATTAACTTAAGATCTTTTCTACTTTTTCAATATCCTAATAACTCCTCATGCAAAAAATATTCATTTCTGCAAGGCTATTAACTCCTTAGGTAAATCCGGAGTCTATGTTACGTCGTAGACAGATGTTCTCTTCCGATTTAGCTGTGCAGCTGAAGATGTTACTGAGTTGAGCTGTTTGTCTTCCCCTACCATCTGAGGTTCCTCTCTACTCCCCTCCCTCTTGTTAGATTCACATGAATCCTTTTTCATTCATTCACTTCAGACAACATGATACAGTTAAGGCTTAAGCCTGTTTTTCAGGCTGACTTTTGAAGCAGATACAGCTGAGCCCATGCTGTTCTTTCTCTTGAGAGGGCAGAAACCCTCAGAAGAGGGCTAGTAGAAAATAGCTGTTCCAGAACGACACGTTCAGCCAGCATGGCTCTTTCCAGTGTGAACACCAACCCCAAAGCCTTGGCCTGGTCTAGCTATCAACTACTTTTGCAAAACTGATGACAAGTTATTCTGGAACTGCAAACCAGTGGTCTAAGGAAAAGGAGGCAGGAGAGCAGAGACACCTCCGGAAGCAAATCTAATTGAATTTTACAGTGCTTCACAAATCCTCCTAAATATTTGCACAAAATCTGAAAATGATCTTGATTCTTTTCAGCCAACACCTGCTGCTTTGTCACAGTTCAGCAGAAAAAAAACAGATGACTCCAAACTGCCGGAAATAACAAAAGGCAAAGAGATTGTCAAGTGCCTGATGTTTGCAGAAGGAGAACTATGCAATAAAGAGGTTCACAAAATCATGAGCAAAGTTCAATTTTATCCTCTACAAATAACATTTCAACTTCCCTGTTTATGCATAATGAAACAGCAATGTTTCATCACATAGAACCATCCGTTCCTTTCAGTGTATCATCTGATCTTTCTGCCTATGAAAGGAAAAGCATTTAAAAAGCTGTGAATAGAAATCACCATGGATTTAAATGTGCAGAGACTATGAGAAGCTAAATTCACCACCCAAAAAAGAATACTTCCTTTTTTCCTTGCACTGGACAACAACACCCCTTCTATACAAATTAGTGTGGACATCCTCTCCTGTGCCCACATCTAGGAAGACTCTGTATCTACCAGACCAGCTCCTGCATATCTTTTTTTTTTCTTTTATTAGCACAGGCATTGACACAAGCTGCAAGTCTAAAGAGTACTTTTTAATAATTACAGGAGGATATTAGCCCTAACCTAAAGAGCTTACAAGCTTAGCCTACAATCCTGCTTCAGGATTCTTTGCTACTTTCAAGAGGATTTGCACAGATGCAGAGGTTTGACCAGAAGGCCATTTCTAGGAGCTTCATGCAACTTTAAAGAGATTAATTCTACAGTTCTTATTGTGAGGGAGAGATTCTTTCAGAACATCCCTAAACAGGATACATTGATCTACTCAGGAAATGATTTCTCTGTCTACACAAGAGAGAATGAATGTAGTGCAAAGCTACTTCTTTTATGAAGGATTTTTCCTATAAGAAGACAAGGGGTCAGAGACTACTACTCCAGACAGCACCTTGCTGGGTTATCAGGATGAATGTCTTTGACTTTGCTGATGTGCACCAGTGAGCTTTCACACTGGTTTCTGAATAGTTTATGTAGGATGGCCCAGATGGGCAGAAGGCTGAAATCAAATCAGTAGAATGAAAAGAGCTAGTGAGTCAGGTTTTCTCAGATTAACTGCTATTTAAAAATAATAACCAACTGCAATTGATTCTCATTAGTGCATCAAGGGAAGATGGAGAAAATCCAGAGCTAGACAGTCACTTCATTTAAATTCTTATACTTAAATCTTTCATACTGAATCCACACATGCAGTAAATAGAAGAAAGCTACTCAACATTCAAGCAGCATCTCTAATTACAGGTTGTCAAAGCATGTGCAATAGATACACTCGAGCCAAACCCCAAAGCAGAACTTAGCCTTAGGGAAGGATGTAAAAGTCAAACACAGGTTGAGATCCCAAGTTCGCAGCAGGCCCCTGTCTTTAGAATGAACAGTACAAAGACACTGGCTCCAAACAACTACGAAGCTTGGTGAGTTTAAAATATTAATCCGGACTTGAATTCTGATGATTTGGCCAATATGCTATCTACTTTTATTGATCCATAAGCCATGTCGGGTGTTCACTGCCCTCATCCCTGATAGGTACAAATCTGTGATTTTGAAGACTATGTCATACTCTAAGTAAGATCCTGGCATTTAAGATAAATTGTTAGCAGCAGAGGAAAGAACAACAGAAAGGAAGGTGTAAAGGAAGAAATAACAAAATAAAAACTGGCCTTAAACTGGAAAACGAAGAAGGTGGGAGGGGAAAAAACTTCTAGATGCTTCTACTATCTTAACCATAATCTTCCTTGACTTCACTCTGAGAAAAGAAATGAGCTAAAATTCTTAGAAGGAGATGAGAGTTGAAGGGAGTGAAGAAAACAACATGGCAGGATTAGGATGTCTGAGCACCGGCAAAGGAATCAGGAAGAGAGTGGATCCAAAAATGCCATTAAATAATAGGGCTAGCAGCATATTCCAATAGTGCAACAGCAGAATGGGAGCATCTCCAGAGGGCTCAGCCAGGCTCAACTGCTTATTAAGCTTCTAATTGCAGCAGTGCCAGGGAGCCTTTTCTAGCCACAGAGCAAGACACCAGCGCGCTAGGTGTGATGGACACACGAACCAGAGGGGCTATCCCTTCACTTATGATTTTAGAGTAAGAAGTGATCCAACCTTCCCTTCCGGGCATTCAGCAGCAACCGAGCCAAACCCATGGACCCTGGGGATGGGAACAGCGTCAAGCTCTCCTTTTTACTTCTGAACATGTACCACAAGAAGCAGAAGCATAACCAGAGATCATAAAAGGAGAAGACATTTAACCATGCCTTAACTGTGCACATAGAAATCCTGCGATTTCTACGGATGGAGTTTAGTCCCCTTGAAAAAGCCAATTGGTACTGAGCTTAATATTACAAATAGGGAAAACAAACAACAGGGCAAGATTTACAGACAGCTAAGACAGAGTCAGGATCCTGCAGGCAGACTGTGCAACACAACTACCTTACGGATTAAATGCAAATCTTGAGGTTCAATGGTTCGTTTTAACTGCTCTTCAATCCACTGTCTGAAAACAGACTAAAGTTCTAATGGAAGTCTAGACTGCTCTCCTGCCAAATCAAAGCGCTTCCCTGCACAGAGCAGTGCTTCCAACTCTGGAAACTTTAGGGGAAATAGTCTACTCTGACTCTGTTTTTTATTGATTGCAGAAAAGTCAGACTTTAAGAAATAAACCACTTACTTTAAAAAGCCTATCTGAATGACAGAAAAAACACAAACATGGAGCCTTTCACCGATATTATACAAGATTTTGACCTGAATATGTACCTCAAAAACTCTAGGCCAAACGCAATGCTTTGGCCTGGCTTCTGCCTGTCAACATAATGTAAAAGAGTAATAAATAGTTCTAATTTCCAAAAGATCCCCCTATTTAGCTTACGAAGAACGTGCATTTCTTTGAACAACCTTTGGTCCTGCCACAGTGGTGATAAGGGGCTCTAACATAACAAGGCCCTAAAGCCTATTTAGGCTTTTTTCCTTAAATTTAAATCAGAATAATCACTGATCTGCTAGTTTTCTACTGTTTAAAAAGCCATAATGCATCAGACTTTATGGAAAAGTGTTTCACCAAATTAGTCTCTCAGAAAATGTATTCTGCATTTACAGCATTTTATGAAAGCTCTGCTTATACCAAGGACCAAACAAGAACTCAGATCCTAGTAAAGTGCCCTCTCCAATGTTTTCTGCTTTTATTTTAGGCTTTTAAGTAGAGAGTACAGAGCTTTTTGGTTTTGTTTTGTTTCTGAGATTGCTGGTGCGAGGGCAACCAGGAGAAAAGAACACTTTTAAGTACCCGTCCCTTCACTGCTGAGGCTTTACATTTAAAATCAATACTGTTCTAGTGAGTAAACTGGTCACTCAAGTACGTATTTCAAGCAATGGAAAGGTTTTATATTCTTCCTTTGGAAGTAATTAGTGTCTTGGACCTCCTTCTTTTTGACTGTGGTTTCTTGTAAGTCTGCTTAATGCAATGCCCATTTCCCTAGCTCCCTCAGCAAAGGGCGGATTATCCCCTCCTTGCTACTAGTGTTCTCCACTCAGAAGGGCTAATATATGTAACTCATCATGCCAGATAAATCCAAAGGCTACAGAAGAACCGGAGTTTTGCTGCTTGGAAGCTCCACAGCCCTCTTCATGGGAGGGAGGAAAAAAAAATACATCAGTTCAAGTGCAGAAACCTGAAACAAAAATTGATGTGTGGATCAGACAGCAACTCAAACCCTAGCAGGCAGATAACGCATGGATCCAGTCCCGCATTCCCCAAGATAGATAGCAGGGATTAGGAGACGCAAAACGCTTCCCTGGAGGAACCTGTGAAGTAGCAGCCATCATTTCTGTTCAGAAGCCCCATGTATGGATCTCCTCCTCCGCAAAAAATACCCAACTTAGTTTAGGAAATTACTTCAGACATTAGTAAGGACAAGTTCTCAGATTACATCCCACACCTCTTGGAATATATCAGTCCTAGGTGTTACCAAACTGACACCATCCAAAATTGTCGTCACCAGAACTGATCTGCAAAATTTAGATAGGTCCATGCGCTAGAATCACTTCACTGCAATTTCCAGTATTTTCTGTGGACTCTGAGTCCCTCTGCCTAGATTTCAGTTCACTCCTAAGAAATTTTCTAGTGTCTCAGTGCAATGACCAATACCTCCTGTCTCTCCCTCCCAGTCTTCCGAATCTTCTTTCCTCATCCCTAATTCAACTATTGTCTTTAAATATAGTGCAGTTTAAACAGCTCATCAAATCTCAGTCTCTTCATTGTTCAGTTGCTTATGATAAAATAGGATGAAAATGTCAACGTAGGAAAGCGTTTTCCTGCAAAAAGGGCCAAGAGTCACAACGTTTGTACACAAAGACACTTTAATGTAAATCAAGTAGTACTATGTTTAGTTCAAAGGTGCTCCACATCCTCAAACACTCAGCATTTAGCCGCCCAGTTTTACCACTCCCCTTTCAGTGCAAACAATAGAATTTTAAAAATGAAAGCTCCTTCATGCTTCGTTTTTATTTATTCTTCAACACTGTATTTCAATATGAACTGTTAAATCTTTATGAGCAACGGGAGCATGTTCTGAAAATTTATCGATAATAATATACATCCTCAAAACTCTTATCCTAAACCTCTTTATTCCAAAATTAGGTTGCCTCCCTCAACATGCAACATTTGAATAAAAAAGTCCTGACTTATTCCAAAAAATTCCACTGTGCAGTTATATAAACTCAGATCTCTTGACACCCACTCTGGTTTATGAAGACATGGTTTATATAAAGGACCTTCAAGAGAAAATGAAGAATGAATATTGTTTTGCTGAAATTTCCAGAGGATTCTAACACTTTCATTACCATAGCAAGTACACATATATAAAGACACAATGTCCACTGTACTTTGCAATGAACTGTTTCTGAAGGATTATAATTGCTCTCTGCACAAGGCTGTGAAACGTTTATGCTGTGACTACAATCAGGAACTACAACACAGCCATTCCATTTTATTTAAGCCTTAGTAATTAGGAAAGTACTGGGTTAAAATCATGTTTATAAAAAAAAAAAATCTTACTGTAGATTAATAAAAAGTGTACATAACGTAAGTGCAAATTCCATTTCACCATTTTTACTACTTGTTTGTTCTTCATCATTCAGAAGAAGTTTCAACCCCCACCCCGTTTTTCATACATTGCTACAAGGCTAGGACTGCAGAAACAAAAGCACTATTTGCCTTAAACAAAACACTCATTTAAAGGATGTTACTTTCATACCACCAACATATTTCAAAACCTCATTTTTCCATCCTACAAAACCAAAATTTCCATCACTAAATAGCAGCCTTTAAAAATAATCTGAAAAAAATATACAAAATATTTCAAGAGAGTAAAGTAGTTATATACTTGAAATCAGTAATGTGCGCATTTTAACAAGATCTTCCTACTTTTTATGAGACCTCTGAACACAGAAAGATCATGCACTTTGCATGGTTTTCTAATCCCGTATTTGTAAGATAAGAGGCAGTTTTTCCATATAGCTTCCTTATTTAGCTAACAAGAAAATAAATCGTATTGAAAATGCAGTATGATGCTGGCTAGACTCTCTTGCTCACATTCTCAGTAAGAACAAAACTTCTTGTCCTTGTTTCTGAGGTTTATGTTTATACTCAGTTTCAATGTTGATGACTGAGATATGTTAGCTAGTTTTAAAATAACTAGCTTGAGAAGCTTGACAAAAACTGTACTGAGCTCTGGTTTGTTGCGGATATACCGTTATAGCTTACAGTAGAATGTGTCATCCTTGCTCTTAGCCAGTGAACAAATCTTTAACTCAACAGAAAGCATGAAACTGTATGACACTGTGGAAAGAAGTGTGACAGTTTCTACCAAGCTTAAATCTCTGTGCCCAAGCACAACAGAATACATTTTCAACTAATCTTCCAGCGATGCTTTCTGTTGACATTCAGAGGTATCCAGCCCTGGAGAACATCTTGCAGGAAAGATAAGTTTGAGAGAGTAGGTAAAAGACAAATGTGCAATACATGGAGTATAGTTTCTCTGTGCACATGTGCGTTTTAGGGGAGGGAACGTCTCTGTGCAGCTGCATGTAGAACAGTTTAAAGACGGAAGAGAAGTTACTCCAACGAACAGTCTCCTTCCTGCCTTACCCTCCCCAAGAGGAGGCTACCGCAACCTGTGAAGTGACTCTGTCATGCAGCGGCACAGCATAATTACCAGCGTATCCGGATGAAGCGTCTCAGCTTGAAGCTGTAAAGAAGGATGTTTCCTTACCTTGGATTTGATGCAAAAGATAACTGTATCAGGCAGCTGGCTGCGTAACAGCAAGTCGTGTTACAAATCTCTCTCTCCTCAGAGGGAAAGAAACAAAAATGACTTCACTTCAGACTATTACAAATACTAATACTTTCATCAAAAGCAGAAAACAGAGTACACAAAGATTTTACAGAACGCTAGCCAGACGTTGCAGTACACTAACTAAAAGAAAGAATTTGAGTACAAGCTTAATAAGGCAGGGTAAATCATACAAAATCTACGACCTTACATCTAATGACACCGAAAACAAGTCTGCTGTGTGTGATTTCAGTGATGCTGGAGGGAGACAAAGCTCTTTCTGTTTATGCTTTTCATACTTTCAGTCAAATAGATTTCTGAATGATCATGTTTTCCTTATATTAATGGGTGAGGAAGCTATTATACAGAAGCTATTTCCACACGTTGCAGTTACTAAAGGCAATTCTTATGAATACGAATAGGTTGTCTCTGCTCATTATCTGATGAGAAGCCCTCCTGCTGTGAGGAAAAAGCAGATTCTGTGGAGAGAAGAGACTCCTAGGACCGCACGCTTTGGCAGCTACTGAAAGGAATGGTAAGCAGATGAATCCCAGGTCTTCTCCAACTGGATCCAAATCATCGACATTCACTAAGGTGCTCAGGGTACCATAAGCACTTCATCTCGTAACGTCTCCTTCAGATTCACGTTTTTCTTGCTGGTGAAGGATAGTGGACAAGGCCTGGATCCATCACTCAGGCAAATCATCAGTGAGTCCCTTCAGGAGGTCAAATGTGCTTGCTTTTCTTGAAGAAACATCTGGGTGACTTTGTCTCAATAGCTCAAAATCCTACACTCACAGTGTGGCCAGCTATTGGCTGATATTGCAGACTTCTTTCAGGCTGAGAGCATAAATCCCATGGCGGAGAAATACTTCTTTTGGGATCACCCAGAGGCATGAGGTACCACTCGAGTCTTTGTCATTCTAAGCACAGAGCTGACATCTAGACAATACTGTTAGAGCTACCTAGTAAAGAATCAGAAAAAAGTCTTGAAGTTTGTCTCAGCTTATAATGTATTCAGTGTCTGACTACATTTTAAAGCCACATGGAAACCAAATCCAGCGAAGGACATAACCCGCCTCAGATAATCAACACATCTAAGTTTACGTAGCAGTGCAACAGGCTGGTTGCTTCTTCATTTCAAAGTAGGGCGGAGTTTGTTAACCTGTAAGTACCTGAGTAGAAAAAGACCTGCCTCTGCTGTCGTTCCCACCTCCAGCAGGACTGACAGTTTCCTACAAATAGTTTCAAAAGGCACATCATCTCTCCATGGCAGGTATTCCTCTGCAGCCTTACAATCATGAATTTCAAAGCAAAGAATTCTGCAAGACACACCTTTTCATCAAGATGTATTAAAATGTAAGAATTACTGTATAGAGAGGCATTTCTGATAGGAAAAATTCTATTTCTCCATGTTTTCTTGGGAATGGCATTCTGCTGGTTTTCTCTATTCAGAACAGAATTCAAGCAATGTTAAAAATGCCCAAAGGAATAGATGGATGCTTGCAAATATACAGACAATGGGACCAGTTCCTACACAAGCAACTAGCCCAGCTGGATGTTCACTGTCACACACAACACTTTCCAGGATATTAACCAAAGTTAACATGGCCAGCATTTTGAAAATTGGCCACTAATTCTGGGCACTGCCTAATTTGGTCTAAGTTTCCGAACTGCAGAGCAACTGCTTGTCCTCATTTGAGGCTCTGGATGCCCAGCACTTCAGAAAATCAAGTCCAAAGTGACTCAAATTGACACTGAAAAATCCAAACACCCAAAGTCTGCAGCTGGTTTTGAAAATGCAGCCCCTCAAGGGCTAAATCCTGCTTTAAAGACACTGCAATCATCCTGAAAGCTGCATATTTTTGCATCATCCCACTAGAAGGCATAGACAAACATGGAGGGTATACTCTGCATCCATACGCCAACGTGTTCAGTGCCCGTCCCTTCTCGAACAGCCAATCTACTGACTGGTGATGGGAAGAACAGTAGGACAATCGGAGATCGGCTAGCACAGCTAACCAGAAGTAGCCCTTGCAGAGACGGGGGAGAAAAAAAGGGCTGCTGTTGGATCCTGCCCAGAACACAAAACCCAGCCACAGTCTGGCCTTACAGTGATTCTGTCTTTCTTCTGCTTGTGGAAGGTCCTGTTGTATCTGTGTTCACAATTAAACATGATTCTGACACAATTACGGTGCTGTCGCTGTTATCTTCAGTGCAGGATGGTTTCAGGCTCTGTTTGTGCCTGCCTATTGTTCATGAGAGACTGTCTTCGCAATAATTGGAGTACAAGGTGTTCTGGAAGCTCTTTTCAGCTGTGATCTGGTGAACTTCTTACGAATTTTTCTGTATGGAAGGAAAGAGGGAAAGAAGGGAGAGAGACAGCAAGAGAGGTAAATCTCAGTCTCTTAACGGAAGACCGCTCAAGAGCCAATATCAAATGGAAGCAAACACTCTTACCAGAGCAGGAAAGCTAGTTCATGGAAAACAGAGATTTGTATGCAACAAGAGTGAGCCCTGTCCATCAACTGACGACTTAACAGTTGTATTCAGCTAGTAACTGGTAATTGTGTAGTGAAAAGTGAGTTGGTGTTGGACAATATTTGGGCAATAACATTTAATTACATGAAATATTGGGCCAGAATGCTCAAATGGGGAATTCTCACTTGTGATTTCAAAACAATGAAGGAACACAGAAGACTGAACTGCATTTGCACCCAAGTGAATGTATGACCTCTACTGGGAGCAACTCTCAGTGGTGTTACTTGCACTGTATCAATTCTGCAGATAACAGATGACCTGAGTCTCTGGGCTTTTTGTACTAGTGCCTTTCAGGAGTACTAAATTCACTTTGATTTTAGACATTTGGATTATAAATCAAACATATTCACTACAGATGGTCACGTTGTTCTTATTGTAATCTTACACATCCATGGACAATTAATTCTGAAACAAAATGCTTCCTTATGTTCCCCCTGCTGTCTCTGTACTGTTATAAATCAACAACGATGATGCTGAGTGTATCAAGAGTAGAATAGCAGGAAACACAGAAACGATGCATTAAAGTATGGCAAATACCATCATTACAGACAGAATCCTGACTATTAGACACTGCTGAAAAGTTCCGTATTTCCTTAATTAATTCAATTCCAGAATCCCAGTTTTCATTTAGATAGTTTTATAAATTACAGAGCAGATTTTCAGCTTATCGAAATTAATTACAGAAAACCAGGGCCTCTAAGAGTAAGTGCAACACGACTTTATAAGTCAAACTTTCTGGGTTGAAAATGTGACCTGATTGCCAACTACATGCTGATGATGTGTCTACCCGCATCACGGTCCTGAGACAGTGATTCAAGAAGTGATTTATCCTGCTCATTTTAACGGGCTGCTAACTCTGAAACTGAAAACTGGTGGCACATGACACTGAAAATACAGGGGCAGTTTAAAATAAATAGAGGCTCTTTTAAGAATTCTGCCATTTTGCATATTCAATTTTCAAATACATATTTAGTTGCTGGTTGAAAAATCCCACGAAACCTAAGCTTACAGTAATTGGGCTATAGAACAGAACATAATCAAAAACAAAAAGAAGCCAAAAATAAGGAGAATATTCTGTGTTCTTATTTAGAGATTAAGGGAGTAAAGATTCAGAAAAGTGTTTGCTTTAGTCACCTGACGGCAGGATCTCATCAGTATCTCAAGGTATGGAATACCAAATAAGGATTTAGTATTATTTAATAATAAGCACGACAAAAGAAAAGGAAATTAATTGTCAGAAAATTAAGCTTAGGCTTTTAACACAATCCCATAGGGACACAAAGTACTGTTCAGTACTTATTTTATATGGACATCTTAATTCAGGCTGGCCTAAAGAGATTTTCAGCTGATTGACAAGAAATTGCAACTGGAACGGTAAAATCATAGAAATGTAACCTGACTGTTATAAATATGTATTTCTAAGATAACAAGACGGCTAGTTTTTGCAAATGTACGTTAACAGAGAGGAGCTGTCACCCACATTGATTTTAATGGGAATCATTCCTGCACGTGCTTACAGGACTGGACCCCTTTTGATGTATTTGTTTGCAAGAGTTTCTACTTATTTAAAGCATGAATGTCGTCACTGATCATTTGAGAGAAGCCCATGGCTTACAAAAAGATTTTTTAAAATCTGATAATAGCTTGCCCTTCTGAATTTTTAACATGGCAACTTCATAACAAACTATCAAAAAGTCCCCACTAAAAAAACTGCTGCAAGGGACACTAAATACAAGGACAGTAAAGAATTTTTATATCATTATTCATTTCTTTAAGAAGTAAAAAGATGTAGTTAATCTCATTAAGTATTGGTTCAAAACCAGCATGAAGAAAGGCTAAAAAAAAAAAAGGGAGGGGGTTATCAGCATTACATCAAGCAAACAATAAAAACAGAATAGAAATTTCCATGGGCTTCATTAAACGTGATATTTGAACCATCGTTTTACTAAAAGCCCCAACTGTTCTTTTCATTGCAAAAACACAGAGGCGGAAGGGAACTGATTCTTTACTCTGAAGAATTTAGCATCCAAATATAGTCCAAGTTTTTAATAGCCACTAATCGAATTTTATAACCCTTCAGCATTTTTTTTAAAACACCTGAACAGGCAGGTGGTAATAGTGACTGATGAAAGGCAGGTAATTCAGAGATAAGGCTGCCAGTCCATCTTTCACTCAGAACGCTTCAGTACTGCCTCCCCCGCCCCGATAAGAGGGAATTAAGGGCAGAGTCACCCTTAATGTTCAATTTCCTGTCCCTTTTTGCAGTTAATTTCAGCCATATGTTTTAATTACGTAGAGCTTTTATTTGGTGGTGGAAAGTAAATGACTTTAATATCTGTAGCCATGATAACATCATTCGCAGTTGTTATGAAAGAGTAATTGACATTTTCCCCTGCTTTTTCCTTTGATTTTTGTGCAAGTGCTTGAAGTGTGATGCGTTAAAGGCTTCATTTGAAATGCTAATTAAAAGAGCACTTAAAAGCCTTTGCATTGTATTTCTAGTCCTCCTGAGACCAAAGCTATGAAAATTGATGACTTTTAATAGGTGATTGGTATATAAAGCCCACCGGGTTCTTTTTTATGTCAAATGTGATGCACTGCTGCTAATGCAGGAATAAGACTACAGTTCTGCATGTCCTCACGATGCTTGAATTAGCCACGGCAGTAAGACCCCGGGCATCTATTCAGGGAAATACAGAAATGTACAAAAGCCGCACACATACTGTTTTAAGACCTACCTTCCCTTTGCAACTTTTATACATAAACTGAAATCTACAGGGCAGAAACAACTGTTTTGCTGTCGACGGCCTTTACATCATGCTTGAATTTACTCGGGCAAATAATTTCAGTGAACCAATCCTTCCTCAGGAACTAAACAAATGCCATGTAACTAACCATCTGGTGAAGTTAAGCACAAGCCTATATAGTCTGTTGCGATGTCCAGATTTCTCAGGAATATGGCAGCTGGTAACAAAATTCCTAATTTGTAAAAGCTGATGCAAAGATCCCTGCTCTAATTATGCCACACATTAAAAAAGCAGCAATTCTTAAATTTGAATAAAATAAAAATGACCTTCGGGCATTGTTAGTAAAAAATGTATTTTTCAAGCCTGTTCTAATACCAGTTAAAGGTGTAGTTTGTTATAGCTCTGCGGACATTAGCCGTATCTGCTACTGCTCCTATATATAAACTGTTGTGCATCAGCCTTGCCTCCTCCGCGTTACACCCAGAGTTGTGATGACTAGAGAGACTGTTCTACACAGCAACACCAACACTGTATAAGAAGTAATATTAAATAAATTATTAGAATAAGTTACGTTAGAAGATTTTTCTGAGAGATTCATTGCATCTAAAGACCACTGAAATTTTAGAAGTTGACAAGCTTTATTTTGAAAATAAATGGAAACAAACATTTTCCTGTGAAGGGGGACACCCCCTCCCCCCCACACTTTTGAGATGTCCATAACCCTTCCAAAATATCAAGGCCTAGAAATGTTTTTGATCCTCTATTTCCACTGCAAACATATAAAGGAAGTATTACAAACCTGGCTATAAAAACAATTTTAAGCTGAAGTGCATTATACCATGTTTGATGCTCTACCTGCGTGAGTGTGGTATTTTCACCAAACTCTTCTTCATATCGACACCATTCCTATAGCATCCTTATATACAAGGACCTAGTGCTTTGAAATATCTCATTACCTAACTGCTGCTGATGGCAGCAAAGTATATGAATAGGTAGCTATCAGGCGTAAGGGAGAACTGATTCACCAGAGAGTCATGGCTGAAATTCCACCTAATCTATAGGTTTGGGTGAAGTATGCTGGTATAACTTGGCATTTGCAAGCAGGAATTAAACTTGCCAGTTGTACAAAACATTGCCACCCTGGAAGAAAGTGAGGTTTGAGACATCAATACTGCAAGGTAGCATTTTGCATTTCGGTATAAGTTTTATGCAAGTTTTGATACGGCAAGGCAGCATTCTGCATTTTGGTATAAATCTTATGCAAAACTTGCAATCAGTGTGGCCACTGAGACATGGAGAAAGAAAAGAAAAAAGAAAAAAAGTCTCCCATATTCTGTAGTTTGGATAACCGAGGGACTCTTCTAGAAAACGGTTCATGAAGCTACTGCTGCTGCTCCAGGGCAATGTAAACTCTGCAACGTCAGTTTTGAGTGCAAGGCCAGTTAGCAAAAACAACTATTTAAAAAGTAAACATCATTCTTGGGGGGATATTAGCCATCATTATAGCTCTTCTCCCTGAGGGCTGGTTGTATGCAGAGGTACGCCAAATCCATTCAATGAATCAAATTACAAGAGAGGGCACTATCTTAGGTGGCTGAAAATCTTTCTGTTAATTTCAACAGGTTTTTTAATCAAACCAAAAGACTAAAATGTGTGCAGTGCTGAGTCTGCTCCAAGAGAATTTAACTGGGATGAACCTACAGCACAGATCCTTAGGTTCATAGATAAGAATATAGAAAGAATATAAAGAGACTGCCTGACTCACGGCACTTGCTACATTTTTACCTGCGTGGAAATGAGGAGTGGTAGTGCTATATTTTATTTAACTGCCCATTGGGCTTGTTGGTTTAGATAGCTATTTTCTAACTCGGCACTCTGATAGGCGCTGCACGCTCTGACGCTAAAGCTTATCTATATTCCATGAAAGTCTGAATCTATCCTCCAAATTAAAGTAACTAGAAGATACATATTTGGAAGGCAAAAGCAGGTTAACGCGGATAGACCTTTTAAAAATAAGCTCCTTGGTGAAATGTTTATTTGCAAAACAAATCAGTAGGGTGTTGGTAAACATCAGGCTACTGGAAAGCAGTTGCCATGAGACACTTAGTTACATCGTAAAACTAGTACAGATGGCAGCTAGAATACTACAACCTCTGAGATGCAAGAGGTGCTGCTGTAGGCAATCCAACATCATGTAAATGTTTTAAGAGCTGCCTGATTTTTCTCCTCATAGTAAGGAAGCCTTTTCCTTTGCCGATGGCTATCTTCACATTTGGCATCAATATTTACAGAGCAAAACTATTCTCTGTGAAGAATAATTGACAGACACGCCAGCTAATTTACATATTGCAACGTCAGAACATCTTGAACAGCTTAAGAGAGTATTTTCAAACATTACACCACCTTGAGGGCTTCTCTGATGCTCTGTGTTTCAGAGCAACAATTCATAGCTATCATCGATATGTAAAACAGTAAATACAATTTTCTTGAATGTCTTCTTTACTGAGAGGAAAAACCCAGGTGAGGTGTTTACAGCACAGGCTCCTTTTACTGTGCTGGCCTTGACCTGCATTTTGACATGGGACAAGCCACCTCTCTGTCTCTTCCTCCTGGCTGCTGGTTCCTTACCTACTCAAATCAAAAACTCCTTGGAGCAAAAACCATCTATTTGTCTGTGTTTGTATAGTGCCTAGAACAATGGGGCTCTTACCCATTATTACAATGATTTATATCCCATTTTACTGCACATAACTGGCATAGTTTTTGGAAAAATTACCTTGTCCAACAGATTTTCCATGCTTACCTTTTTTCTGAAAATGACATAACCCATTAAGACTTTGAAGTGGTTCAGGATGTTCAGACAGAAGCAATTAAAGAGGTACAAAGTATTATTCTCGGCATTATTATTCTTTTAACTGTACTTTGGTAACTGAGAACAATTTGTCTTTTAACCTCTATGACAGTACCTATTTATAACGCTTCTTATGGCAGTCATCACATGATAGGGTCTAAGTCTTAACAGTCAGCAATGAAATTATTCTCACAGTTCATCTGTGAGCTTGGTAATTATCACCAAGAGTCTTTTAGTTAAATTTACTTATTGCAGATAGCTGGGGCAAGCATGGCACAGCAAGGGGTCAGTTTCAGTGCAACACTGACTTGCTCACTCTCTGCTTAATAAATAAGCTCTCTCTGAACTACTGGTAAATGAAAAGCAACATGAAAGAACTCCAAATCTAATATCTTAACACCTAATCTAATCGGACTCTAATATGTAATATCTAATTCTTCTTACATATTTCTTGCATTCCTGTTTCCTTGTAGCTTTCATGCTCCTCTTCACTTATTGGTAGTTCAAAAGGACAACTATCCACTGCGGCTTCAGCAGGGGACTTCAGAACAGGGGAGCTCTACACACAGGCTGAAGCGTCCTATAGAGCACTGCTTACATTTTGCAGAGTAATGTGAAGGAAAATGGAGCAATTACGTATTTGATAGTGTTTTAAATGATGCTTAGGAGGAAGGAGAACCTGAGTAATTTGCCTCTGGCAATGTTTTGCAGCTATCTGCATGGTTCAATAAAAGGGCACCAAATACAAACATTCATTACGATGGCCTGCATTATACCTTAACAGTCTTACCTTTCGCTCCCTTTATTCACAGACCTGTAGGGGTCTGTACAGATCATGCAATGGAGCATGGACAAGCTAGCAGTAACCACCCAGCCCACCCAGTGGGCCACCATGCAGATTTACTAGTTCATGTCCATAAAGCAGTGTAGCTCCAATTAGATGGAGCAGATAATGCTCTCTTTCTTTCAGCTGTGTTATTTTGGGCATAGTGCTGTAACAAGATAACCATACAACTCTTGGGCTGGAGACTGCTTATTACAGCCAGATCGGTTATATTCATGCGCAGTTCACCGCTGCTTCCAGTTTCAGACTTCCGCTGATGAAGCCAGCAGATATGTGCCTGACTCCAGAGTATAGATATGTCCTAGGTCACATCTCTCCCTACATCAACCTCCACGGACTCATTCCTGGTCCATATTGCTGTGCAATAACAAAATTTCTGACTCACTTCTTATAGCTGAACACTTAACACAGGTAGGTAAGTACCTCTGGCTTCAGTTCTAAATCCAGCCATGGTCTCTCAGTATGTTAGATCAGATCACTGCAAGGCTTGCAGTGCTCTGACCTCAATTCATAACGAGCAACCACATCTCTATTTCCCAGCAATAACACCTTATCATCTCTCCTCCCCCAAAAGATGGACAGGAACCTTTATCATTTTGGATATGCTATATAAAGGGGAGGAAGTACAGCCAATAGTGAGATCTCTTTGCCTTACTCATCCCTCTCCTTAGGATCCATTTCACACTATGTTTCTCCCTTCTCTTCTTCTATCAGATGTCCTTCCCATCCTCCTCTGATTTGTGGCAGGCAGCACAATTGAAAAAAAAAAAAAAACCAGTTGTGATAGATGGTAGGAATGATAGGGCTCTACAGGGCTCAGCACAGATTAACTAGCTCAGGATTTGCACTGCTACTTGGATGGAGCTTTATTATCATAGCAGTGACATTATCTCACTTTACACACCATACAGCAACGACTACTGTATCGACACACACTAAGCCATGTTTCACAAGAGCAGAGTTTTTCCCCTTGAAGGGGGAAGAAAGGCCTGACTGTGGAGTCATGACATTTGACCACAGCATTCACCTTAGCAGAGATTATTAACATTGATGAGATCTAGCAAAACTAAGTAGAATGGGTAAAGAGTAAATTATTCCTACGCCTTACAACAAAACAATGGCTTGGGCTTTGACAAGCTTGTTACCTGAGCTATAGGAGAGCTGCTTTTCACCTTATCTGAGCTCAATTAGCCTCTCCTTAGTTACCATTGACTTCTAGACATTTTGAGACATGAATCCTGCTCGGTTAAAGAAAAGGTTACTTAACCTCTCCTCCCCATCAACACGCGCACAAAATCACTGCAAATCTGGCAATACATAAGCACTCTGGGAATCCAAGGAGCCAGAAAGCCTTCTACGGCTCACACACAGAAAAGCCAGAGGATCTCAAAACAACTCTTCTATTTCCACTAATTATATTAGTGGAACGTGAGTGAATTCCCACGCTGCACAGCTCTGTATTTTACCAATAGGAATTTTCATTCCCAAGAACGGTCCTTCTGTGTATTGATTAAACATGATCCACCCTCAGATGAAAATATTACCTACATGGCAGTATACTTTTTTTTTTTTTTTCCTGAGCTAGGCAAGAAAATAGAGAGCAGATGCTTCAGGACAGGCTGAGAGCAGAACCCAATTCAACACTTTCAACTGTTCCCCAAATATCTTGCATATTAGTTCACAATTCCACTGTTACTCTAAACATTCAAGAATCCAAACAATCCAAGGATTCAGAACATGCAGCTCCTGACTTCTGACCTCAGGTTGCAAGCACTCAATGTCGTGTGCCCATCAGCATTAAATATTAAGTTGAGTATTTTCAACAATAGTGTTTTCTACTAAGTATCTTTAAACCCCTGGAGACAGAAAATCTTAACTGACTAGTCTCAGTATTCCAATAAAGATTCAAAAAGACCTTTTTGTCAGTTTCAATCATGTGGATACATTTGACTTCTAGTATGTCCTTCAAGTTACGTATACACTGGCCAGGTGTGTTGGTGAGACAGGGTCTAGCAGGTCATTCCTAAAGGTGGAAGGAAGCTCACAATTATATACCTTGCTTAAAACAAAACAAAATCCTAAAGATAGAAATTAAAGAATATAAAAATATAATTTTTCTAGCAAAAGCTCCATAGGGGGAAAAAATCTACTTTTGTTGTCTTTCAAGCATCTCATCATACTTTTTTTTGTTTTCAAATCACCCCATCACCCCTACTTTACTGTATGATTTTATTTATTATAAGAATTGTTTCAACACAGAAAACACTTTGTATGGCTTTTTATAGTCCTTTTTTTATTTGTTTCTTTTCTTACATTGTATGATTACTTCAGGATACGTTTCATCCGAGGTTTTTGGCCTGAACACTGGGTTTACAACGTTAGAGCTTTTAATATCACCTGGGGCTCAAGAAAATTGACAATATTTTCTCTTTATCAAAAATGCATATACTTTTCCTGGAATAATATGGTAGAATAGAGTATTTTTGGAAGAGCTTCTTGGCATCCTGGCTGCTTGCTATTAAGCAAGAATGGAAAAATCAAAACTAATCATTCTTACCAGAATGGTAAGGCCCTCACCTCAAGGGCCTTACTCCACAGCATCAATCTCTTGCATAAACAATATTTACTCTATATACAGAAACTCCTATGCAGAATACGGACTGGAAATCTGCACTATGCATTCAGTAGGGGAAAGTTTTGCCTCAGAATGACTTGATATGCTAAATACTATGGTCATCTTCATATCAAAGATTAGATTTTTTTTTCAACATTCAAAATACCCAACGTCTGTTAAAGTTCTTTTCTGACACTTACGCTGCTCTCCACTCGTATGGCAGCACTCTTCATTGCAGTAGCTCATAATATAGGCTGGAGTGCTAAATTAAAAACTGCACAACATCTTTAGGGGTAGGCAATATATTACATTCATAATACAATACATTAATATTATGCAAGTTTACAGACAAAAACTGGAGCTTCTCAGAGGTTAAACGACTTGTCCAGTATCTCGGAGCACACAACAGAGGCAAGGAAAGAACTTCCAAAGTCCAGATCTGTGTTTTTTCCACTAACACAACCCTTCTATTGTATTTTGTCAGGTAAATATTTAGCTGCTATCCATAGCACAAGTAATGAAACCAGCCTCCTTAAACGTCTGACAGGAACAGATAGTTATCTTTATGATTGGCTTTCACAGTCACAGACACTGAGTTCTCTTCAGTATTTCACATTTAAAATCCGTATGTAGTTACTTAGGGAAGTTTTCACAAAGACGGACCAGCTACCATTTGTTTTTTAGCAGCCTCATTTACATTAATACCACAGGGTTGTATACATAAAAAATCTTAACGTGTTTTTAAAAAAACCCCTCTCAGATGAAAAAATACAAAAGAATAAAGGATTAAATGTATACACTAAAATATAAGACTAGCCCAGAATTAAGTCCTCTTATTATAAATTTAAACAAAGAATCCAAAAAAGAAGGACAACTTGTAAATTAAAGTTAGCGGTCAGGCCTGTATGAATTTTAAGACTGTGAAGTTCATTGCCATTATATTTTCAGCATATTCAATATAGCCTCATCATCATCTTCGGCATTTAATTTTAACAACAGTGTATTCACCAAAGGACTTACTAGTTCCTATATCTACATGCAAATTATTGCTGTGTATTTCTCTGCCTTCAAATAAAATAATTCTTAACCCTTCTGTGTCCAGCTTCTACTAATTACTATCGCTCACATGGAACAGAAATTTTAAGAAGGGAAAAAGGAAAGACTGATGTTTTGCAGTGTTTGAGGGTTTTGATCATGAATAGCTGAGACTTAATGTGATAAGCTTCTGTGCCACATAGGAATAGTGGGAGGAGACTAATTGTACTCCTGAATTAGTGTTACACTGTGCTTTGCTCTAGACAGCATCTATAAAATTATCTAGAGATTTATCTTTTCTTTGATATTTAAAGACGATAGATAACTACGCTTGTCTGATAAGTTAACACTTTTATTGTTATTTTGTATGTTCCCAAGGCCTTTAATAGAGAAGCTGGCTTCACATACACAGATGTTTCTTTATAGTAAAAATTTCTTCTTCTTCCAAAACAAATTGCTTTCAACTCCCCCAACAGAAGATGAACAAGTATTACAAGATGACACATTCTCAACGGGGACCTGGATTTAGAGAAAAGCTGAGCAGCAGGCTAACACGAAGATCAGCCCCAAGACCTTTATGTAAAACATCCAGTAAAGAGGACTGGGTTCAGCTACATCAAATCCTTTGCACATACACAAAAGATAGCTTCTGAAGGAAAAGCTTTTGAAGTGGCCAACCATACTGCAGGAAGTTCAAAGTTTGTCTACTACTAGGAAGAAAACACGTTAAAAGAATTGTGCGACATCCTAATTTAACACCTGATGTATGAAGTATATTACTGCCTTTCGGACATACTCTAGCTGACCAACTGAACTCAGTGGGAGTTCGACATGCATCTAAAAGCTTTGATGAACTGAGTCTGGAATGTCTAACAAAGTGAACGAGGTTTCCAAAAAAGTTAAGTATTTATATAGGATCTGCTTCCACCAACATCTGTTTTTAAGACAAACCTTAATGCATTTATCGCCATCACTGTGTTGTTTCATTTCAGTTTGAATTTATTTTTCACAGGTTTCCCACGACAACAATTTTTTGCAAATAGTCTCATTTCAGAAATTACGTTTCCTTTCCCAAATATAAGATGCTTTGGCTACCTCTGCAGTTGCTGTCTGAACATGAAATGACTTTGACTTGCCAAAGAAAGCAGCGGTGATTGCAAATGGTGGAGTAACCCTACTGAATGCTTCAGGGCTCTTTAGCCTGGTCATATGAACTAACCATATCTAAGCTCCAAGCAGTTATAAAATGCAGTTTGGTATCTAAGGCACCATACAACAAGCTGCATGTTTGAATTTCTGCTTACAACAGGAGAATCCTACAAGATCACTGTACAGGATTCAGCTGTGTGACTTTTCAGGCAGCAGTAACCAGGTAATTTGCAACCGTCCGTTCTTAGCTTCAGTCTCATTGCTTCTCACTATAGAAGCTGTGTACCAATGAATTTTCACCTGCTACTGAGCGCCAACACCTCTAAAACTAACAAATCAACCAGTTTCAGTCAGTAGCTTCTGGACTTCTGTGAACTGCATTTCCCTGAGGTTTTATTACCAATAAGGGTAAGAAGTGCTCTTCGAAAGAAGATTCCACTGTAAGGCTTCTTACCTGCTTCGTGTACAACAGCCTTCTGAAAGAATAAAGTATTATTAACTGCTTCTTCAGACAGGGAACAGAGACACAGAGAATTATCCCCAAATCTTCCAAAAATGAAGAACTAGGCACCCTGTTCATTTTGATATAAGGGGTTAGGCCTTTGAGATATGGACTTAAAAGACCTACCTGAGGTCTCACATGTATCTGTGACAGAGCAGGGAACTGGATTTAGTTTTCCCAAGTGCTTATTTAGCTTACCGCAAAGCTTCCCTTACCATGTAGCTTCAAACAGGATGAGCAGCTTGGCACTGAAACTTTACCTTAAACTACGAGGAGAAGATTAGTACATAGCTCCAAAGCAGCATGACTGTATTTCATTTGTTCAGGAGACTGAAAAAGCAAAATACCTATCATTATCTACACTTTAATCCTACAGGCTCTAACCAATGGTATAACTTATACTGAACTGACTGTTCAGCATTAAATGAGAGTAGGTGAAATGCTGCTGTTCTGGGTTTGTTTTTTGAGTATATATCTATCATTCTCTTGATATATAAAAAACAAGATCTTGCACGTTCTTCAACTCAGGTAGATTTTCAGGCAGTCCTGCTTTTAAGAGTGAATAACCTTTAGCACTATCATAGCAGTGTTATTTTGACTTAGTAGGCTGCGTAAAAGGAGCCAGAGGAATAACACATGTAAATGAATTGTGAAAGAAAACAGATATAGGTCCATAAAAACTGCTCAATGAAGAACAAATGGCAAGAGATTATGATTATTAGTTTCTATACTGCTGGTTATGATTCTATACCCCCATAGTACCTCAGCTAGGGCTGAGGGAAGAATTACAATTTATAAAATGTGAACAATGCATAGCATTCATGAGTAGTCCACATGAAATAAGGTCAAAATAATAGCCCATACAAACTATTAGCATATGTATTTTTACTCTGATGACTAGATATCATCTGGAACAGTACGTAGCTATGTTGGACCGCCCCTAAATTGGAGCAAGGAGAGTTCCTTCCAAAATTTCCAATCTGCAGTATTGTCACAGTGACTAGAAATGACTGTGAGCTCAACTGTACTCAGCTGTAGCCAATGAATGAGATCTTTATAATCCTATCAATGAGGATTAGACATAATTCTAAGGGATACTTTCTAATTCTAAAATCCTACTTTTCAAGAGGTATGACAACTATATAATACAGCAGACATAAAGGAGACAGAAAAGTACATCCTTAGAAATAGATATTTTTGAATAGAGGGTAGTAGTTGGTGTATAACACACTCAAGCTTGCAACTGATTCTCCAAGGGTGCAGCCGTGCATCTTCACGCAAGTCAGTTACAGGATCAGAGTCCGATGGCCACAGCTCCATGCAAGTTAAGGAGTGAAAATGCACTATGCTCTGAATCTTAACATGGTGAAGTTCAGAAACAAGATCCAAATTCAAATCAAATGGCCTCATTTTTGTGAAAAGCAGAGGTCATCTCTAAACGCATGTTAAAAGCACTTCTTTGGGGCACAATTTTTTAGTTGAGCACAAATAAAACAAAAGAAACATGACAATGAGCATTTCTGTGATATGAAATTGCATTTCTGAAGCAGAAGAAACAAAGTAGTTATCGCTGCAATTTTGACTTTGATCTACACCTGCACCTATGCTCTGTAATATGGACCCTAGGTAGCAGAAGCCTTACTCCTCCACTTTTCCCTTTTCTCTCAGTAACACGCTGCACGTGGTAAAACTCAAACACTGGAGCTGACCTAGTCTAAGCATAAATTAAAACCTACGTGAAGGGAGAAGGGACAATGGCAGGATATACGCAACTATTAATATTGGTAATACTTATCAGAGTTTGGTGTACCTGACTTTGAAGTCTGCTTTTAAAGGTGCAGGTTAGGGTTTATACTGACAGAGCTAAGGGCACCAGTGATATATGCAGAAGCACAGAAAAGGGCTGTCAGCTTTGGAATTAGTCTCTCCCAGTTCTGCAAGAGAACCAGACTACTCATGACAAAGCAAGACTCAACATTTTGCCAAAGTTAGCATATCAACCTCACACCTTCTTTGTTTCTCAACATGCAACTTTGGTTTTAAGCTTCTAGTGTGTGCTAGGGGCCATGCATAAATAAAAATGAGTGGTATCAGATAACTTCATCATTGCAATTGTGAAATCCTTACATAGTATCTTAACAAATCAAGGGAAGCTTTTTACTTTAGAGAAAGAACATTATGTGAAGAATATAAAAATTGCCTATATAATGCTGCCATGGGGTGCATCTCAGATAAATTTATTTGATCAGCAAAAAGGAAGCAATGTCTGCCGTTAACAACCGAAGATCATGTTCTAATTTTAACAGTTGTAGTTAACTCATTCCCAACAGAGTTGCACTTACCGTGAGAAGGTTTCTAACTGCTTCAGCACTGAAAGGAAACAAGCATCGAGTCATTCAACAGTAGTTCTATATGCAAATATGCTTTTTGGCCCATGAAGGGAAAGCATATGGCATCTGCTGCTATACCCATTCAGCCAAACATTTCTATATATTTCTTATGATGCAAATGCTGAAAAAATTTCATTTTCTACACAATGTCTTAGGTGCCCCTAAACAAATACGTTCATTAGCATGCATATGTGGTGTTCTTTTATGGACAGAGCATGTGTACAAAAACCGCATACACCCTTCTTACCTAGAACTGGAACGTAAAGTTTTAACCAGCAGACACATTTTCCTTGATAACCAACAATTATTATACTAATTTTCTTTATAGATTATGATCATGTCTTATATAACTCAACAAATATTAAGCTGATATATTACATTTTTATTAGACATCTGGAAAATGTAATATGAATTGTCCTGTTTATTCATCATTTAAATCCCAGAACGGTAATATGGAACGAAGAATCTAACATCACATAATGCAGTCATTTGCACACTGAACTTCCATCATGACCTACAGCAAAATCTGCATTACAGCTGTTCAACAGAAAGGAATAAAATCCAAGAAGCTTTTTTATAGTGAAGGTGATTTAGTACAACGTCCTTGAACAAAATTCTTTTACAGTTATAAGACTTTTGGTTGATCCTAAGTATACACATGGTGCTAGAAGAATCCTAGCGGCTCATACTGAGGTATATTAAAAAAAAATAAAGAGACTCCCTTGGTGAGCAGTGATAAATGCAAGGCTCTTTAAAGAGTGATTTTTCAATGAACTGTGTAAACAGACTTTGCACTTTAGAATAAAATCTTGAGCAAGTTATTTCACAGTAAATAATGAGAACTCCTTTTTCATTCAAAAAGCGTAAGAAAAAATGTTAAATTCAGCAAAGTTTAACACAACGTTATGATGCAATGTTGTCAAGCTAAGTGTTCCTGAAGCGTCACCTGTTCTTCTGGTGAAGACTAACCCCTGCCCTGATCCTGCAACTGACCGCAGGGGCTGGAACCTCAAGTGAGTTGGACTTGAGCAGGCGCCAGGAAGGTTTTTGGATGGAGAGAACCGTCTGCCACCACAGATGAAAGAGCCAAACCAGGAACCTACAGATGTATTGGCTAGATTCACCAAGCATGGCAGTGGGCATTTAGGAATGACGTACGTATAGCAAGAAACTCACTTGGGCAGTTCATTCACGGTATTAACATGCAGGCGGATATAAATGTGCTCTGCCCATTCCCCAAGCCAACCAGGGGCATCAGCACCATGCTGATGGGGCCTCTGGGCTTGGAGACAAGGGAATGCAAATGGGAGTTATGCTGACTTCCCCCCCCGAGTGTGCAGGCACTAACGCACAACAGGAAAGGAAAATGCTTTCAAATAGCTACAACTTTAAAACGTTTAAATGTGTGAGGATGCACATTACAACTTAATATAATTAAGTCCACTCCAAGGAGGATAATTACTTCTTCTCTTCTAAAATGGGATTAAAGGCATAAATACATATAGTCATCTTAGCTATGGACGGGTAACAAAATTTAGACACACAGGATGAAAAGAGACTGTTCATACGTTGTGCATCTTTGGGTTGGCTAGCATGAAATAGATTAGCACCTCATTTAGTATAGCACCTCATTTAGTTTAGCAGCCATAGTATTACACTATTTTCTCAGAAAATATATACCAACTAATGCAGCATGATTTTTTAACTAAACATCTTACAAAATTTACCTGATATTTTATAGAAAAAAAATCTGATATTTTATGGAAATATGCACTGCAAACTTTAACTCACTACATAAAGAAAAATGTTTTAGGATAGAGAAATTAAAATTTTTATCTATTACTGCAAACAAAACATTATATCCAAAAATATTTTTCATTTTGCAGGCTGTAAGTAATTAGCATGTCTTTTTTGTATGTGTTTTTAATGAGTAAATACACACAAAACAGACAGGATCCTGAAGCAGCATGATACACAACCGTGGGCCTTAAAGCACAAGCTATTGCGTTGACTTGAATGGGATGATTATTCCTGAGCAGACTGCTCAGCACATATTTAAACACCTAATGGCTGCAAACGGGCAGCAATTTTTTCTCAAGCCATGGCAGGATGGGATAAATTCTTGTGTTGCTTCTTCAAAGCCCCCTCCTCCTCAGGTATCTCTTCCCACTGCTGTCATGCTGCAGTCAAACCTGCCACAGCTAGGCAGGGCTATGTGTGCTCCTAACAAAGGACAGGTTGACTTCCTGTCATTAAAGGAACATAAGGGACTAATGCCTATTCCCTCCTCTTCTCCCTTCTTCCCCCACTCAATTGTCATCAAGCGGTGCTTTCCACTTCAAGCTGTAATGGCTGGAGGCACGTGACAGTTGAGAGGAGAATGAGCTCTTCCAAATAATCTTGGAATATGGGTGGAGGGAATCAAAGGAAAAGGTAAGAAAGGAGAAAGAGCCCCTGAGTTTGGTAAGGAATCAACTGGGATGAGATGGGAAAAAAGAAACAGAAAAGACCTGTGAGAGAGAAGGAACAGATCTTGTGTGAAATGGTGTTTCAAAAAATTGCCATTTCCCTTCAGTCGCAGTTTTGAAGATGAGTATGAACGAGGCACTATTGCTCTTTGTGTGTTGGTATCGCAGAAGGAAGAAGCATGCACGCGTACTTGCACTGACCTACAGTGTTAGCTCTTGTCAGACTGGGGGACGTCACAACAGGGTTGCTCAACCAGTGCAAATCCCTGAGCGTTCCCTGCTGCACTTCTTCAGCATGGGCCCAAGTGTCCATCTTCAAAACAACCTCCTTTTCTGAAGGGGTGTCACTGAGGTCTAACTGCCCTAAGTTCCTCATACAAAGGCACTTCAGGTGTTAAGTCTTTAAACTTTAACTGATTTGGAGGGTAGACGAAGGCAGTACAAGTTCTCACCTTGCTGCCACACCTCAACTCTGGCTGGAAACGGCGACCATGGCCATGGAGGCGTCAAAGGGGGATTTGTGAGGATGGGAATAGACAGGGCTGTCATGCATGAGTGTTTTCCAAAGACAGGATTCATCTCACATTAGTTCAGACAATTAGGATAGAAACATCTAGTCTAAGCCGGTCATCTGGGCTACTTCTGAGATCAATGGGGAGAGAGAAATCCTGGGCTCATCTTAACCTTCGACAGGCACCTCTGTATATTAATTCTATTAAAATAAACACACAAAATCTCCCTCCAAATTCTTAAAATTCTAAACCAGTGGCTTAGGAGCAGCCTCACTTTCAGAGAGAATAACCACTAGGGCTTAGTCTGATATTACTAAGCTCTTAGCTTAGAGGCTATCAAACAATTCTGAAAATAGTGACTATTGGCAACCTGAGCCAGATGTGAAGCAGAAGCCTAAGGGCTCAACATCCTTCCAGCACTTTCTCTGAATCCTTGAATCCCTCATTTAAAAGAAAAAATAAAGTATCGTATTTAACTGAACTTGAAATAGCCACCAAATTGTCACATACTAGCATTCTGACTTCCCTAGCAGCATTTACCATAAACTGAACTAAATATAGAGCTAATCAAGGAAAATGTGCATATTTATGTTGTTTGTCTTCCCTCATTTTATTATTTACATTTTGTTCAACCACCAACCTTTCCAGGTTCGTGAAATAATCATGCAACTGAAGAGCAGTCTGATATTACTTGTCATAATAATCCTCTTGCTTAAGATCCTGCTTAACTTAGGCAAGGTTATAAATAATATGCCAGGTTACCACAGGTTACACGAACAGACTGTAACCTCTTGTCTCAGTCTGAATTAAACCAAGGAATGGCCAGATCTTAACAGACGAAGAAAGGAAAAGAGTGGCCTCCAGAAAGCTAGCAACTTCTGTGGTATCAGATTCTTCTGGGAAAAACAGGAGTCCATTAAACTATACCAGTTAATTTGTAAATGGGAGAACGAAAAAGACAATCACCTTAGTTGTTTAAAGAACGAAAACAAAACAAAAAATCTCACAAAATTTCTATCCTGGAAGAGATGGTATCTGCTATATTTTCCTTTATTGTCTACTGTATATATGTTCTTTTTTAGGTTTTGAAAACTTTAGAGTGCAACATGTGTTGTAGATTCATTTAAGTTTTGCTGAATGATCAGAGAGGCCTTAAAATTTCATTGCATATGATCTACAATTAGTAATAATTAAAAAGCTCTAGTCTTTGCTACAGATAAGTGCCATGACTGGACAAATCTTGTTAGTGTAATGCTGATTGTATTAGTACACAAGAGATGCAAAATTGGGTGTATGTTTTGATGTGCCATTGTTCTTCACTGTAATGCAATTTCAAGTAATAATGACAAAAACTGTTGTTCAAATAGTGGATCAATAACACGTACACCGTGAAGCCTCATTCCCTGCTTAGCTTTCGTTTCTCTTACCTGGTCTCTTCTGTAGCTATAAAGAAACCATCATCTGAAGCATCAAGCCAATTTTGCCTCTGTCTCTTGATCACTGGAATGGTGCTTGTCTTAATGGCACTTGCACTGGCTTGCAAGGCCTTACCATTAGTCATATGAACATGGGGAGCAGCATGCTGAAATCATAACAAAAAACGGGAAAAATATTTGCCTGAGAACAAGCGTAATTCTGTCAACCAACTCTGCTGTTAAGGGCAGCCTACACACAGTTGCTCTAAAAAAAACAGCTACTCTTCTTCAACAAGCCCCTGGGAATCAGATAACATCCTCTGACTGTCTGTTGCAGAGGGAGCTCCTTAAAAACTAAAATAACTGTTGCTCATGCCATTCTGTACAAAGAGAAATTGAGATACAAACCAAGGCCACGACTAATGCAGTTCCGCAACAGAAACCTGTGGGCTTTGTGAGAGAATTCACTTATCCTGAGCGAATACTCCGTATCCCAACAATGACCTAGACCACTTCTACTCTGATCCAAGTACAGCATTTAATTTAATAATTAAAACAAATCCACACTTCTCACTTTTTGGGTCCTCACTCTCTCTCGCTTTCTTTTTAAACAAATATCACTCAAGACAGTATAAGACAAGAGGCCTGGTCCTGCTGCTAACTTAAATGGAAGATAACAAATATTTTTATTACCCTGGTGTCACCACAGTTTTTAAGTTCACTCACAAATCATTATATACTAGAGCTGACTGCAATACTGCTGCCTTTATTTTAACATAGATAATATTAAACATAAAATGATGCATTAATTTTCCACTAACCCTTCACCTGAAATAATTGTGCAACAAGATTTAAAGACAGTAAGTACTTGGATGCAATGAGAGAGGCTGCCTTCTGATATATGTATAGGAAGGGAGTAAAAATGATGTTTTCTGTATGATCTGTAGGTTGCATTTTGGAAGAATATCCAGCTACGAATATATTTTGGAAATTACAGTCTTGTATGACACATGGTCAGTTACCAGCAGAATTTAGAAATAACACTATTTGATCCAAACAGACACGTCAGAAGGCAATATATAATGATGAAACTTCTGTTTACTTTATCTAACATGGATGCAGCATCATGTTTTCTTAGGAAGAAGTATTATTTCTTGGTGAAATAATACAAAGTATGCTCATTTTTTGTAAAGTTCATGAAATGGGCTCAATTCTGCACATTCGCACGAGTAGCCTCTAATTAGCGGATCAACTGCACTGTCACTGAGTGAGGAAACATGCACAAAGTCTAGCAGAATAAAACTCAGAAATGATCTCTCAAATCATAGGATGAGAATATAAGAGCCAAAAATAGTAAATAAGGGCCTCGTTTCCCCCATGAAGTTTTTACACTCATATTCTATGCATTATATTCACGTTATGTTGCAACTCTCAACATACCCTCATCCCGACTACTTGCTCCCTCCAGTAGGACAAATTTTATACATCATAGGAAAAATTTTAGTGCAAATAACTGAACAATCTCCTCTATGATTCCTTAGGTTTATGTAAAAACATGTACAACAGAAAGCGGTGATAAGACATCAAATTTGAGTGAGTGAGTCTCAGTTAACTCTTTCTTAGACCTAAATTACATTCGTCTCTCAGACAAACAAGGTTTATGGTGAATTCAGTTGCTGTTGCACATAGTCAGAGCTGTAAATCTTCCGCTGCAGTCCCTTTAAACACTCGCTTAAATTTTTCCACTTTTTCATTAAGTGCCTGGGCTGCAGTTTGGTTTTGATGTATTTTTGTGTTGGTTTTCTTGGGGAGGAAGATGGAAAGGGCATGCTACCAGACGCAATTCAGTTGTTATCTAGAATAACTTCAGGATAAAATACATAGTTTGGATGAAACTGGAAATTCACAAAGGCATTTAACTGATGATCTCCTGGTTCACAAGGTGGACAGTACTCAAAAAAAAGAATATGAATTCATGCACAGAAAACACTGCCATAGATCAGATTTTATAGTACCACCAAACTATTTTGTCTGGCAATAAACAGTACTATATGTTATAGAGGAGCATTCAAGGTCCCAAATGGAAAATTTTTGCTGTGTTTCCTCAGTCAGAAATGGGTTTAAGTTCTCAAATATGATGATTTTTATCTTTTCCCAGGTTCTTTTCTAATATACCACTGAATGTTTCCTTTACTCAAGATAATAACCAAGCACAGGCAAAAAACATTCCAGAAATGTACAAGGTATGAGAAGGGCATTTCCTGTGGCATAAACTCTGAAGAGTAGTTGAGCCTCATGGAAAAAGTAAGTGTTTTTTCATAATACCTTTTCCCCTGGCAGAGATGGATGTCATTACTAGTTCTGAACTTCTGTTTTTTCTACTTTTATTAGAACGGAACTTGTTATTGCAGGCAAGATGTTACAGAAAACCGTGCAAGGGTTACAATGTCATTCCCATTGCATCATAATGATTAGTTTTCCTTTTTATTTCCCTTCTGCCCCGTTCCTTTCAAGTTATTTAAAGAAATCAATTATATTGCGCTTAAAGACATAAGAAAATAAGATCATTATTCTCTGGCGCTGGGGACCACATTACCTTTAATTTCTATTTAATCAGAATAATTGAAAGTCTTGAGCAACTGAAGAGCAGAAAATCAGTTCATCACTTCCTCTCAAAACTATATTTACCATTTTTTATAAAAATGAAGATGCAATGCCATTGCCATACTAATATCAACACCCAGAGCAAGCAGACCTTTCATATGAAGTCCTTGTTATATAGTTGGAATACTTTCTGTATACCACAAGAGCTCTACTCAATCAAAGAACATGCATACATATAGAAAGCTACAGTAATCAGGTGCAACTCACAGCTAGCATTTCGATTTTGCTTGTTTATGCTGTTCTTAAGCTAGCTATGCTGCCATTTTGCAACAAAACTGCTGGTATTAGGATTCCACATACCAGTGGCAAAGCACCACTGCTTTGTGCCTCAGCAGGAGGTTTATACAAACCTCACCAGCCAGAAGTCAGACAAATCTTCCTCCACGCTTAGCGAGTCCTTTCTCAGAAGTTTTTGCTCACCTCAACCTGCACGCACATTCATTGAGATCCTCTGTATTTATGGGGGAGCATTTGTTCCACACCCAAAAGGCATTACCAGAAATCTATCTACAAATGCACTTGAAAGAGTAACCTCACGAGACTAAGAAACTAAATCCAGGAGTCCTAGTTCAGGTAAAGCTGACTGAAGATAAACGGGAAGTGGATACTTAAAGTACACCTATGTATCACAACAAATAACAATTTTGAGCCGTGTTTCTCAGCTCACGCAACGTAAGTTGGCTAGAAAAGCATCTTCACACCAAAACTTGGGTTTAAGCCTCACAAAAAGAAATACCCTGACAATAAATTGTTTTAAGGTGTTGTCTATACATTTAAATGTTGAAGGCTTGAGGAGAAAACAAAGCAATCACCTGTTAGCTCTACCGCTATGATACAGAATATAAAATTGTTCTACAGGGATCTTTATGCGACATGCTCCGTCCAATAAAGGACATGAATATTTAAGGCAACACAGAGTTATCTCTTTGAACATTCTTACGTACTAAACAGGTCTGTAGGAATACATCTGAATAGGCAAAACATATGAGATAAACACATCTTCACAGACTTCAGAGACTAAAGTCAATCTTTTCAAGGCCTTCAACAAGTTTTTCACAAGGAATTTATGAAAAAATTGTTTGTTACAATGTCTTCACAATTTCACCTGCCCCCCGCTAAATCATCATTCTCCTACAGGCAATATTCTTGGGTATTTCACTCACAGGAAATGGTGAAGGCCAGATTTTAAGAGCGCCTGCAAGTGGTGCTAAGCAAAACTTATCCAGCAGGTACCTAAGTTTCCCACTAATATAGACAAATGCTCATTTCTTATTAAGCATTTCTAATGTTCTTCGGATAAAATACTCCCTTTCAAAAGGAAGCTACGTAAGAATGTGTTTCCCTCTGTTAAATCTTCTAGAAGCAGTAGCATTAATTTCAGAGATAAGTCAATTATTTATTTATTTGTAAATAAAGGGCTTTCAATACAAGGTACTTTAGGCCTGAGGTTTTGATGAGCCTGGGAATACACAGGAATTAGTTGCACAGAGTCAATATAGACGTTATTCATGCTACGGAGGCAGCTATCAGTCCAACAAAATTTGAATTCTGTTTTGAAGATACCTACAAAGATACTTCAAACCTCTTATACTAAAAGCGGCAGAGTAAGAAATGATCCACATTATGAAGGGCACATCAATATAGAGTTAACTTCAAGCATCTTCTAAAAATTTTATTCAAGTGTAAATCTCATGTCGTCACTAGATCCCGAGGAATCCTACGCAATAAGGTGAGTGAAGGTACTTGTTGTACAGTCCCAGAAGAATCCTGTACAAATGTTGGAAGCGCGACCCAGATCTCAGATCATAATCTAATATAACTTTTTCAATTTCTAATGGCCAAGCATTTATGCACTGAGAATCACTGGTGTATTTTCCATCATCGGGAGATTCTAAAAAGATATCCAACCTCGAAACAAAAAATATGTAGCACAAACAGGCATTACAAGTGTAATGTAAACATTAGCAGGGGATCTCTATGATGTGCGATTGAAAAAAATGTTAAACTGGATTAACATAAATTCCTGCGTAGCCTTGAATTTATGATATCCTGTGTTCTTTCCCATGCCTACAAAAGGAAAACTATCCCAGTGACTTATCTTAGTAATTTTTTATTTCAGGACTAATCACTTGTCTCATCCTTGAGCAAAAGTCAAATCAAATCAAGCAGAGCAAAGGAAGCTCTCTATATGGAGAAAGAAAAAAAATCACTACAAAAATTAGGCATGTTCAGATGGACTGGTATCAACCTATATTAATTTGTTCAGTTTAGCACTAACGTAACTACACTGGACATAGTGTAAAATAAGTCTAGAATTATGTTACGTTTAGAAACAGGTAATGACTCTGTTTTGCAACACCCGGGTATTCTTATCACGCACTGGCTTAATATCTCTTATAAGCATCAAAGTTTTGGTTTTGTTCAGTTTACCGATTCATGGAGATTCAAGATGAATGTAAAAAAATCACAAAATATGTTTATAGGGGTCTCCACACAGACTTGAGCACTGCAGCACAAATGCTGGACCTTGTATACAGGTAAACAATTATTTAGGACATAGCGTTCAGGTTTTTTAAGTGAAATTCTATTTAGAAAGAATATATATTTTCAAACAATAGAGCACGTACAAGAAACTAAAAATAACCACAAAACAGTCGCAGAATATAAGTATTACCTTTGAATCAACCTCTTGATTACAATCTAGCCTTTCACAAAACACACAGAAGAGTTATAACGCTGAAAATCCAAGTCAATGACCATTTGGTATAGGGCAAAAAATAAAATACTGTTGATTTTCCAAAGCCTCTTTGCTAAAACACTACAATGTTTACAGCATCTATATTTCATGGAAGCTACACAGAGCTCTGTAACTGCTGGATAAACCATGCCTTCAAAAGCAGCATTTTAAAGTAAATATTTATTGGCAATCCCTACATCAGTAAGTAAGTAATGAAAGAGTAACCCAGATGTTTATCTATAGAATGACAGGAAATTTACTTTATCCTTGAAATTTAGAAGATCGCCCACCCCAACACACACAAACACACCTAGTTTTTGATTTCTATGAACAGGCATCTAAAACAAAGAAATGAAAAAGGAGTCATCGTTGTCATATTTACATGCAGAAACAGAATTACTTGGGGTTGAAAAAATAAAGGTAAACTTAATTTTCACGGGAAAATCGTACTTTGTTTTCCTAAGTAAAGCACACTCTTTTCCTCATTCACTTTGATTTAAGCATAAACCTGACATCTTCAGAAAAAATATCAGGTTTAATGCCTTACTTATGCTATTTCACCACCTATAAATGGAACTTAAAAGCATTTCAATTGCTTTGTTCTGGTAAGACAAAAGCTTTTTCATAACAAAGCAGCCTAGACAGTATACAGATTTGCCGCTACACTTCTCTCATTCTGTATGACTAAAGACTAACTTTATATCTGTTATTATAGTTACCATAATCAGTCTGAAAAAAGTGGAATTTATTTCAAAGTAAATTATTCATTGCAGTACTCATTCAAAAATGGATCTCAACAGTATCACTTTACCGTGCCTGCACTTTACTGCATGGAACACTCTCACACTGTTTCTAATGCATTGAATAATGTATATTTTCTGGCTTTACTGATTGATGTATTCTCCCTTCTCACTGGTGAGTAAGAAATTTTCCATTACATACCCCATTATGTTCTCATTGTAGAGAGGACCGGACACAGTGTTAGAACATTTTCACACCACCTTAATAGCATACTTGTTTTATTTGTAGTTTTATTCATTTAAACGCGAGGACAATGACTGCATTTTGCTTTGACTGCAGAACATGAGCCCCAGCATTCTCACCTCCCCCATGAGCTGTGAGCAGAGAGGTCTGGAGGGGCTCATCACTGAAGAACCTCAAACTCAAGTTACTTTAAAAACTTTCTCTTATCTCTTTAGGTTCTGGAGACACTTTGGTGTGGGGAGACGGAGACGGAGACGGAGACGGAGACGGAGACGGAGAGGCAGAGGCAGAGGCAGAGGCAGAGGCAGAGGCAGAGGCAGAGGCAGAGGCAGAGGCAGAGGCAGAGGCAGAGGCAGAGGGAGAGGCAGAGGGAGAGGCAGAGGGAGAGGCAGAGGCAGAGGCAGAGGCAGAGGCAGAGGCAGAGGCAGAGGGAGAGGCAGAGGCAGAGGGAGAGGCAGAGGCAGAGGCAGAGGCAGAGGCAGAGGCAGAGGCAGAGGCAGAGGCAGAGGCAGAGGCAGAGGCAGAGGCAGAGGCAGAGGCAGAGGCAGAGGCAGAGGCAGAGGCAGAGGCAGAGGCAGAGGCAGAGGGAGAGGCAGAGGGAGAGGCAGAGGGAGAGGCAGAGGGAGAGGCAGAGGGAGAGGCAGAGGGAGAGGCAGAGGGAGAGGCAGAGGGAGAGGCAGAGGGAGAGGCAGAGGGAGAGGCAGAGGGAGAGGCAGAGGGAGAGGCAGAGGGAGACGGAGAGGGAGAGGCAGAGGGAGACGGAGAGGGAGACGGAGAGGGAGACGGAGAGGGAGACGGAGAGGGAGACGGAGAGGGAGACGGAGAGGGAGACGGAGAGGGAGACGGAGAGGGAGACGGAGAGGGAGACGGAGAGGGAGACGGAGAGGGAGACGGAGAGGGAGACGGAGAGGGAGACGGAGAGGGAGACGGAGAGGGAGACGGAGAGGGAGACGGAGAGGGAGACGGAGAGGGAGACGGAGAGGGAGACGGAGAGGGAGACGGAGAGGGAGACGGAGAGGGAGACGGAGAGGGAGACGGAGAGGGAGACGGAGAGGGAGACGGAGAGGGAGACGGAGAGGGAGACGGAATTTCTTTGCATCGATTTTACAGCTGCTTAGATACACTAGCAGAAAAGATAGACTGTCAAAACAAGAGTTATCTTGAAGACTTATGTAGGATTTCTTCTTTATAGTAAAATTAATAGTAAAGCGAAATGAAGAGTGAACTTTTCACAAGCTTCAGCATTAGCCTCGAGATCTCTTCCTGACATCAATGCAGAATTGAAAAAATACTGAAAAATTGTTTCAATCCCTTCCAAAATTTTAAAGGATAAAAATATAGTTGAATCATCGTAAGCATCTTATTCTGAAGTAGCACCATTTAAAACAAATTCATGATAAACAGGGATTACATCATATCCAGTAAGAAACAAAACCATCACTCTTTCCTGGCATGCTTCCACTGTTTTGAAAATTTGTGATCTGTGGTCCTTAACAATTTATTATTCATTTGCACTGGATTATTAACAACTACTGATGATAAATGCAATGAACTAAATTTACCCTTTCCTTTCAGTTGGATCAAGCTCCTGTGTAGGCATTTACATGTCCCACAAATACTGTACATGCGCAACAGGTCATAAATTTGAAGGACACCCTGAATTCTACTGAAATGAAAACAAGCACAGACTCTAGTCACATCAGATGCTGCTGGATTTTATTCTGGAATTCCAAAATCTCCTTCAAAAATTGGTCTTTTTTCCAAAAGTGGATGCCCCTCCTTACAATCCTCCACAAGACAGGCACGAATCGTTCCTGGTCAGAGAGATGTTTGCTTTATGTGAATTTCTGTTTGGCTGTTATCCAACCTCTAATGCGAGTTTCAAAAAGAAAGAGTGACATAATTTCTCACACTATAAAAACCCAAGCTAGACTCTAAAGCCATGACATTTTTATGCATAGAAGAACTTTTTCATCTCATTTTTGAAGATGTATCTCTTTTACTACTTCTCTGCTTCTGAAACCTGAATTATTAAACGCAACGAAAATTCAGAAAACAACCTTACAGGACCGTGATACAAAAAACTACTCAGTATATGCTTTGAACTCTTAATTGTGCTCTGAAACATATGATACACACAAAATGCAAGAGATGTTATCAACCTTAATTCAACATGATCAGAATTGTTGAGGCACACAATAACAGAACTCCAACTGGTTGTTAATGTACTCAAATCTACAGCGCTACTACTCCTTAAGTTATTCAACCTCACGTTTTCTCCTAAGGTTTTCCATGAAATGTGGTGGCAGAGAGACTCATTCTAGCCCTGCAGTATTGTACAAGAAAGCATGCCAACAGTATGGAATACTACTATATGCAATTTGTTTTCAAAGAAAATATCATATCTATAGATAGATCTATATAAGTCCTCTATACTTACCATTATTGTTCTTGTTGTATGGCTGGATGATTCTGGAAAACAAAAGAACCACAGCACATTAGAGTATTCTCGTTAGCCTTAAAAGCCCTATTTTCTCATGCTCAATCTGCAGGCTAAGATGTTAGTGCTCAGCTACAACAATGAATAGATCAGAAATGCACAGATGGGACAGATACCTCATGAAATGAACATGAGAATCATCAGTGATCCTGCAAAATATAAGCCAGACATAGTATACTCTTAAACGCACTCATTTTCTTTGCTTAATTATCCTTTTCTGCAGAAATAGTTCTGAAACATAGAAATGGAACTAATTCATATTTCACGTTTCAAGAAGTGGGTTTTATCATTTTGCTTTTAACAGGTGGCATCATTTAACATGGACAATGATCAGCTCTCCTGAAAAAAGTACAAACAGTACTGGCATAATTCCATCACTATTCTCACTTGAAAAAGCTGTATGAAACCAGACAACCTTTGCCTGAGAATTCTGAAATGGATTATCATTTTTTAATTGACAAAGGCTGAAAAGTACAACATTCAGAAATCTTAACTATACTCTCCTCTATGAGGATAGGAATCAGGAATCTGATTTTAACTGAATTTAACTTACATATTTATAAAAAATTGCAGAAAAATCATGACAAGGCCAACAAGTACCATAGATTTCATCCTGCAGTTTAAATTAAATCGGAAATTTGATTTTATTTGCAAGGATAGATGACGACTCCCCTCTGGCTTTAAAACAGTACATTTGTCACATTACAGCTGTGCTCTTTGTTTTTTGAAGGACTATAGTTTAATTAACTAAACAATCTTATCAAGTTAAAAAAAAAGGGGGGAAAAGGGTGGGGGGAAGAAAATTTGCTGCTGGTCCATATGATGTAAGATGATACTATCAATCTCATAGACCTATCTGAAAATCCTGGTAAAATATTATCAGCTATATTTTGCAGAGATCTTAAGGAACGGACACGTGGCAACACTATATGCAGTTCTGGGGAAAACATACAGCTCTGAAAGAGCTGAATCAGCAAAGTCTCACTTCTGCAACTGAGATAAATGTACAATAATCACAAATAGCTTGTTCTTGCCCCAGTTCTAATCAGTGATCCTTACTGGGGTCTCAAGCGGCATCACTCACATAACAGTAACAACAAATGAAGTATTTTTTAAGAACTGTATTAAAGAGACTAAAAGGACACGAGAGCTGCACATCTCTTCCTGAGAGATGGTAATCACACTACCAAACTGGCACTTGTCTCACTTTCTCTTTTATTCTAAAGCATTTTGATGAGTCATTTGAACAGGTCTGAAGGTAGAGTTCAACCACTGACAGAAAGTCATTTTAAACATCCCAAGCTCTTTAGAAACTTCAGTCCCACATTCAACAATGACTCCAGTATCTAGTTTGCATGTGCACTTTCAAAAGTTTTCATTCTTAATAAAATCTAATCAGAAATCAAGAGAGGCATCAATAGCTTCCCATGGATAAAGGCTCTATGACGTGAAAACTTACCTAAAGGACAGATCTTTTAGTTGTGAGCTCTTCTCCCAGGCTCTTGTTTTCCCCACACAAACAATCACATATAAAAATACATTTTATTCACGATTCATCCAGGCAAAATGTAAACTGGCAATGTAAAAATGAAATGCTGTGCAAGTCTACTACCTTTCTCCTGATACCTGAATGTATTTGAATTTTACTCTGTTATCAAGTAAGAAAAAAGCACAGCAGAGGGAAGAACACTATTGTCTGTTCAATTTATATTTTTAGAAAAATTTTTTGTTATTATAACTTTACTTATTGCTTTGACATTCCCGTCAAATAACATTCAGGACTTGAATGTTTCTGAGAAAGCCTGGAGACCACATTCATACAAATATAACGATCTAAATAAGTCTTGAGACGAGGACTCATTCTTTTTACAAGCCCAGCTACCCCCCAAAAAACCCTAACTCCAGTAGTACAACTGCATTTACTGAGATGTCCTCAAATTAAGCAGAATATCAAGTTAAACAAATAGTAGAAAACCATTTTTTTGTCCCTCATATAAAGATACCTTAGAGAGCACTTCCAATCATCCCCAGAAGAGCCATACCTTTTTATACTCAGATACTACAATAATATCTGCACTCTTATTCAGAGGTGTTATGCTTCTGGCATAGATTTATATGCCAAAACTATAAAACTATGCTTAGCCACGATTGCAATACTGATGCCCCAAAATAAAAAGTTCCGCAGACAACTGAGTGAAAGACACCAGTCAGAAGTTTCTAGGATTTAGCAAAGACTACTAATTAAAGCACTGTTATTGCAATATTGCCCACTTTAATCCCCAAATATTCAGATTTCAGAACCAGGGAGACTTTCTTGAAGAAAAAAAAATTGCATCCTGGTTAGGCAGAATTCTGTCCAAGATTTATGCACAAAAACACTAACCAATTCTGTGGCAAACTCTGCTTTTAAGTTAGATAATTAAGAAAGAGAGCCTATTTTTCCAATTAAAAAGATAGTCATGAAGCATTCAAAAAGGCATGTTTAACAAAAGATCTGCACACACCAATGCAGTCTCCTTTGCCGCTTGAGGGAAATAGTTTAGTTAAAAACTACAAATATCTTGGAGTTCAACAGAACACACAGAAAAACGCTTTGAATTTTCAGTTTTTATCTGCCAAGCTTTAGAATGATCTAATGAATTTAAATGACTAGGCTCTGACTTTTCAGTGAAACTGGCACTAGTGGATACCTGGGCTTAAGTGCATTCTTACAGCAAACGATTTTGTGCAAGACAATAATCTGTTCTTGCATTTCCTCAGTACCAGACAACTCCAGGGTACAAAACTTTTCTTTCTTTTTGGCTGATGAAGCACGAAGTGACGTGGATTGCTCCACTTCAAACACAAATGGTTAGACAATGTCACTAACAACAGGTTTTGGTAATCTGATGTGAAGAAGTTACAGTAAATCCAACTTTAGTACTGCCAAAACGTTTAGAAGCTTAGTATCTTGGAGTAATTGATGCATCAATGCCAGAAACTGCCTAATATTCTCGTATCTTCTTTCTATGAGATGTTTCTTTAACCTCACAAGAAGAAACAAGTTGCATACTGAAATTCCCTCCCGTTAAAAGGTTGCTTTACAGACTACACTGACCAATAAATTGTTTCTTCCTATTTACAGGTACTAGGAGACTATAAAACTTTAAACTGTAAAACCATTTAAGGCTAAATCACAAAGACCCCACTGCTAAGGGATGGTGCCAGCTATGGAATTATTTCAACTTTACATATTATTCCTCACTGGTATGTTTCTTCTTCCCTGAAGAGTTCTTCAAACTAGGACAGAACCCACCTCCTTGATAACATTTAAATCCTTTTCCAGCTGTTTGTGCATTTGCTTTAGGTGTTTTTTTTTTTTAAAGTCATTCTGTTGATGGGAAAATTTCAGCTCTCTCTTTTGTATCAACAGGGTCACCAGTTATATTACTGAGTGAAAGCTGGCCTTTTCTAAACCTTCCAGAATAAATGAGCTTGAAGATAATGTCCTTTAGACACATGAAAAGGAAAGACAGCCATGCAATGGAGGTGTTTAATTCTGGTAACATTTACAGTTCATCGTGTTGTATGAGTCTATAAACGACTTTTTCACCCAGGAAGGACCTGCTTACGAAACAAGCTGAGAAAGGAAGACTGTTTCATTAGCTCTTAGGCTTCAACTTAGGCTGTGAATATTCAAGTAAAAAAACTTAATTACTTTTTAAAATAAGTTTGTAGCAATGGAACATGTGACCTTAAGTGTTAATTCAACAGTATTATTAAAAAATAAATAAATAAAATAGCCTTATAATCATATTAAGAATGCGTTTGAATTTATTTGGGAAAGACCCTTAGTCTCCCCATGATTTAAATCTGAAACATGGGAGAAACAGATTATAGACAAGAACAGCAAAAAAGCACAAAAACATACAAACTCATCTCCAAGCATTTTCCCAGAAGCTGGATCTTAAGTACTTTTTGAAGGCGGCTTCCATATTACATTATGTAATGAAATAGTCAAGAAATACTTCTCTGCAATCGTAGCTTAGAAAAGCTAATCTGTTCAGCTGACAGTAATCATTCAAAGAAGCACTTTAAGAATGAACTCCAGATCTCAAATCCAGAATATGTAATTCATGAGGTAATATGCTACTAATCCTGTTATCTAACAGATAATATTCTCTTTCTGTAACTTTAATTCCTTAAAATAATACCGGGGAAAGCAGTGATTCCAGGAATTAAGTTCTCGTTATCTGCAGTATGTTTTGTATAAAAATTTGATTATAGCGTTCATCTTACTGTTTATTGTTTTAAGAGCTGATTTATTTTGCCAATTATAAAAGATACTATTACTGTAATTTCATGCCTTCACATTACCTTTATACAAAAAAAACAAACAACCCCCCCCCCCGGATGCAGGGGCAGAAACAAGGGGGAGTTCACCACAAAGTTCCCTTTCCTCCACCTGTGATCCAACATAGTTGCTTTTTCTATTCCAACAGCTCTTCCCATGTTCTCCATCTACCAGTTTTGTGAGGGTTACCAGAAGTGCAAGTAAAATTTGTGAATACAGAGATACAAAGCTATTTTCTTTTCATAAGCATTCATTTCCTTAGTACAGTAAAATGTAAGTGATGTATGACACACTCCAAGCGGCGCATCAAAGCATGAATGCAATTCTAATTTTGTGATTTTCTGAATCACACAAAGGCAGAATGTGCCCCAACTTCACAGATATATTTTTTAAAGAAATGGAATAAAAAGCAAAAAAAAAAAAAAAGAAAAACCCACACAATTCAATTGCTAGCGTACTTACACCCTTGGAAATAACTCATATTTCACAAGTTACAGTAAGTCTGAAAACTATGGTCATATTGAAACTGTTTTCTGACTTTGGCAGGAAAAAGCAATCACCATCTCTATTAAAAAAAAAAAAAAACACACACACAGACATACACCACAGTGAAGCGCTACGCTAATGCCTAGGAGCAGTTCTTTCACACAGAAAACTCAACAAAACACCTGTTTACAGAATTACTCTTGTCACAAGTCCTCCTATGTCTAAATTCATGAAAAAAAACAAACCCCCCCACACAACAACACTGCTCATTTTTCTCTACTGAGAGAGCACTCTGCATTTTTAGTCATCTTCAGATACACAACAGAAGATTGCTCTTTCATTTGTGATCAAAAAAATTCTAATACCTGTAGGATAATTATAATATGAATTCAGCATAGGCAAAGGATGACCACATATTTACTATTGCAAGACAGTAAATAAAGTTCTCCATTTTAAGATACCATGATCCTTGTAAGAAATTCCAGAAAAAAGACTTCTCCTCTATTTCTCAGGCAGCAATGGTGAAGCTGTTTTTTGATCTTATTAAAAAGGACACACATTAAAAAGATTTTCTTCCTTGCTGATCATTTTTACACATGAAGTCAAAAGACTACTTACATCACTGGTGTTGGAGGAATGCAGACAGAGGTGGAGAGGGGGAAACCATTAACTCAATGTAAATGAACTGAAGGGAAAAGCATTATTTTATCATGCAAAAATTTAAATAGCGAGAAAATTAGCTTAAGAAACGCAGACATGAGATGTAACTGAACAAGCAGAACTGCCAAGTTCCTGAGGCAGCTTAGATCTACAAATGATAGCCAACGTCAGAAGTAACACTCTGGAGTAATTAAGGATTGCATAAACTTCTAGGTACATAATCTGGGCCTGGAAGTTGTCATTAGTTCATCATATTCAGTATCATCATTTGTACCTGCAAAACACAAGTACATTTTGCACTTGCAAAATACAAGTGAATATACTGAACATGGAAATAAAAGCTTTAGAGGATTTTTTCTTTTTCTTTTTTTTTCTTTTTACTAAATATTTAAAATGACTGCTTCCAATTCGACTCTGAACATGTATGGAAATTGGCTGCTCTTAAGCAAGTTCTACTTAAATCAAAGTTAAAAAGGTTTTCATGTTAATCTCTTCTGGGTGAGGGAAGGTTTTAATGACTTGGTATAGAACTACGCATGATATTGCTCTTACCATTAAGTATTTCATATGATCATAAAAGTTCTGAGTCATATATGTTGCAAAAAAAACCATGAGTTATATCCACCTTTTTCATAGTCCTCTGCTTTCCCAATTAATGCTGACCAAAACGTAACAGTAACATTGGTGCCTCCAGAGAGGCCCATTTCCCCCATGGCCAGATTTGCGCTGACATCAATGCACACGTTCCAGGAAAACAGATCTTTAGCAAAACATTTCAACATATTTGCTGGCTTAACCAAAGATCAAAGTCAGAACATACATGTCCAAAGCTACGTTCAGTGAAGAAACTGGCTGTAGAACAATGATATATAGGTTCTGTTTCTCAGCTTTAGGAAAAATGGTCCACAATTCAATACTAATCACACCTGAGGTTTCAGCAAGAAAGGAACAACAAAAGTAGATTCATTTATCTTATTTATCATGTCTCGTTACTTCTCTTTCAGCTGTAAATCTTTGGTATGTAAAATGAGATTTATAGTGATTTGCATAGGTATATAGTTTAGTAATATATAATGGAAATAAGATAAAAATTAAAGTATTTTATTTGAAAATTAATGGAATGTAAGATGTTTCTTGCTATGCATTCCACACTGCTATCCTGCTATGGTAGTTGAATGTCTCCTCCTCTAATGAAAAATAATATTGTGATAATGTGAACTGGTATTTTTGAGAAAAGACAGCTCCCTTTTCTGGTAAGTTCAGTCCTAGAGTGAGAACTCCTTCCTTCTAACATACTTCCACATAGGGTTACGTGAAATTAATTATGATGAAGAACTTCGTACAATTGTTTTTCTCTTTCTAGAAAATTGCGGGCAGGAGAAGCTCTAGCCTCACTGCTTGTCAATTAGACTGCTTATATTTTCACCTGTTTGACAAGAAAGGATCTCAAATTCCCCACAGGAACACGGGAGTCACATGTAAGCCTTTCTTCCTTACCCATTTCCTCAGTAGCCAATACTAATACTTATAAGCAGAGACAAAGAGAGAGACTGACCAATATAGCATCTAAAGAGAGGAATTAAATTTTTTAAGGTCTTGCTTTGCCAATTTCTCATTCACTTTCTCATCTTGCTGTGTTAAGAGACATGCTGGTTCCTAGGCAAATAAACCAAAAATTGCTCTCTCGTTGTTAAATACAGCTGCATACATCAATATTTGATTCCCTGAGAAACTGAAACCTAACTATCGAAAAAATCCTCTTCAAGGAATTAGGACATCTCAGGCTGAAATACAGCATTAAAAGTCTGGAAAGGGGAAGAGAAAATAGGCATCAGGACTGCTGGTTGATGTCTCTTCAGCTATGAGGAACTAGTTCCCCTATTTCTGCTCACAAGTCATGAAAATGGTATTATCAGACACAGGATGATTTCTGTATTTTATTAATGACATAAATATCTTAGACTTCCTGCGGATATTTTGGCTCTGATGCATGTACAAGAAAGGAAATGTCATGAGAAATACCTTTACTTATCTTTCCAGATATCATATAGAAAATTACCATTAGTCATCTTATCAAAACAACAGTTTAACATGAAACTGAACTACTTGGACATACTGTTGCTCACAGGCTTCACTGGGTGGGTGAAAGCAGCTGCTCAGAATAATTTCAGACATTATAAAGTAAAAGATCAGATTCAAAATTTCTACAAAGTACTCCACAGTCATACCCGAACCCTCTTGTCATCAGCTCCAGTCATAAAATAGGATAAATGTAGCATTCTGCAATGCTGTGATTTTCTGAAGACGGAACTTTTACTTTTCAAAGAGACTGTCTTCACTACCGAGAACCATTTAAATAATCTTGCGTTGACTCAAGTATTTTCAGCAGCATGGGAACTCTGTATCACAGAGTAGTTAAAAGCATCAGCATGCACATCACAAGAAAATTCCCCCAAATATTGTAATCTTTTCCAGATGGAAGAGATTTTTCTGGCATTCCTCATTCCACCATACAGAATGCAAGATTTGCTATTATTTGAAAATAGGAGGAAAAACACTTTTCTAAGACCATCCATAAAGAATCTTCCTGCTGCCAGAAAGGATACAAACAGCTACAGCATCTTTCTACCTCTGAGGAGGGAAATAGCCTTGGCTCACAGTTTTTCTTCAGCAAACACCAACATCCCAGAGTAATAGTTACAATACACATCATTGCTTAAGCAGCGCAATTTGTGGCAGTATAGCTGCATTTTATTCAGGTCTATGCCTCACATAGGTAACATGCATAGAGCTAGAACTGCATCTCCCAGCCATTGCTGACTGATATTCTCAGATCTGTTAACAGCAAGAGATCATTAAACAAAAGCCAGCATTTCTGAAATGAGAGGAATCAACTCCCTTCTTAGCATTCTCACCAAAGATCAGGCAATAGTAGTTAGAAATGACAGATGTCCCTATGAATTGCACCAGACTTTTGCTGGACGCATGTCCACTGGACATGAAAGGGAAACTTGCACTGCACTGGAAAAGTCAAGATTCAAGCCAACAGAAGACTTCTTCAAGAAATGCCACCCATGATCTTGTTTAGGCACAATATTTTTTAAAAGCATTAAATCAAATACTAATGATATTTCTCATAAACTTCCCCCCCCCAGCAGCATAAAGTAGCATCATTTCCATATTATGCTGTACTATTTCTGAGCTGCTACTTATTATTTAGCTAATAACAAATTCTGTCAAAATATAGTATTCCACTTACGTGCTTAATAAGACTACCTTTAAATATGACAATCCAAATATATATTTACACAAGACTAAGTGATGTTTACTTGAACGCCCTACATTACTGTATATCTTAAGTAAACATATTTCTATGGCTTCTTTAAAACAATTTTCTAATACTACTGGAAAAAAAATAGCAAAGCTGAGCATGTAGACGTTTCTATGTCAATAACATTAAAATTATGAAAATAGCAAGAGATAAGACTTAATGCAAGCCCACTGTGCTCATTTTTGTTTACTCATTTCATCAAAGCAGGAGTTGAAAGACAGAGTGTATCATCCCCACAGCAGACTTTCTGGATACTCTTAATTGGTACTATGCAATAATACCAGGAGCAACCAACAGTATTTTGGTAACAAAAAAGCTTTTTAGTATATTTATAGTAACATAAAAACCAGGGCAGGGATGAGGGGAGAGAAACCTTCCATTGCACAAATAATACATTGCTATACGTGCAATTACACAGAAACCGCCATTTCCCAAGTTGTTCTGGTGACTCAGTTGTTGCTCTGTCTTGAAGAGGATCTGAATATATTACAGCCCAAACAAGCATTTTACATTTACCAATAACCAGAGAAGTTAAATAGTAACTATTAAAGGTAAATATTTTAAAGTCAAAAGTAATCGAGGACCTGTGCCGCTGAGTATCATCACTACTGGTTTTTGAGAGTTTGGTTTTCTTTTGCGTTTTATTTCCTGTTGGAGGAGGATTAAGCAATGGAATAAGGAAGAGAGAAAACAGCAAAGGGGAACATAACCAGTACTGTGCCAAAACTGAAAGATGGAAATTGAGATGATCAAATTGACTACAGCCAGCATTGCTCTCAAATAAAAATTATGGCTAAGGTTGACACGTGTCAGAAGACGATAGTGCGACTAGTTTTATGGGAAATAAATTTGTCATCAAAACTCACCAAAGATACCTCATCAAAAGGATAAGCTTTGGCCAGTAACTTTAACAGTATGATACTTCTTAAAATTCTGTTTGACTTTGTCCAATAGAGTTAATAAAAACAAGAATTTTTTGTTTTAGAAGATCGAACCCATATTCAATTATTTAATGGTGAGGAAACACCATTCAGTGAGAGTGTCTCTCCCAGGGTCCCACAGGGCCTGCCCTTCACCTACTGCAGTTCTTCACTGTGAGGTTGAAGAAGTAAGAAAAGTACTTTAACCCCTGAAGGTTTTACTAAACAGCTTCATTCAATAATATACAATGATAGCACTGATTAAGCTATTTCCTCATATCATTGATCCCTCCCTACATACTACAAAGTGGCAGGAAATCCAGAAGCACAGAAAAGAAAGGCTGTCACAGCTACTAAGGTTACTAAGTTTCAGATGGCATTGCTTAGGGAGTTGCTTCCAGGCAGCTCTCATTAAAATGCCTGATCTCTCTTGGAAACTATTATTTTAAATTTCCATTATCACATTTGTACGACATTCAATATTCCAAGAATTATCCTGCAGTTTGCATGGACTACACTTTGCAGGCTTTTAATTAAAGAGCAGGTTAGGACAAGAACCAAAATAGCCACCTTTACTAAAATACACCTTCTAGATTTCAGTTATCTAGGATAAATATTTTACTTGAAGGTATATTTTCACAGAAAACAGATTAGCAGAAATAACGATCTGCTAAAGCAACGACTTCCAGATCTCAACATTAATTTTTCAAATTAGATGTTATTTTGTGCAAATTGCCTTAAACACAGTTAGCTGACACATACAAACGAATCCGTGTGCCTACTGACTGGTTTTATAAACTGTTTGCTTTGAAATTAACATTCACTAAATAGAGCAAAAATTTTAAAAACTTCTACGCGTGCATCCTTATACAGATATTATCAATTAAGTTTTCTTTGAACTTACTGCTACACCTTTCTCTGCAATAGAAGAGCAACATCATATATATTTCCAGGAGGAAGTCATTCATCCCTCAAAGATCAGAGAGTCTAGTCTAATGGCCGACATTAGAGAGGGGAAAAAAACGCCTGGATTCATAATGTCATGCATTAACTACTAGACCATCACTACAGAACTTCACAGTGAAAGTTCACAGTGAAAATTCAGGTCTGTGAAATGCTCTGCATTTAAGGTTACAGCTATTAACGGAATCATCTTTTATCTAAATAAAAGTCACATGGCTGTCATCCTGGGCCTATCATCTTGGTCCAGTGAACGGCTTGTGTTGCCATGCATGTTATCTGTGTAACGGCTGTTTGCGTACTGTGCAAAGGTCCAACTGATCTCTTCTCTATATACTGACTAGATATTTTTTGTCAAAATACATAGTAATTTAAAGGTACTGTTAAAAGTACAGCAAATATTTTCACTGTAAAGTACAAATAATGTTGACTACGGCAGAAAGCATGATGATTATGGGAAGAACTCACTAAGTTTTCCCTCCTATACTTCGAAGACTATTTCTATTACTTCGCTAAAATTTCCCCCCCATTTCTACTTCTATCTATTATGTGAGCCATTAAAATAGACAGTCGTCTCTTGTGCAGAACATGTCTTGAATAGTCTATTTTGGACCCTAAATTCTTTGAGATTTCTAGTTGCAACAACCATACTGAATGACAGAACAAATAAGCTGATTGCTTACAGAAGTTAAAACTCACAAAAAGATACTTCAGGAAATGCAATGCATTTGTCTCCAGTGCATACTAATGAAATCCTGCTGGATTCTCTTCTTATTTGTAAATAAGGTAAAACTGCTCACACTTCCAGTTAAAAACCTTTCTTTCTGGAGGTAATGACAAAAAATATCCATAATACACAGTCACTTTTCCAGAACACAAAATACAGACAATTTGAGAAACTTCAGCATTACTCATAAATTTCCATCATTTTTGGCACAGCTTCCTATCTGATCTTCCTTCCCACCACACTAACAAAGTGGCTGGGTACCAGGCTTAACGAACACCTCTGGAGTCGCACAGTGTACAGGAAGCCTCCTCCATATCTCTGTGACATCCCTTTCGCTTCCCCCTCCGCAAGTGGTATAAATATAGAGCCGGTCTCTTTCTAAGGAGCTCCCATCTTCCATCAGTCCTGGCTCTCGTAACTGCTTGCTTTTTTTTTAATCAACTCTGTAACACCTCTCTTGGGATGCAAGATGCCAACAGCTATTTTCCCTCTATTACCAATCACAGTTTTGAGAATCTGGTTTAAGTCACGTATTGAATTCATATACTAGCAAAGAGATTGATTGGAGACCAGCAGGTCAAATATTTAGCTGTCTAGCTGTGTATAAAGTAATTTAGCACAGCATAATTCACAAGGTCTTGCATATCCTGGCAAAATGTTTCTTCAAATAAAAATGCAATGGGATGAGTCAAAAGAAAGCATATGCTGCATCTCTCCCTTCACCAAATTCCGGTTTTTGTCCTTTATTATTGAGATGAAACGTTATTCACAAAAACAGCAAAAAAATAGTTTTCATAAGAGATGATCTTAACATAGCTATATTCAATGAATATGCACCACCATTGCTTAAAGAATCCATGCTATGAATGTACTAATCATATCTTACATTTCTATCATTACAAGCATGCATCTCTGAACTGTAATCACAGTAAAACTGTGAATGAAATGGTTCTATGCTTTTCAATGGGTTTTAAAAATTTAACAGTAGGAAATACACTAGCTCTACAGATATACATTTTATAGTATTTAATTTGTGGCACAATTTTGTGTTGCATTTGTTTCTTAGAGGCCTATACCCCCTTATTTAATGTAATTTCTTTAAAATACATTCCCCACAGAAAGGTCACAAAACTTTGTCATTTCAGGTCCACAGAAAGAAGTTTTGTAATTCAGATACTCAAATATTTCTTTTATGTTCCTTTACATACCATCAAGGCCATTATGATGAGTGTAGCTTCTTTTTCCCAAAATACTTAACGAAGAGTGATTAGGTGGTGCAAGCAGTCGCTTTGCACTTGGGCTTTGAAGGCTTGGTGTTGACCTGATTACATTAGGTTTCACCGCAGGATGAATCTCTGTTTAGAACAAAAAAGAGAAAGAGAGAGACCATACATATTTGATTTTTTAAAAGTTTGTGTTTTCCATTCATTTCTATTTGATTTCTAGTGAAATGAAAGCCAGTTTCTTCATCAGGAGTGTGTTTATAGGACATGGAATAACAATTCAAACACAAGTCTTTGTAACTATGGCTCTTCCAAATGAGAAAATTTTATTTCGCTTTGGACTGCCTGGGTTCACTCGTACGGTGCGCATGTGTAAGGATTTCACAGGTAAAGAGGTAATATCTCAGCAAATCAATCTGAAAGAGCTCTGTATTAACGTTTTCCTAGCCTTTTGAGCTTTGTATGGGAGATTACAGACTTTTAAGCAAGCATATAAAAGCATTTTACTCTAGTGAAATCACCTTAATACCTAAAGTTATTTAATATTTTCTATCACAATAATAATATTTGGGAAGATCCCTTAAAGCTAAGTCATTAGATGCAATGGCCAGGGAGCAAGCTAGAGCAGGAGTCTGAAGCTACCCCAAAACTGCAGAGTAGCAGGTTCTGTGAGAGGAACACCAAAAAAAAAAAAAAGATTGCATTGGATTCTCCATGGCTGACAGACTCTAATACAGAATCATTATTATAGCGTTTCAAATATCCCAGACTCTCTCATACAGTTAATGCAGCAGAATTATTCTAGAGTTGGTGCCAGAAAGCCAAAAAAGAGGCAGCTAAACTCATCTGTCCAGTGCACTTCGGAGTAGGCAGCTGGTTGCAGGGGAGTTTGCGGACACACACAGTGTTACAGTCGCTATAACCTTTGCATGGCATAAATAAAAAAGACAGACTACCTGAACAGTTTCATCAACATCCAAATTAAGTAGAAAGGAGTAGGATTGCTGTGATGGCTTGGCCAGACTACATGCTGGGAACAGCATGCCAGGAAGAGGTAATACCAGCAGTTTTCACATTTGAAAAGACTTTGGTTAACTGTTAATCAATGGTTTGGTCAGCACACGCAATCATACTCTTAAAGTACAAATATCCTCAATTCAAGACACTTCAGGACAGTCAGATTAGACTAGGGTAACACACCTATAAATTGTTAATACAAGTTAGAATAACATAAAACTAGGGAACTGATAACTGCTTCAAGACAGTACTTTATGGGGGTGTGTGATTGTGTGTGTGTAAAGGCTAGTATGATGTTGCTGATCTACCCCACCACTTATTTAGTCCAGAGCTTTTTACCGCTATTCACTGTATTCATCTGCTTTTCATTCATTCATTCAGTATTCATCTGCTTTTCATACAAAAAAAGGCTAGGATCATCAAGCTCCCAATGGATTTCATGGCATCTCCCACTTTTCATGCTGTAGAAAATGACAGTCTATTTTGGTTTTTTTACTAAAAGAGGAATAGAGGCGTGCTTAAGGTTATGAACACTATTTCAGGTTAAAGTTTTCCCCTAGCCATCAATGGAAAGGTTTGCACTGTTTCCTGAAGACAACTGGAATCTGGATCCTAAACTGCTCATATGACAATCTTTTTCAATACTTTGAAAGAAAAAATTAATCTTCAAGGCTGACATCACAAAAATATTACTTTATTTGCCAAAGACCTCCAGCAGCAACCACAATAATCCCAGCACTAGACCGACAGACAAACTCGTAAATCCCTTCTGTTTGTAGAGTGTAGGAGAAAGAATCTTGAATTTTCAGGAATAGCTAACAGTCAAGGAAGAAGGCACTTCCTTCCTTTCGCTTTTCTTCAGTCTGGAGGTCACTAATCCTCAGTTAGTTTTTGACAAAGGAAGGACAGAGCCTACCTTTAATGCTTAATCTGCCTCACCTGCGGAACAGGCAGCTAAGGAGGAGAACAGGGATGAAGGGAAACAACAACCGAGAGAGTCCTGAGAGTTGAAATCCCATCGCCTTACCACTAGGGCTGAAAGCAGAAGTACCCTGTGAGACATAACTACCTGTATTCCAGTAAGTACTTCTGGGAATGGCATGAAAAGCATTTTAAAAAGAAAACAACAACCTTGCACTCAAGCTATGACTCGATATTTAATGATAGTCTTTAAGAGGAAAATAAGGTAAGTATTACTTATTTACTGTAATATGGTGGGATGAGCAAACTAAAAGCCATTTCCTAGCCATCTTTATGCAGCTAATTTAGACACTCATCCATAACTATTTTAGGTATACTTCATATCCCTGTAGCACATATTATTTACCTTCAAACTGCAGTAACTTCCCATACAATCAAATGCTAGGCTGACTCTCCAGACGCCTGGTATATTTTAGCACTATTAATCCTCTTTTACAAAACCCTCACCTAAGTACACATAATGGTATCTGACACTGTTCATCCATTTACTGCCATTAAACTTAAGAGATATATTCTCCCAGAGTTACCAAGACGACCCTTCACAGACTAAACAATGAGGCACTAAAGACACATCGTCTTTTCCAAGATACACATGCTGTTCTTTCTGCTTTTGACTATCCAAATGGGGTCGGCCAGATAAACCATCTCCTGCCAGACTGCCTTATCTCACAACCACAGTTGCATCAAGTAAATCAAACCAGTCCCTTCTCTGTTCATTGTCCTGATGGCTAATATAATGCATACAGCTGTAACACCTATAGGAAACTACCACTAGCTTTTTTTCTTAAACTTCAGGGTAGAGGAATCAAACCTCCATGAGAGTAAATATTAATTCTTCCTTATCCAGTTTGCTGAAACTCAAGATTTTGTTAAATGTGATCTGAACCTGAGGAAAAACTTCTTTACTGTGAAGGTGACAGAGCACCGGAACAGGTTGCCCAGAGAGGCGGGGGAGTCTCCTTTGCTGGAGATATTCAAAACCCATCTGGACGTGATCCTGGGAAATATGCTCTAGAGGACCCTGCTTGAGCAGGGGGGTTGGACTAGATGATCTCCAGAGGTCCCTTCCAACCTCAACCATTCTGGGATTCTGTGATGTCCTGGAAGAGCAGTTATAACTACATTCACAGCTGGTCTCCATTTTAGCAAATAAAGAGGTTGTCAGCGTTTACTTTGTCCTACTATAAATGAACTCCTGTTGATTGAAATTTTTAGCAAAATATCTGGATTGAGGTCTACTCTCAGCTATACTTCTGTGAAGTGGGATTAATACGCTGTAGAATTATTCACTGCTTCTCTGACCAAAGCATTGATTTCTATATTCATTTAAGAATCAATTAAAAGCCTCTGAGGTATCTCACCTCTTATATGATTAGGTAAGTATTTCATCATCAGGGTGATTCCTTGTAAAGAGGACCATTTCGGGTTTTTTAATAATGAATCACACTTACTAGACTTTCCTGCAAGCCCTTTTTTCCACTATCATGTGAGCTTCTTGTTCTCCTGGCTATGATCTCAGTACAGAGTTTCACCACATCTTTTTAAACCCTGCCATCAAATTAAAAGAATATCAGCATCTGACGTGGCAGAAGCCTGATCCTTCTAAGTGCATGGGAGTATTACAAGTGGATTCAAGGGGTACAGATGTAGAGCAGCACTGAGTATAGTGAGTGTCTGCTCTTTGAGTGTTTTTTAGGTAGACTAACCGACTCTTTTTCACATTCTAAATTACAGCAGGTTGCAATCTGTCATTTTAATCCAGTATCAGAAGGCTTTCTGCCTACAATCTGCAAGATCAATCATGCAGTTTTGCCACCACAGTAACCCACCAGAAATTTTATTAATTTATCTTTATAGTTCTCTTGTTAATAAAAGCATAAATCTTTCATTCTATGCACATAGGATTTATAAATATATCATTAAATTAAAAAACATTCATTTGACTAATTTTTCTCTGAAGGCAGATACCCACCTAAATACCCAATGATACACGATAGTGGTTTTCTGGTGCTTTTGATCTTCAGAGGATTTCCAGCAACTTCACAATGTCGATCTGCATCTGAGAATTTTAAAGAACAAAGCTCAGTTTAAATATTATGCCACTGCAAATATAATTAGGATGCACCTACCGGTTTCGCACTTACGTTCTCACCACAAATTTCTTGACTGATTTTTTTTTTCCTTTTAGCATATTTTCTTCTTTTCCATCAATGCTGATAATGATACAGATTAAAGCATTCTCATTTATGCAACAGTAACCAAGATTATGAGTCTTAATTTTAGTAAAAGTTAATGTATGTTCTAGTGAAATTTTGATTACATTCTGGATCGACAAACTATTTTTGGAAATAGTCAACTATGCAAATGAAACAGATGAAAATATGAGTACTAAAATAAAAGTAGCTCTGTCTATTAACAAGGATTTACACGGAATTCTTCATTGTTTTCTACAAGGTTGCCTGGCTCTAAGTGGGGAACTACAGTGCTAAGGATTCTAAAACTGGAACTACTGAATTGTGTCACGTATTACTCCCATGGTACAGTGATTCATGTCCTTCTTAGGTAAAATAGAACACTGTGCCCAACTGTGGCAAGTTAAATCTTGAAAAAATCCTATACGCTTACAACTAAGCAAGTCTCCATTCTGGTATGCTTTTCTTATGAATGCCTTGGATACAAAAAGCTTACGGTGAAATCCTGTCCTCATTTTTCATTTACATTAGTGGTCTATCATTATTATATAATACTCTCTGTTGTATAAAGTATTTCCTGTACTTAGTGAATAAAAGACATTTCTATGGGACGTATGAATTGTTACCTGATGACAACAATCACCAATTTCATCCAGCAACCAAAACAGAATCATAGTGGTGGGTGGATAACTGAGGGTCTATTAACTCCTAAAAGGACTCAGACTGCTCACATGTTGTAAGATGTTTCATATAGGATAAAGTGAAGCATGTAACGCAATTAGCTGTGCCCTGGGTAGTAATAATGGTAAATAGCAGAGAAGCTTTGAATCCCAAAAAAATCTATTATGGAACAAGTGTGGGCACAAGACAAAACAGAAAAGGTGTTTTGCTTTATTGTGTGTTTTTTACCCTCTTGCTTATTCATCCCTTAAAGTTAGGTAACAAAACTGAACAGATCACATGGAAGTTTTAAGGTAATTCCTTATGGAAAGTAAATATACGTATTTTTGACCTAGTATCCTACAAATTTAAAGCTTGCACTACTTATATATGGCAACATATATTCACATACCATATAAAAAATATACAAAAAAGTCTTTAGTAAAAGCTTTTGAACAAATTGGCCAGTTTTAACCAAATATGGCAGAGCTCAAAAGTCTAAGATAACAACTTCCCGCAAAGTACATGAAAATGTACTTGAAAACCAGCTCATTAACTACCTGAATTTAATACTAACACTATGAACTCACACTTCTATAGGCACTTACAATACACAAGCAGAGTCTTTCTAAATGCCCCAAACACAGAAAAAGTGTTATTAACAAGAGGTTCACACTTAAACACCAGAGTCCATCAACCTAAGGCAAAATCCACCAGAAATTGGTTAAGTAGTTTCAAGACTATTGGAACTAAACTCTTTAAAACTACTTTGGATGATTGAGTCATCTGCTTTCCAAAAGCACAGGAATAATCCCCATATGGGACTTCCAGTATCCCTAGAATATTCTTTTATATTTCTTTTAGCATAGAATTGCATTAATATTTTTATTTTATATATCTAGAATTCCCATTTCTCACATATACACACATACTTGTACATGTTTCTTTGTACAGGTATCACACACAGGTCTGCGCTTTCTAACAAGCGTTACATTTATAGGAGCTAGCCATTATAATTAGATTATAATAACAGAATTCCACTTTGTCTACGGCTTGTACTTTGTTTATACCAAAAAGTTCCTATTTATTTCATTTCAGCACAAATGAGGAAATATGCATATGAAGCGGGTAAGAAACTACATATAACAACTTATATTTAACAAAAAAACATAAAATTTACAAAACCCACAATCTTTTTGTATATTCTATGAAGATTTGTGGAAAAAAGATGCATGTCAGGTTACCACAGCAGCGACTGAAATATTTCATTTATTTTCAGTATTCACCTTTTTCATGCAATTCATAAATGTTTTTAACCCAGCAGACAATGCACAACTTAGTTCAGTATATTAAGCAATTTACATGAAATTCTTAAATGCTCTAAGCAAAAATCCTACCTGACATCTGGGAAGCTCAAAGGCTCTAGAACTCTAATGCTAAGTATACAAAGTACTTTTTTGTTTCATCTTAACATAAACAACATAATATACTGTTCTAAGAAAAAAAAAATGCACTGAACCTAGTGTCTGGAATATTTTTGATATTCCTCAACACTTAAAATATTTTAAATGAAAGAGTAGAAAGATGCGTCTCCACTGTCTCCCTTAGTAAGAAAAACATAGGCTACACAGAATACTTTATACTATGCAAAATATTTTACAGTTTGGGAAAAGCAAAGCAGCCACTATGAATTGATTAGTAAGAAGCTTTTCCATCTACATATCTTCACTGTAAAAAAGACACTGAATCACGGTGTGATACTAATATACTGACTAAAAATGCAGACTGGAAAGAGAGTACAATTTCCATGCTGTGACAAAGCATGTTCACCAAAGGTGGGTATTCTAAAGTAAAGCTATCTCATGAAAAGTTAAATATTTTTAACAACAGTAAAATTATACTTTTCATAAGACTACCATACTTGGATTAAAGATGAGCATCTTTATGCACCATATACAGAAAAACACAATGTTAAATGGTGCATCAACCTCAAGTGTACAACCATGGAATAAAACTTAGCTAGGAAGTTGTAAAAAAATGGTCTCAAAAATATTCCCCTAAAGAATTCCTAAAATGAATTTTTTACATGACTTTTACATGAACACTAAAAATATTAATAACAGTGAAACACAGGAAGCTATGAAAAATAAAAAGGTATTCTTAAAAAAATTTTTTTTTTTTGAAAAAAGATATTCTGCAGAAGGAGTTGAAAAGAGCTCAAACTCTGGCAAGCTAAATGTGTAACCACAATAAAGCATGCTAAAACTACTTTGATTTATGCTTAGGATATAATATTTGATAGTACATTTATTCCAAACACATGAAAAGCAGAAAGCCTGCACGTGCCTGTAGCAACACGAAACGATCAAGGTGTGAAGGAAGTACAGAAAAGAAGGAAAAAGATACGGCAGAAAAGCTGAATGAATTTGTTGTATCAGTGTTCACTGCAGAGGAACTTAAACAAGCTCCCCTCCAAAATGCTTTTATGAGGAGAGCGTGAGAAGTTCCTCATATCACAGTGTCCATAGGAAATATTTCAGAACAAACTGGTAAGTGAATAAAAAAGCTACCAGGACCAGGTGAAATTCATCCAAACTGCAACTGCTGAGCTCATACACTACAGATGATTAACCTACTGTTTAAATTGGTCTCAGTGCAAGAAAACGAAAGCATGGCACACAGTAACATTTTTGGGTAATTGTGATTTGTATATCGGCAAAATGGTTTAACTATTAATAGAGGCATACAGCTAAATATGGAAATGCCAAAAAAGTCAAAGATTTTGTAAAAGTAAAAACTATTCAAGCGTGTTCGCATTAGGGAACACTAAGGTGTATGCCCTGGCAGCAAGAAGGCCAGCCACACACTGGGCCACATCAGCAAGGGTGCAGCCAGCAGGTTGAGGGAGGTGATCCTTCCCCTCTACTCAGACCTTGTGGGACCACATCTGGATGATGTGCCCAGGTCTGGGCTCTCCGGTACAAGAGACATGGACATACAGAGCAGGTCCAGCTACTGGAGAGTCATCAAGCTGGTCATGGGGCTGGAGCACACTGCATGCAAAGAGAGGCTGGGGGAGCTGGCTCTGCTCAGCCTTGAGAAGGGAAGGCCAAGGGGAGACCTTATCGCTGCCTCCAACTACCTGGTGGGAGAGCATAGAGAAGACTGAGCCAGACCCTTCTCGGAAGTACACAGGGGCAGGATAAGGGGCAACAGAAACAAGCTGGTATGTGGGGAATTCTGGTTAGATGCACAGAAAAGATTTACCACGAGTGTAGTCAAATACTGCAACAGGTGCCCAGAGAGGATGTGGAGTCTCCTTCTTTGGAGATGTACAAAACTTGGCTGGATAGAAGGCCCTGAGCACCCTGAGCTCTGCACAGAGGGGTAGAAGTAGGAATCTCTAGAGGTTTCCACCTCCTTCCTCCTCTTTCTTACTTCTCTGCCTTCCTGCCTATGTGACTATGAGTCTGTTATTGCAAACGTCACAGGTCTAGGAGCATTTATCGAAGGAACCAGTTCGTATATGCACACAGTTATTCGGCTGATAGCACCCTGCTTGGCATTTCAAGTAGCTTTTGACACACTGTGTGACCACAGACTGCTGCTGTCCAGCTGTTATGGGGTTAAAGGGAAAGGGTTTTTTTTTTTTTTTTTTTTTTTAAAAGGGAGTAGTACCCTATTAAAAGATAAGATAGCTTTTGTTATAAACAGCAATTCTCCGTGCAATCCCAAAAGGATCTGTGCTGTTCAACATATAAAAGATCAGGAAGAGAGATGATCAGGAAGCTTTTTGTTAACTCACTCAAGATGCAAAACCACTGAGCATAATCAAAACTAAAACTGATTGTGGAGGATTTCAGCAGGATCAAGGAATAAATTCAAATTAATCTTAAGGGATAAAATGACTATAATATACATATATAATGATGGGTTCCAAACTACACCATGCAGGAGACAATTCATGGAGTTAATGTCAACAGCTTTCTAAAAGTATCAAGTCAATATTCAAGAGTGGTCACTCAAAACATTCTGAATACTCCCTGTCACAATAGCTGATAGGATGGGAAGCAGGAACAAAACTGAAAACCTCATAGGTACAAAACTGAAAACCTCATGTTCTTCTTTCTAAAATTACGGGACACCCACATCTTGGAAGTGCGTGTAATTCAGAACACCATGACTCAAAAAAGGTGCAGTACAATTAGAAAAACTACAGGAAGCAGCATTACGAATCACATTATAAAATGGCTTCTCTATGAGAAGGTTTTAAACAGACTGAGTTCTCAGCCTAAAAAAGCAATGACTGAGGTGGATATCACAGAGATCTATGAAATCACGAATGCTACAGAGAAGCTAATAGGGAATGATTATTCACTATTTCTCAAACCATCAAAATTAGAGGGTGCCAAATGAAAATATTAGGAAGCAAAACTGAAACAAAGAATCCTTCTCTCTTGTTACACACACCTTATTACACCGGGAAAATCATTTCCACAGGATGTTTTGGACAAGAGAAGCGCTGAGATAGTTGGAAATGGAGCGAGTGATCCTCACATCTGGCACAGAACGAAAACAGCTTGTTCTCTTAGATTTGAAAAGATTTTCTCATTTGGTTTGGGTTTTCTTTTTTCCTACTAGATTTCTACTAAATAAATCTACTAAATTTTCTACTAGCTCTCTTAGCTCAGACTTTCACTTGGGAGTTGTTTCTCTGTGCCATTCCATCATCTCTCTACCAAGATTCTGGTTATCTAATGAACCTATTTTGCTCTATAATTTGTGCAGTTACCCAAATTTAAATCACTATAATTAATATAAATACTTATATTGATACAACTGTGTGCAAGTAACACAAGAAAAAAATCTTCCTAAAAAATTCCTTTGCTGAAGTAATAAGGTTCACAGATGTACTGCTAAGCATATTTCAACATGCTTGTAAGCTGGAGACAGATACAATCTTGTCAGTGACTAGCTGCAGAAGAATGCCAACTTAAGTTTTCTCTAATTAAGTCGTCTTACATAGACAGGATAATTTTGCTTAACTTCCTAAAAACCATGTCAAATATATGCAAGGGAAAAATAAGTTATTTTTCCTGATTTAAAGCATAGGAATTTCCTCCTACTGAAACAAATCACCAATTCTAATTATTCTTGAAAGCCTATCAGACCAGTTTATTGTCCACAATTAACACAAGTCCATTACCTTCAGCAGAACAAAATTTGAGATTTCCATGATATATCATCCTCCTAGCAGATGATATGCTTTTTCAGCATTCGGGTAGCCATCTGTAGATTGAGCTGAAACATGAATGCATCCTCTCCGTTATCTCCTGCTGGCATCTGACCTGAGGTCATGCTAAATGGTTCATTAATCAGGAAAATCTAATTCTCTGCACTGACTAAAGAAATGAATAACATAAAATAGGACTTTATGTTCTGCTAGTGGATGTAATAGGCTGAGGGAGATGATGTGGATGGAATTACAAGAATCAAATGAAATGCTCCATCTGAAATCTGGTTTCTCCAAAGGAGGGTTGGGCCTTAGACTAGCTCAAAAGCTTCCATGACCCTCTGAGAGGAAAGTACCTGCAAGGTGGAATGCAATAATCAATTTATTTTTACAGTAAGCTCTGACTGGCTTGTTCAGATTTCCTTCTTCAGAACTCGGAATTAGTTTCATTTACAACCTGGCCCTTCAGTGAACTGCATAAGGCTGAGGAAACCTAAAACCTGGTATGCTGCTGTGGTAAGTGCCCTACCACCCTTCTCTCCAAATTTTAGGTTTCTGAGTGTGTGGTAACATTGGTATGGTACCTACTGCAATGTAGCTGTGAAATGCAGTTACATTTCCAAGCACTGGTTCTGTATGCGCACACACATATACACACAGTCAGGTCAGCCCTGAAAGTCAGATTCAAGTTTCAGTACACCAATGTAAAAAACAAATTCCAAATCCTTAACCAGTTCTTGGACGTCCTGACCATCTCATGCCACATCACATGAGTAACCTTGCCAGGTTACTATCTCAGTGTGATTGTAACTACTGCAACATCATCATAAACATTTGTTCAATATCGTAACTGCTAACCTCTGTGCTATTCAGCATATCAAATCATTACTATTAATTAAATACCTCATGTAAAAATGACTCCCATCAAGTTATCTTTAAAAAAAAGGATTCAAAGGCTCAGGAGGAGAGAGACTATTTAGACTCAAAATTAAAATCAGCAGAGTGAACTGAAGACTTAGGTCACCAGACATAAGAACATGAACAATACCAGAAAACTGTATCTTATAGACTTACCTAAAAGGATTTATTAAGGCAAGAACGTCACAAAGACAAAGCGTACACAGGTTAGGAACATTGTATGATTCTCTGTGCAGACACTGTCAGAAACGGAATGCGTGTGCACGTGCGTGTGTACACACAGAGAAACACAAATAAAATTAAATCATGTGTGATCTTTTTACCACTATTACAAAATAGTTTGAAGGTTGTGTTCAAAAAGAATAAAAAATTGTAGCTTTTCCAACCTATTTTAGGTCTGCAGGATGAATTGAATGCTCCAGGAAACAACAGCATTCAAACAGATAAAACTGCAAGGTCCAAATTTTCCTGAAAGTAAAAACAATAACAAAAGACAGAGGCTACAGGGAAAAAAAAAAAAACACCTTTCTGCTCTTGATGTTAATCTGTTGTGGCATTTTTTTCAGTCAAAGGAACAGATACGAAGCATTCACCGCACTGTCAGTATGATATAAGAATGACTATTCCCTGTTGAAAAGCTCAGCTTTCATTCCTTTGTTTTTAAAGTTGAACTGTGTATAACATTTGTTCTAGAATGATGATTAATAGCTGGATATTGTTTTCTGTTTTTTCTCTCCCTTAAACAAAAGCTTCATCTTCTTTCAAATTGAGTAACTGGAGCAAGTAAGAACAAACAGAGATGCGGATAAAAAGACTTAAGGTTCCAGTGAGCCTAATTCTAGAATTAATTTTCCTCCACAGTCTATTAGAAATCAGTGCCAATTACATCAATTAAAGGTACAACCTCTTCCTCTTAGAAAATAACCGTTATTCTACTAGTTCATGAATCTTTCAAATGATTTGCTGCAGAGCGTATTAAATATAAATGTAAGCCTAGTCCAACCTTCAGAAACCTCTTCCATCAAAGCACAAGAATAAACCTGTTTTACTCACATAGTGCATATATGGTTTCCTCTCAGACTGGTTTAAATCCAGTGATTTCCTGAAAGTTGCTCCTGACTAAAATAACTTTGAAAGAGGAAAGAAAATGCCTAATGGGACAGAATAAATAAGAGACAACAATGAATAGATATATTGATCAAATTCTGGATGCCCGCAGAAGTAGGTGAAGAGCTTGCCTGTGAAGAAGGGCTGGTATTAAAGCATATGAGGGGAAAATAATTACTCAAAAACAGATTTTAAGCCTCAGAGGATAGAATTTCTCATAACAGCACTGACATCACTGGCATCCCAGTTCAATATGTTCGGAAAACATTTCTCCAATTTTAGTTTTAGTCTAGAAAATATGGTTAAAAAAACAGTATCTAATATTCTAAAAGTGTCTCTTAATTCTAAAACAACTGGCTGTATGCCGGCTTGTTTTGTCTTGTAATACCAAGTACGTGCTCTGGGAACTCTATCTACGGAAGACTGAGAAATATAACCAGTGTGAGCAGTAAAACAATACGCTCAGAACAGATATAAAACCAGCCAAAAACGCTGAATGACTTCCTCGGACTTCGGACCAGAATTCAAAACCGTACAACCACAAAGAAACTTGTTGGCTGCTGTCTATAACATCTCATAACCCTTTGTAATACTACTAGTGAATTCTTCAGTTCTTTATAGTTTGGTTTAAAAACAAACAAATAAACAACAGAATTATATGTAAAGCTAAATTTAAAACTGAAATGGACAAAAAAGATGCAATTATGATGAAATAATAAACATGGTTTTCACCACCATTTGACCTGAACAACACTAAATGACCGTTACAGGCCAGAATGACACTCTTATGCACCCTCAACAACGCATCTCATGCCTTGAACAATGCCCCCGGAGAAAGTAAAACAAGTATAGATCTACACTTTCTGCTCAGCAGAAAGGATTAAATGACAATAAAAAGGCAAACCTCTTTCACACTTACTAGTAGGAAGCATGGCTTCTGTGCAACAACGTTGATTTTCCGTGAGATTTCTTTTTTAATAACAATTTCTGTTTAGTGAATGAGGTAATGGACAGCCCCTTTTAATTCATTTGAAATGTCCCCCCTTTCACCTGTTTCCAGACATCATCTGTTCTTAAAATAGCCTGAATTTTGTTCAGGGCAGCCAGACTTTATACAAACGTGCTGGTGATATGCTAGACAAATGAAAAAAATGAAAAGCAAAAGGGTATAGACAAGAAATGTTTATTGAAAAAGAAAATAAAATTAAAAGACAAAAATGGGTGGGAAGCACAGCACACAGAACTAAGAATTAAAAAAACATCTTACATTCTGCCTTAATGGCAGCACAGTTAATAGGGACAAAAGGACGTCTTGCTGCCTGCCGCAGCCGGAGGGTATTTTTGCAGACCTGGCGGGCAAGTTTTGTCCAACACGTTGTGTGAAGAAAGAAAGCTTGGCGTGTTTTCACTGCTGACTTTGGACTCCCAGTGTTACGAACAGGAGTTCCCTGTGTGGCCTGGCGGGACATGTGAGTTCTAACATGGGACTCCTACAAAAATAAAACAAATTAAAAAAAAAAAAAGAAAGAAAAACATAATACAACATCTGAAATAGACAACCGGAATCTTCTCTACCAGTGATAAAAGATGTTCACAGTGATCACATTTAATGAACGTTTCCTAATGCTATTAAATACTGTCATCACAGCTGAAAGAATGGGTGTTTTTACTCCACAAATGAAGGAATGAATGAGAAGAAGATACTTCCCTCGTATTTGAGCATTAAAAAATTCCAAATCTGGATAAATTCACAAGGTTAATCAAATTATATAAAATCAGCACTATGCAAAAAACTAGGGTTTATAGAAGAAGCTGTATTACAAAGAAGAGAGCTCTACTGTGCTTGGAAATTTAATGCCATTCTAGATGAGATACAGTATAGCCACATTAACACTTTATAGATAACATGCCATTTGACCAACAAGATGACATTTGTCCACTGAAAACACACGAAAACGACAGCAGTCTATTGAAGATCTGGTCAAATAAAGATATGGTAGGAGCTGCACACTGCTCAGTTCTACTTAAGATAGAAAAGATTCATCAATTCAGTTTTGTAATGTTGAATAGAGAGACAAAAAATCACCCCATTAAACGTTCAAGTCACAGCAGTCTTGAAAAAGTGCCACAGTTTGTTTCTTAGGAAAGTTTATCTACAGGATCCTACCTCTGTAGGTTGGCTGGAAGACAGCTTATCTTCATCTGTCTGTGTGGGCATTTTCAGGCCACCATATTTCTTCCAATAAATCCAGCAAGATGCACACAATCTACATTGCATATTAGGGGGGCCCCAAGAATACCACTGGTGAGACTGCGGAGCTAAGGGAAAGAAAATAGCGGAGCTAAATTGATGCATTCTGCAATCCATATAGTAAATCCAAATGCTGCAATAAATGGTATTCTCTAAGAGAATGTTGTCTAAAGACAACCAGTTAATTCATTTGACATAGTGAAAATAAGAACTTGAAAAAGCAAAAGGAGTTTTAATGGGGTGTTGCCACAAAAGACAACTCCCAGTGAAAATACAGAAATATTTCACTATTTACTTCCAAACCAGGGACTTCATGTTACTAAGAAAAAGATTTTCTTCCAGCGGAGTACCAAACAACACAAAACAAAAACCTATAAACCCTCCACTATTTCTCATTTTGACCCAGAAGGCACAGTTGTTGAGGTGCATGCTAGTTATGAGAACTGCTGAAGGTTTGGGGGGTTTTGCCCAACTCATGAAAAATGAGTACTTATGGGCCAAGATCTACATAAGCAAAGAGATAAGCACACACTTAAGATGAATGCCTACCTTCCTTTCTTGCATAGGGACACTTATCTGGAAACACTAACTTAATCTTTTTCTTCCCTCTTTTTTTTTGTCATCTTTCAGAATAAAA